>NC_066884.1:26754421-27063171 GCF_022985175.1 Labeo rohita | reverse complement strand
CAGGTGAAATGTACATGTTCAAATGTTTGGGGCCGGTAATTAATAGTTTATTTAGCAAGGATGCATTAAATTGATAAAAAGTAACAGTAAAGACATTTACAGTGTTGCAAAATATTTATATTTGAAATAAATGCTGTTCTTTTGAACTCTATTATTCATCAAAGAATACTGAGAGAAAAACATCTGCCACAGTTACTACAAAAATACTGAGCAGCACAATTGATAATAAGAGATGTTACTAAATCAGCATATTAGAATGATTTCTAACAATTTAGCATTGCATATCAGAGCAATAAATAGCATTTTTCAATATATTCAAATAGAAAACAATTATTTTAAATTGTAATAATATTTCACAATATTACTGTATTTTTAATCAAATAAATGCAGCCTTGCTGACTAAAAAGATTTAGTTCAAAAACACTGTGTTCAAAAACATCCTACACTACTCCTAACCTTTGCATATTATTTTAATACATATTTTGCATAATATAATTATGCGTGCAGTTACCAATAACTGTAGCCAAGATTTCTTCTGCTTTTGCGCTGTTCATCATTAAAATGCATTAAAAAAAAACCGGTTTCCATCCAGTTGGACTTGCATTAGTTGCATAAGTAAAAAATACAAAATAATAATAATTTGTCAGTTAAGCAAAGAGACATTGATTCAGTGTCTAGTTTTTTTCTCATTTGAATTATGGTTAAACGTTTTAATGCGCTCATCTTTTTTAGCAAAAATCCTTGGATAAAAACTCCATTTAACACATTTTTCTCAAAAGAATATGCATAGAAAATGTGGAAAATGTCTACAGATTCCATCTGTGCCTGTAACATCAGCATAATACAACCTAAATTTCTCCATTACTCCCTACAACCTCAAAACAAACAGGCTCACTTTCAAAGGCACACCGCAGGCAAACTAATTACAAAAACACACAACCAAAAAAAAAACCTGTCCAGCAACATGCTTTAGGCCAGAATGTTTGTTGGTTAGTTAAGAATGAATGAGAAAGAAAAACAACAGATGCCCCAGTCATGACAACAATACTACAGAGTGTAATAAGTAATTTACCGTAGTTACTAAAATTAACATAGTTACTACTACACAGTTATGAAACACTGAAGGAAGGGAAAAAAAACATGAAAGTCTATAATCCAAACAGTGGCTTATTACAAATCCATGTGCTGTCCAATGAGTATATGTGTACACATATATATATATCCAAACATACAAATCTACAATTCACACTAATTCATTTTTGGTCTGTGCGATTGTGACAAATACGGTATGTTACATTATTACAAATGACTCTGAAAGTGCTTCACATAATCTTCTGTGTGTATCATGATACAAAAATGCATTAACTTGAATAAATAGAAAATAAAAAATACAGTACATAAGGGAAACAACTTGAAAATGCTGCAGATTTTCAGTAGTTTCATATTTTGCAGTGACTCTAGCAGGCATTCCGACATTCAATACAAGACACAACAGTTTTTGCAACAATATTTGTATTTGTTACATGTATATAATATTGTCATAAAAATGTATGTGTAATAAGTCTTTCCAATTTCTAAATGGTAAAATCGCTCATGCAGGTTGTGGCCCCTAGGGGCCACTGTTGTGTCTTCATCAGGTACACATGCTGGAGCCACTGCAGCTCGTGCTGAATCTAAAAGACCGCCAGGTTCAATCAGCCCACTGGATCGGTGTTGCAGCTCTCCTCATGTCAAAATGACCTTCTCTATCAATCCCTCTATATTCCCCCTCACTCTTTAATTTCCCCCCACAGTTCGATCCGTTTTTGGCCATTAAGTCTTTGACCCCCTTTCAGTGTGACTGACCCGAATCACCCATGTTAGTGCATTCCCCTGCACTCTGACTCAAACTTTACCTTCCTCCTTTCTGACTCCACCCAGAAGCTATTTCTCTAAAGCTTCTACTTTTTGGGGGGGAATTAACTAAAAATAAATGAAGCGTCAGTGAGTTCATTTAAATACGGGACAGCGCTAAACTAGTTAAGATTGTATCAGAGACGGGCCACTTGTGGTTGGTCTTGTAAAAATTTGCTCTGTATAAAAAGTGTATGGAGTGCCACAGTATGAGTCCTAAAACCCCAGAAACTGGTTAGCATTTTTGAACTTCTGGTTCCATCTAGAGGTCGACCGATATTGGATTTTACCAATACCGATAACAAGGTTGGACCACACTGGCCGATGCCGATTAATCAGTCGATAGTTTTTAAAATGGATACTAAACGGAAAATAAATAGTGCTTTACTATTTAAAAAAAAAAAAATAGCCTACTGAACCATACTTTGTAAATGAATAAAAATATTAATATTAATTATATATTGATCATTACAGTTAGTTCATTGTTCATTAATGTTAACAAAAGCAAAAATTTTTTTAAAAATATGTCAGTAAATGCTAAAATTAACACACTCTAACAAGGAACAATACTTCTATTCTACAGCTTTTATCAATCTTAATGTTACAAATCGACTCATTGTAAAGTGCTACCATTACATCAACAATCAAGCTAAAGATGGCCATCTTTAAATATCTACACAAAGGCCACAGCATTGCACACATATGGATAATGTGTACTTTCACAATTTAACTACTTGTATTCTAGAACATTTGTGGTTATCTAATCAAAATCTAAAAATATGATACACAACGGGCAAAAGTGCAGCGCCGCATCTAGATGAACTCACAGCTATCCGGTATCACACACACTGGACGCGTTCCGTTCAATTCAACCCGGAAAAAAATATCGGCATGGATTTTTGCAGATAACCGATAGTTCCGCCAATCAACTATCAGTGCCGATTAATCGTCAAAACCGATACATCGGTCAACCTCTAGTTCCATCATCCTTAAGTAAGCGGGGTTTTGGTCAAATACGTGTAATAACACAAGCTTGAGATATTTTCATGCTCTGTTATACAACAAACTGTAAAATACATTTTATAAGTAATACCTTTAATATATAACAAACACGATTAATGTAACAATTAATGTAATGTATTAATGTAACACACAAATGTTATTTTAACACACAAATGTTTTTGGTTTTTACCATAATTTGGATGAATATCCAACATTAAACTGTCTACATCATGAAGTTTTGATTGTGGTATCCCAAACATTTTTATAAGGTGCAACGTGATGTAAACAAACAACACTTCTGTTAATCTGTTAATCTGAATGATTGGAGTAGTGCTGTTTTCTCAAGAAAGTTTATCATTCTCACGTGTTTTAAGCCAATCTAGCACAAGACAGCACAAAAGAGATGCAGCACTTACACACTGACTCACGTGACTGATTGGTTCTGTGCACAGAGATGGTGTTTGAAACGCTTCAAACATGTAAATTATAACAGTTTGTGTGGAGCAGCATTTATGTAATAAGAGACGCTCTGAGACACAAAGTTTGCAAATAATTAAGCACATATATTAAACCTGCATATATTTATTTACTTGAATCATACCGTTTGTGAATTCACAATAGGATTATGCTTTATTATGATTTTAAATGAGTTTGATATATCATGCAGCCTTGGAAAATGGTCTAATAATATGTTTCATGGATTCTAATCCATGGAAACGCGCCACTTCCAATATTTTGCACGTGCAGTCAAAGATGTTTTTTTAAATGGTGTTGAATTGAATCGAGGAATTGTTACAGCCTACTCTGTCCCCTCACCTTATCAGCTCAAATGCATAAGCAATTGCACTTGTTTTAGGCTCAACAGTCCTTTCAAGTTTGTTTACCTCCGTTTAAAAAAAAGTGTGTTCAGAAACTAAAGAAATGCTTACATTGCTTCACTGTCTAACGGAGTAAACCAACCCCATGATGTCACATGCTGTAGTATCGCAAGATGGTGGTGCCCTTGCTCCAAAAGCTATAAAAAACATCCATTTACATTAATCGTGTTTGTTGTATGTATATTTTTATTAAAGTGGAAATCAGTTTACTAAATACTGTAAACTTCACTTTAAACGCCATCACGTCAAAAACTCATCTACTCACCAGTCTGATTTCACAGCTTCTAATCACGCTTTTGCAAACTATTCTAAATCAAACTTTCCAACTTGTAGATTTTAAATGAAAAATGAAAGAGCTGGAGGTACATTGTTCATTTATATGCTTATAAATGAATTTATATGCTTAGGCTTCGAAGTTCATATAGTTGTATTCAAACTTGTAAGAATCATACATTTTGTTAGTCACAGAGCTTATTTTCTGAAATAAAAATGGAAAAGTCCTATTGGCTTTTTGTCAAGGGAACCAGAATGATGCTAACTTCAAGGTTGGCCTACAAAAATGATGTCATCACTGCAACACTCCTTTGCTTGGACCAGCCTGAAATACAGTAGTCAACATTTGAAGTGGATCAAAAAAGTTCATCAGCTGTCCTAAGACAAGAATGAATATTGTTTTGGTTTTAGGACAACTTTGATGAAAGGTTTTGATCCACTTCAAATGATGTCTACTATATACAGTTCTTATTCATGTTTTTTAATGATATCATTCATTTTTGAATACATTCCTGATTTAAAATGTTATTGAAATGTGAGATTTCAGTGTTTCACTGCCCAATTTGATAGGAGCTATACTTGTATGACTGAAAATAACTGTTTCCAAGATGGCCGTCTGAATTGACTTGCTTTGAAAGATACTTTAATAGTTTCTGGTAAAACAGGATTACGGGGCGTTAGGGAGAAATACTGCACTGCGCAACCTTTTAGTAAATTCACCCCACTATCTTGCTCTTTCGATCTCTTCTCCCAGGCGGTGAGAGGCCCCGTTCCCTTTTCTATTCTCCATCTTTTGTGTATTCTGTCTTTTCTCAGCCCATCTTAAGCATGACCTATTGTCATTAATCAGTCCTACATTGTCCCTTTATGGTCCTCTTTGCCTTAGTCCCCTGTCCAAGTCTGTCTTTCCAGCCCTTTGTCCATTAGCTGGTTCTCTCTCTTTCTCCCTACCCCCGGTTTCAGCTCCTCCCTCCATCCTGACCCTTTCCCTTTCTTTCTCTATCTATCTCCCTTTCTTTCTTTCTTTGACCGCTGCTTTCCCCTGTGCCCTTTCATCCCAGCCGCATGGCTCAGTGTATGTGTGGGTGCTCACTGCAGGAGCCTTGTCGAGATGGTGGTGTGGGCCGAACGAAAGAGGGTGAGGGAGAGGGGGAAGAACAGGGGGATGGAGAGAATTGGTCAGGGCAGGAAGGGACAGAGGGGGAGAGCTGCAGTGCCACCTCGTTCTCGTAACAGAAGGAGGAACGGGAGCCCAGGATGTACTTTTTCTCGGTTAACTCTTTAGCGCTGCAGGTGGGCGTGTCCGGGACCTCGTAAGTCCTGTTGAAGTATGAGTAGTCCACCTAGAGGTGGGGAGGACACATGACAAGTACAGAGCATAACTAGATTTGCATTTTTAGAAGAAAAACCTTGCAAGTCAGGGTTTTAGTTCTATATATAAAAAATTAGGCAGGAGAATCAACACATACTGTATCTTTGTAGCATAACGTTTGTAAATTTTATGGGCCTGGCTTCCGGTCTCATCCACGTCCAGCTATTTTTAGCAGTATGAAACAGCTAATTTTGCTGCTTGATATTGTAAATTGGTGTGTCTTAACATTATTTTAATGTATTATCATAATTCTGAACACACTGGTTTGTAGTGCAATCAGTTTTACCATTTACTGCATGTTGTTATTCTTCTCGTTATTTCCCTATAGCAGCTAATGAACTGGAAGTCTCATCGATACGCTTGCTTCCGCATTGAAGCTTTCATGTCTTTCTTTCTTCAGTCGTAAAGAAAATATGTTTTTTGAGGAAAACATTTCAGGATTTCTCTCCATATAGTGGATTTATATGGTGCCCCCGAGTTTGAACTTCCAAAATGCAGTTTAAATGCAGCTTCAAAGGGCTCTAAATGATCCCAGCCAAGGAAGAAGGGTCTTATCTAGCGAAACGATCAGTTATTTTCATATTATTTCAAAAAATTAACAACATTTTTATCATCAAATGCCTATTTGTTTAACTCTGCGTGAACTCTGTGTATTCTGGTTCATGACAGTTAGGGTATGTCAAAAAACTCCCGTCTCATTTTCTCCTCCAACTTCAAAATCATCCTACATGCAGAAGTACTGACCCAGTGTTTACAAAGTGAAAATGCAAAGAAGGTCAAACGCTCTTTACAAATAAAGGTAAAACAGTGATGTAGGACAATTTGGATTTTCGATATACTGTCATGAACTGTATTGTAATTGTAAATTGTACAGTTTTTTAGAAAATAACAGATCGTTTCGCTAGATAAGACCCTTCTTTCTCGGCTGGGATCATTTAGAGCCCTTTGAAGCCGCATTTAAACTGCATTTTGGAAGTTCAAACTCAGGGGCACCATAGAAGTCCATTATATGGAGAGAAATCATAAAATGTTTTCCTTAAAAAAAATTCTTTACGACTTTACGACCCCCTTGTCATCCAAGGCATTAACATCTTGGATGACAAGGGGGGTGAGTACATTATCTGTACATTTTTGTTCTGGAAGTGAACTACTCCTTAAAGAAAGTAGACAAAACATACATTTTCTCATGAGATCAGGCTGACTTTATCATATTTTATGGATCAAGGTGGAAGAACACTGAATTTTGTAAAATGCCACTACATGTGTTGCATTTCTCTGAATTGCAATACAGCAAATTCTTCGTCCTGTCATTTGAATTCAGAATTGGCCTCTGGAATATGGCAAATTACATTCAAATTATGAACTGACAAATTATAAATTTAGCCTGATCGTATATATATTCACATATTCACATATTCACAGAAAAAAATTTGATTTTTTTTTTTTTTTCAGATTGCTTATTTTTCTATAAATCTGGCAACACTGTAAGAAATTTAACAGAAAACCAAAAAATTGAATGGACTGTGTTCAGGGATAGTTCAACCAAAAATGAAAATTCTGTCATTATTACTCATCCTTATGTTGTTTCAAACCCGTAAGACCTTCGTTTATCTCAAGTAAGATATTTTTGATGAAACCCGAGAGCTTTTTGGCCCTGCATAAACAGCAACGCAAATGACACATTCAAGGCCCAGAAAGTTAGTACATTGATAAAATAGGCCATGTGACATCAGTGGTTCAACCTTAATGTTATGAAGCTACAAGAATACTTTTTGTGCACAAATAAAACAAAAATAATAACTTTTCAATTCAACAATTTCTTCTCTTCCGTGTCAGTCTTCGACGCACAATCACAAGAGTACCACAACGCATGGGTCAGAAAGCTCTCCGAATTTTTTTCTGAAGATGAACGACACCATCTTTGCAACATAAAGTTGGCTATACATGGTTTCTGGTATCGATAGATCCTATTTATTCAGAATTAATCGATATTTAAAAGAGAATTGAGAATGCTGTTTAAAATTTTTCAGTTTAAATTTCAGTTCAGTTCCAATTAATTAAAACTGAGGAAAAATATGATAGCAATGTGAATTGAATGATATAGAAAAATGTTTTAAAAAAACATACTTTCTCATGAGATTGGGCTGACTTTATAATATTTTATGGACCAAGGTGGAAGAACACTGAATTTTATAAAATGCAAACGTATTGAATTTCTCTGAAATGTAATACAGCTTATTATTCGTTCTGAAATTTGAATTCAAAATCCTGTGAAAAATGGCCAATTACATTCAAATTATGAACTGACAAATTTAGAATTTTGAATGAGATTTTTTCCTTATTTTCCTATAAATCTGGCAACACTGTAAGAAAACTAGACCAATCACAACTGAGTGTTTGAACAGAATCACAGTATCACAATTGCTGTTGGTTAGAATTTAAATGGCAATAATTCTATTAGTCAACCAATTTTAAAATTTACATTTGCTATAAAATGTATAAAACTTAACAGAAAATCAACAAATGGAATAGATTGTGTTAAAGGGATAGTTCACCAAAACATGAAAATTCTGTCATTAATTACTCACCCTTATGCCATTTCAAACCCGTAAGGACATCATTAAAATCTGTCTGTGGTTCAATATTAATTTTATGAAGCTACAATAATACTTTTTGTGTGCAAATAAAACAAAAATAATGACTTTATTTTAAAATTTCTTCTCTTTGGTGTCAGTCTTTGACGAGCATTTGTGAGAGTACCACAACACATGGGTATCAGCAAAAAACATCTTAATTTGTGTTCTGAAGCTGAACAAAGTTCTTACAGATTTGGAATGCCATGAGTAATTAATGACAGAATTTTCATTATTGGGTGAGCTATCCCTTTAAGTTAAATGGAGCTGAATTATTTACATATGTGTACTACTTGTTTTTTAAAACAAATTCTAACCAGAATGTTTAAGGAATATCAATACAGTGCTGTCTTAACACAGTAAGGAGTCCCATCTGCTACTTTTACATTTACAACCAGTGCATTTCGGCTCAATAATATTATTCCTTTCAACTCCATCACTTTCCACCTTCCATTTCTTTATTCTCTCTGTCTCACCTGGTAGCAATTCTTCCTTTCAAAGAGCACAGGCTCAAAGCGGTGACCCCAGAGGATCTCAGAGGCCAGGTATGAAGAGCGACATTGGGTTGTCATGGCAGTGGCCTCCACCATGCCCTCCAAAATCACCACCACTTCCAACTCTTTGTCTCCCTCTAGTGTATGCTTGTCCACCTCAAAGAAAGGGCTCTCCTCATCAATTTCGTGCACAATTGTCACTGGTGACACCAAGAAGATGCGATCTGTTCCTGTGTCAAAGCCCACGTTGAGGTCTGCATTGTCCAATGGCAGGAACTCGCCCTCAGGGGTCACCCGTGGCTGCAGGAAAGGTCAAAAACATTGCTTTAGTCATTTTTATAGTGTGACAGAAATATAATTTCATATTTATTAATTGTAAACCATTTTGTTTGGACTAAAATACACAATTTTTATCAATGAAAATATTTTAGACAACGATAATGTGCAAATTGTAATACAATGAACTTTACCCAAATTTTTCACCATTTTCAAAAAAGTTTACAAAAGTTAGTTTCATTTTCATTTTGGACAAAAATCTTTGTACATATTTAACACCTGGTGGGGACAATATTATTAAAGAAGATATTAAAAGAAAATACAGATTGTAATTACATTATATTGTTTTCCATATCTGCAAAATCACAGAAAATAACAATGTTTTTATGATTATATGTTTGTGAATACTGTTTACAGTTATCTATTTTATTCCAGTCAGCTTAGGCAATTTCATACTGTATGAAATATAAGAATTCATTGTCTGATCGCAATGTTAAAACATCTGACCATCTGACCTCAATACATCAGAACTTGTTAGAAACACCACATTACTGCACGTAGATATGAACACAATAAAAGACAAACATAAACAGCATCCTCACAGACATACACAAACCTACACAATGTCACACATTTGGATCTACATGTTTGAGACATTAAGATTTCATTTACTGATAAACAAAAGCATACTGACACAATAATTTAATCAGGCTGTTAAATTAAACAGTACACACACACATATATACAGGGCAGATAAGCAAGACATTGGTTTGCTCTGGTAAAATTAATCTCCTCTGCAAATCTTATAAACCTCCGGTATAAGGTTGAACAAAACAAGCCGTCATTAACCACACCAACTGTCCAGATGTCAATCTCTCTTTCATTCGCTCTCTGCCTCATCTCACCATGTATTCTACCTTCAAGCATAGTGTTTCTTTCTCGCATACACTACCCTTCAAAGGTTTGGAGTGGCAAGATTTTATAATGTATTGAAAGAAGTGTTCACCATGACTGCATTTATTTGATCAAAATACAGTAAAAACAATAATATTGTAAAATATTGTTACAATTTATAGGATAGTTTAATACAGAATTTAAATTTTGTCATTAATTACTCACCCACATATCGTTCCAAACCTGTAAAACCTTTGTTCATCTTCAGAACACAAATTAAGATATTAAAAAATTTAAGATGAAATCTGAGAGGCTTCTGACCCTGCATAGACAACAACAAAACTACCACATTCAAGGCCCAGCAAGAATACTTTTTGTGCACAAAGAAAACAAAAATAACAACTTTACTCAACAATTTCTTCTCTTCCGTGTCAGTCAGAAATTGCTGAGCAAAGTTTTCTTCATGCACAAAAAGTATTCTCATAGCTTCCTAATATTACAGTTGAACCACAGATGTCATATGGACTATTTTAATGATGTCCTTACTAACTTTCTGAACCTTGAACGTGGTAGTTGCGTTGCTGTCTGTGCAGGGTCAGAAGACTCTGAGGCTACGTTTACACTCGTCCGTTTAAAACTTATAACTTTTGCAACAGTTATGCCTGTTGTTTACACTACTCTGGCATTTTGGATCCTTGAAAACAAACTTCTGAAAACACTGCAGACCCCTGCTTAGTTTGAAAACTCTGGGGTTACGTGTCAGCGAAAACGGAATCCACTTCGTTTTATACATATTTTGGACTATGGTGGGCGCCGTTATTTAGATGATGTGAAATGGTTGCATTTGGGAGCTACTGGCGCTACCTGTTCCTTTTTTTACCGCAACACAAATTGGAAAATAACATACTGATACAATGACCACAGCTACTGGTGGCAATGGATATAAGCATAGGCTTAAACCAAATGCCATTCCATCAATTTTTTCCCACAACATATTGAGTGAAATCTGTGCTGAGAAGCACTTTCAGTGGCCGTGGCGTCATGACAAGTGTTGGCATGTTTACATCATGCCAGGATGACATCTAGCGTTTGTTGTTTTTGCCATTTACTGTATAAGTTCTTTCAGTCGCTGTGGTCTACTAAAAGCCTCAAAGGCATCAGGGCTAAAGTGGAGAGAACAAAGATTAGGGTCTTTAGGAAGTTTTATTCGTCCACAGGCATCTTCCTATTCTTATTGTTAGAAAAGCAGACTTACATTGCTTTTCTTGTTAGCCTTCAACTGAAAGTTACAACTAAAAGCCACACAATGTGGATTTTGTAAAATAACGTAAATCCTTCATGGGTTATCTACTACATATTTCAGTAAGAGACATCATTTATGTTAGAAATCCATACAAGTCTTAATACCTGGAGTAGGGCTGGGCAATAAATCGCTAATGATAATTATCACGCTATATAAATTTCCTCGGTAAATGATAAGAAGAGTTTGATAAATGTTCGATATAATGTTTATCGGTACAAAAAAGCGCTAGTCAAAGCACGCCACTCGGACTGTTTATCCGCTCGGATCAAAGTTCAAACGGTGGCTTACTTACTAGAGCAGATGCTTTCACGCACTGATGAGTCTCGGTCACTAAACAGTGCCAGTTTGAAGCACTTGAATTCAGTGAAGAGCCCAAATGACTTGGTTTATAGCCAGATGAAACAGCGCTGACAAACAGGAGAAACACTGCGCAACCATACAGTCAGAAGATTTTTTAATCTCCAAATTGCCATCATTTACCATAGATTTACTGTAGTAACACTAACTGCACAGTGGTATTGTGTCAGAAATGTGGGTATTTGTGTCAAATGTTATTACATTATTAATGTAGACATGTATTAAATGTATTGAAGGAGGAGTAATGGAATATAATGACAGTATTTTTTGTGATTAAGCTATAGCATTTATGCATTTATACTAAATGTATTTAGACTACTGTTTTCTATACAAATAGCTAGGAACCATATTACATTTTTACCATGGTATTGAGGTGCTATATTTGTGGTTTTAACTATGTATGCTACTAGAAGAGCAATGGTTAATTTAAAACAAACAAACAAACAAAAAACCTCAAACATTTAGAATAACTAAAAATTAGGTTTCTACCATTTTTACAGATATTACTGATTTTAATAATGAACATAAATCTACATCCATACTATCAAATGTGTATTTCTAAAAGACAAAAAATGGTATATTATTATTCTCAATCATGGTATCAGGTAGCACAAACCTGTTTCTTGATTTGAAACAATATTACTCATTAAAACAAGCAGAACTAAGAAATTATTTTTCTTCTGTTAAGAATTTTATTTTAAGGAAAAATTACTGTAAAGAGTGTGAAGAATTCAAAAAACATTAAGTGTTAGTCATGTTCTGACCATAAAGAATACTTTAAAGCCACATTTAACCATCTGTTTTTTACAATTTTCACATTGTAGCAAACATCTGCCTTTAAAATTTGAAAGAAATCAAAATGTAACATTTATCGTGATAATTATCAATATCGACTAATATGAAAAAAAAATTATCATGATAATTTTTTGGCAATATTGCCAAATTACACATATACCCATTACACATTTTGCCCCACAAAAAATGCTCATCATAGAGCAGATGTTTTGGTATAAGCCACTGTATGCCACTGTATGTGTGCATTTTTATTCTTCTTAAATTAATAGACAGAACAAGACACACAACACAAACCCACCATCTCACTGACCTTCAGTAGCTGTGCTCGTACATGGGCCTCCACCAGGTGGCTCCTGCGCAGGTTTCCCACTCGCCACATCATGCAGAGTTTCCCGTCCCTCATGGCCACCACGGCCACATCCGAGAACACCAGTGTCTCATTGCGCTTCTTGGGCTTGGCGATCTTAGCCATTACCGCCCCAATGATGAAAGCGTCGATGATGCAGCCCACAATGCACTGCAACACGACAGCCAGCACCGCCAGGGGGCAGGCCTCGGTAACGCTCCGGAAGCCGTATCCTATAGACGTCTGCGTCTCCAGAGAGAAGAGGAACGCCGCCATGAAACTGTTCACCTGCTGAAAGCAGCGTTCCTCCGTCTCTGCCACCGTCTCCACCCGGCTGGACTCCTCTACGGGTTCCAGAGGAGCCACAGAGGAGGAAACAGACGAAGGAGAAGAGGAAGATGATGCCGGGGCTGCCAGATCCCCGTGTGCGGCGGCGATGAGCCAGAACGTGAACCCAAAGAGAAGCCAGGAGAGCAAGAAGGAGAGAGTAAACACCACGAGCATCCAGCGCCAGCGGATGTCCACGCAGGTGGTGAAGAGGTCGGTGAGGTAGCGCTGGCCCCTCTCGCTCATGTTGACGAAGGTGACGTTGCAGCGCCCGTCCTTGCCTACAAAGCGCCGTCGGGGCCGGCGGGACTGGCCGCGGCGTTCGTGGGGCGCCGAGGGCGAGAGGGAAGACAAGGACTTTCTCTTACTCCTCTCTGCCCCAGACTCCCCCCTGAGCATCGAGCCACGCCCTCCTCCTCCTCCCCTCCTCCCTCCCCCTTCTTCATCATCATCATCATCATCATCATCCACATCATCATCATCCTCATCCCTCTCTCCGCTCCTTCCTCCATTGCTATGGTGAAGAGTGAGCACTTTGCCATTGCAGTTGGGCGACGGAAGTGTGCCTGACTGGGAGGAAGTGACATCATCACTCTGCGCCAGCCTCATGACTTCCTCCTCGTCCAGAGGGGTGTCCACAACCGCACTGAAGCGCCGCTTCACTCGAGCAGCCCCCATTATTGACTGACTATAAAATGTCTGGGAAAAATGAAGCGTTCAGTAGATAAAAACGATGGATGCAGCGATATATATATCCAAAATATGAGTTGTAGATTGTATTCCACAGCAAGGATTATGGCCTGAAAGAGTCCGTATTGTCATTCAAATCCCGGCAGCCAATCACTGCCCAGAGACGGAACACAATCGCATTAGAAATCATCTCAACGAGTCTCCACTTGAGCACTCCATCCACTGTATGTAACTGTCAGCTATAAATAAACCAGTTTTCCTGGACGATTTTACTGAACGCAAAGTTCTGAAGTTGTTAGATGCAGTAAATAAAGAAAAAATCCAGTTTCAATGCAGTTTCTCAGATTTAGCAATAGTTTTGCTAAGGTTAGGTGGTGGGCAGAGACCAGACAGAGGAAAACGGTGCTGCTTTAGGTCTATGCGTAACATATAGCAACTTCAAAGAAAGTGAGCTACTAAAAGGCACAAACAAACAAAGGCGAAGCTTAGGCAGAGCAGAAGGATGAAGGAAAGTCGACCTTATATAACATGAAGGAAAAACATAAACAAGCCTCAGGCTTTAGAACATATAAAGGGAAACTGTAAAGAACTGTTTAACATGCATTAAATTCTCTATGAAATGAATGAAAATAACAGCATGCATATACAGACCAATCTTTCCCTTTGGGACCTCTTCAGCTTTCCTTATTTAAATGGTGAGATGTTTAAAGACACAAGAGAGACATGCAATTAATATGAAAACTGGTCAACATATGCTCCTAATACTTCATATACGATGTTGAGCAAATGTAATTCTGGAACACAGAACAAGTCCATTTCTCAATCATATTAGATATCAAAATTCAGAAGTGACATTCTGTCATAGTCGTGTTTCCATCTCCAGTCTGGTTTTAACAAGTTCTCCAGTCGCACAGCAAGAGCCCAGTTTTTTAAAAGAAAAGGACATTTTGCTCAAAAAAAAAAAAACCTTTGAAGATCTGTAACTGAATTATTACACAAAGCACACGGATTATAATAGTAAGAGGTTTAGAGTGAGATGAATTATGACCTGTTGATTCACTTTGATTTCTTTAAAAGCTTAAAAAAGCTAGGTGATGCTTTGAGATCTTCCTCAGAGTCCAAATCCAGTTTGGTCCTCAACAAAACACATGCAATTGTCCCTGAAAATGAACAATAGGTCAGATGAGTGTAAGATGAAGCACCGATCTTTAATGTCATAGATGTAAAAAAAAAAAAAAAGATTGGGGAACCAAATGTTCAGACCTGATAAGTGGTGTTACCTTTTCATAAACCTCCTTCGAGGAACCTGTAGTTCGAGGCTTAATGAACGTGATAGAAAAGAGAATCTTTAAAAAAGATGTCTAGTCATGGAAAAACCCACTTGCACAGGAACATATCCAAGGATGAAACGAGAAAATATAACACTCAAAAGAGAATCAAGAAATGAGAACATGGAAAAAGAACATTTCTAAAGTGAGAGGTGACATAAGGTTTCGTCTTCAAATATCTGCTGCCCTCGCACTGACATTCGTGGTAGAATATATCCACAGCAAATACAACTCAAGAATAGTTTGTCAGGCCCCTGTCACGTTCCTTATCCTTTGAATCTGCGGTTTTTGTGTCGAGGGCATCACAGTCTCTGTTAACTCCTAGAGAGAAAACATGATATGAAAGTTAATGACATTTAAAGATAAGATGAAACTAATATCTAAAAACTAATTTCTCTCTGTGACATGAAAGCTACATTGGAAATATTCTGATTATGAAAAAATGTCATAATTCCACTCCAACTTTTTTTATTTTATAGATTCATAAATTTAAAGAATGTATCATTACCAATCCTGGACGTTAATGAAGTGCGTAGATCATCCTGTGTCTTCTTTCTTTGAATTGGAAATTTGCTGAAAAAGATTAAATATTAAAAGATTAGTGTCTTCCTAAAACAAAAGTCCTCAGTTCCTCAAATGTAAAAAATTTCAAAATAAATGAAAAATGCAAAAAAAAAAAAAAAAAAAAAGGAGTCATTCTGTGGTTGCAAACCATAGATGAGTAATTACAAATTTCGGTAATAAAAATGTAAAAATGATACATGTTGTATTTAAGGATTTTCTCCATACAATGGACTTCAATGGGACCCAACAGGTTGAAGGTCCAAACTGCAGTTTTAACACAGCTTCAAAGGGCTTTACATGATCCCAGCTGTGGAATAAGGGTCTTATCTAGCGAAACGATCATTTTCTAAAAAAAAAAAAATACAGTACTGTGCAAAAGTCTTAGGCCACTAGTATTTTCATTAGCTAAAAAATGATTTAAAGTCAGTTAAAGTAGGTCTTTTGCTGTAGTGTGTCAGTAGAAAATATCAGTTTACATTTGTAAACATTCATTTTGCCATTAATTATAATAATCCAGTGAGATTTTTGTATGGAGCACAGGCTGTTGTCAGACTCCTTGTGCAAACAGAGATTTGATCTCTCCATCATTCAATCCAGTCTGTCTTAAGAAACAGAAAAAACGGAGACAGACTAAATCCAAAAGAACTGTGGCAACATCTCCAAGATGCTTTAAGAGACCTATACCTACAAAGCTACAGTACTGTTAAAATTTTTAGGCAGTTAGGCACATAAAATGAGGATGCTGTCAAAAACAATGTCATAAATAGATTTTCTTTATCAATGAACTTCTATTAACTAAAATAAATCAGCATTTGATGTGACCATCCTTTGCATTTAAAGTAGCTTTTGCCCTATGTGCACTTGTGCAGAGTTTTTCAGGTAGATTTGCAGGTAGGTTATTTGAAACATCTTGGAGATGTTGAAACAGTTCTTCTGGATTTACTCTGTTTCAGTTTGTTCTGTTTCTTCATGTCATTCCAGGAAGACTGGATGATGATGAGATCAGATCAGTGTGGAG
Source organism: Labeo rohita (assembly GCF_022985175.1). Taxonomy (NCBI): domain Eukaryota; kingdom Metazoa; phylum Chordata; class Actinopteri; order Cypriniformes; family Cyprinidae; genus Labeo; species Labeo rohita. Next base: position 27,046,728 of record NC_066884.1, on the reverse strand, counting down.
CACTGGCTGTTGTCAGACAAAAATCTCACTAGATTATTACAATTAATGGCAAACAGAATGTTTGGAAATGTAAACTGATGTTTCCTACTGACACACTACAGCAAAAGATAGAAATAACTTACTTTAAAACATTTTTTAGCTGGTGAAAATACTAGTGGCCTAAGACTTTTGCACAGTACTGTATATATATATATATATATATATATATATATACAATTTATTTACTTTTTAACCACAAATGCTCATCTTGCACTAGCTCGATCTCGCGTATTACATAATCACACATGCATGATGTAGGTGGAAGTACCGTAAAATGTAAAGTGTTACAATACTTTCTATCATGATTATAATTGTTTACTTAAGCATTCTGACATCAACTATTATATATATATATATTTTCAGTTCCATTCTGTGCCACTAGTACCATAAATTACAAACTTCACCTTTAACACAGAATCAAAACGCTTAAAGTGTCCTTTGAAAGGCAAGAAACTCTCTTTTTTAATATTTTTAAAAAACCACCTTGGCCTTGGTTTTGAATAAGTTAAATACACGTACCACAAGTTATTTTTTTAAGCAAAAAATGTTTTGCTAACAGTGCTTTCTGTGCTATGTGTGGTTCTCTATAGGATTTGGAGAGTGTTTGTGCAACTCACATCTTATTTCACCACCAGTCTTTGACCTCTGACTCTAACCTCTACACACTATACTGTAACCTAGGGCTGTGTGTGTGTGTGTGTGTGAATATTCTGTTTCAGATCTCATTAGAGCACTAAACCTATTGATTAACACATACACCAACGCTGCTGAAAATATACCATTGACAGAGAGCCATTCAGTATTTATGTTCTCTAATAAGATCATCTGCAGAGCTTATCTCAGAAAAAACTTACTTGCAACAGATATTATTTTTATTATCACTTGGATTTGTGCTCAAATAATGACAGTGCATGTTATGAGTGACAATGATGTGTAACGATCCTAAAAAAAAAGGTAACCTTTAGATTTTTCCGCCGTTAGTTTCCGCCATTAAATAAAAAATGTAAAAATGTATTTGCAACTTTTTAAATCACACAATTCTGACTTTTTTTTCTTGCATTTGCGTGTTTAAATCTTGCAAAATCTTTTTTTCCTCAGAATTGTGAGATATAAACTCGTAGTTGCAAGTTTTGAAGTCAGTATTGTGAGACAAACTCACAATTCTTTTTTTCTTATAATTGCAGGATATAAACTCGTAATTCCTAGAAATAAAGTCAGAACTACAAGATATAAACAATTCTGAGAAATACAGCTGTAATTCTGCAATATAAAGTTGCAATTCTATGAAATAAAGTTGCAATTCTGAGAAATAAACTAGCAATTCTAATATAAATAAAACTAAAGTTAGAATTGCAAGATAAGGTCACAATTCTGAGAAATAAACTCACAATTCTGAGAAATAAACTTGTAGTTCTGAGAAATAAAGTCACAATTCTGAGAAATAAAGTCAGAATTGCACGATATAAAGTCACAATTCTGAGAAATAAATAGAATTGCAAGATAAACTCATAATTCTGAGAAATAAACTCACAATTCTAAAAAAAATAAACTTGCAATTATAAGAAATAAAGTGACCATTCTGAGAAATGAAGTCAAAATTGCAAGATATAAACTTACGTTTCTGAGAAATAAACTTGCAGTTCTGAGAAATAAAGTCACAATTCTAAGAAATAAAGTCAGAATTGCAAGATATAAACTCTCAATTCTGACTTTATAACACGCAATTGTGAGTATTAGGTCAAAATTGTGAGATATAAACTCGCAGTTTTGAGAAAATATCAGTCTTTTTTTCGCCTCAAAACTGGACTTTATAACTTGCAATCGTGAGTTTATATCTCAGAAAAATAAAAAAAAAAAAAATAGTCAGAATTGTGAGCTTGTATCACGCAATTTTGATTTTAAAAAGTCAGAATTGTGAGATAAAAAGTCACCTTTTTTTATTCAATATAATACACTCTATCATACTATAATAAAAAAAAAACTTTTTTAAATACTTTGTAATATAATTATGTGTGAAGGTATTTTTTGACCTTTGAATTTAAATGAACTGCAAATAAAATCCTAAAATGATGTAAAATTTAAATTTAAACATGGAAATATAAAAAAAAGTGTAAGTAAAAATAAAAGAATGAATAAGGCATATTTTGGAATTTGCAAATTCAAAACAAATTCGGTATTCGGTTTTTTTTGAGCATTATCAGCAATTTCAGTGAACTTCATGTATAATACTAGTCAGATTCTCTTACTTGCTCTCTCCGTATCTTTCTGTTCCTCATGTTGGAGGTGTCTGGTGAAATCTCCCATGCTGCTCATGAGAGCTGAGTGCTACTCAAACACCCCTGATCCTCTCCAGCATGTGCAGCATTCAGAGGTGTGAGATACGGGCCCAAGGTCAGCGTGATATGGGGACATTCTAGAATAATTGCCGGCAGAGAGCCAGAGCGCCACTGCGCCAGTGTCAGGCTTACGTCGGGGCGCAATTAAAAGGAAACTATCGAAATCTATGCAAATCAACTCAAAGGTTACACAACTATCAACTTCTGACTATATAACAAGGTTAATAGCTTAACATGCCATATCTGACTCAAGAATATTTTATAACATTAAGTTGGATGAGAAAAGGAAAACACTGACCAGTTTTTATAGGATATTCCAGTACTGTATAAATATCATTGTTTTCAACAGCACAAGTTTATTCTCCCTTATCTCTCTTGACACTCAGATTGCATTTGTCACTCTATCCATCCTGGATTCTCTCTCTCTTTGTCTTTCTATCCCTCTCCCAGATTACATGTCCATGTTCAAGTGTTATGAAGGAAGATTAAGTCCCTGTGAAAATCATTTCAATAACATTCCGTACAGTCCATAACCTTTTGATCCCTTCTCTCTAACATACTCTCTGTTTCACCTTTTCACAAATCTGCTGGGGATAATCATATCCAGAAACTCTAGATGTATGCTATTATTATCACATGGCTGATGTCATGCAGATTTCGGTACTGTATGTGAAAGTCATTTTACTTTAGCAAAAACTGACAATGCAGAGTCATATTCTATATACTTCATGCTGTTACAGCCACTTCACAGATGAGAATTACATGAAGTGTTAGTCATGTTCTGATCATAAACAATATTTTAAAGCCGCCATTTAACAACTTTCACACTGTAGCAAAAAAACTTGAAAGAAATAAAAATGTGACATTTATCGTGATAATTATCAGTTAATTTTTTGGTCATATCGCCCAGCCCTACTTGAAAGTGTCAGTTGCATTGCTGTCTATGCAGGGTCAGAAAGATCTCGGATTTCATCAAAAATATCTTAATTTGTGTTCTGAAGATGAACAAAGGTCTTGGAGGTTTGGAACGACATGAGGGTGAGTAATTAATGACAGAATATTAATTTTTGGGTGAACTATCCCTTTAACCATTTATAGCTGCCTTTAAAATGCACTTGCAGCAAACACAAGACTCATACTGAGAGCCATAACAATGTTAAAGTGGCTAAATTTAATGTGCACAGAATCAACGACTAAAAACTACACTGACTAGAAACATTCTGGAAATGCTAATTAAGTGAATAAAACATTATCAGCAAATAATGAATTCTTTTAAAATGATAATGCTGATGTAACAACCTCAGTAGTATTGGTACATGGTGGAAATGCATGTGATGCCACCTGCAGCAGAACACATGCAGTAATACAACAGCCCACATACTGCACAACCAATCCATATTGTCATCGATTCCTCTATGCCACAAAATGGGGCCACAAAATGTCCATGCATTCACATGGCCAGGCTGTGTCTCTCTCTGTTTCGCTCTCTGGCTCATTCTCAATATCTCTGAACAGCTCTCTCGCTCACTTTCATTCTCTGATTTTCTGTCTGCTTCTATCTCTCTCAGTCTAGGTATGCCAGAAGCGTGCGATGAGATTATATGATCCAGTATGCACGCTGAAGCCTGGCTGAAAACTAACTCACATTAATCGGAGTGCAGTAATGAGAAAGTATTAACTAGAGATAACATCAGCACTCACTGCATCTCTGCACAATAGGCTTCAGTACAATCTCCTAATCATTAGACTAAATCTGTTAAACATATGATGACTGTTTTTCTGGCTTCAATACAAGATCAGTCAAAAGCATTTGTGGTATGTTGATTACCACAAAAAATGTTCAACACATTTAAAACAATGTTGGTGCTTAAAATGGACATGAATGAGGCCAAATCATAAGTGTTACAATACTGACTGTTTCAATAGTAGACCCACTAGTAATTATGAATGTGTCAGGGAAAAACAGCAAGGAGACTGCATTAATGCTTTAATAATTTATTGATAAACTACCACTTCCTTTGTTTTCAGCTTAAGAGAGTAGTGATGCACCTGTATGCATGTTTCATATGGATTACATAATCTGTTGTCTATTTGAATTGGTTCATTTAAAAGTAGACATTTCATTCTCTTATAGATACATTTTTCATGTCTGTAAGGAGAGTATAGAAGGAGCTTCTAAGTTTCACGCTCAAGTTCCCAGAGCCCGAGATGGCAGAAAGCGCATCCTGTTTGCTTTCATTTTTTACAAAAGCGCAATGTTTTGTTGATATGCTGAATGGACATAAATAAACATACAGTGTTTACAGATTCGAAAAATGTATTACTTTTATCTGTATGAACAGATGACGCAGTATTTTAAGAGCAAGTAAGCATCCTGGCACCTCCATCTGTCGTGCAGTGAGTGCGCTACTATTCAGCTTCCACACTCCTCATTATTTTTATGACATGAATGGTTGCACTCCAAAAGCTACTGGCGCTACCTGTTGCTGTTTTTTACCGTAGAATACACAACTCAGAAAAAATTGCTGATAGAATGACTACAGCCACTGAAAGAGCTTGCAGGTGGCGATGGATTTAAGGGTAGGCTTAAACTAAATGTCGTACCATTGATTTTTCCCCACAAGGAGTCTAAACGCTCCCAGATATAGAGTGAAATTTGCACTGAAAAAACTCTGTGGCTGTGGCGTCATGACAAGCATTGGCAAGTTTACATCCTGCCAGGATGGCATCTAGTGTTTCTCGTCTCTGCCGTTTGCAAGTTCTTTTAGTAGCTGTGGTCTGCTAAAAGCCTCAAAGGCGTCAGGGCTAAAGTGGAGAGAACAAAGATGCTAGGATGTTTTATTCATCCACAGGCATCTTCCTGGTCTTTTCTCTTCTTTCTTCGAAAATCTCCAATCGTATTTTCTCCCTCAACTTCAAAAATCATTTCAAAATCATCCTACATCACTGCAGAAGTACCGACCCAGTCTTTGCAAAGAGAACATGCAAAGAAGATCAAACATCCTTAACAAAAAAGGTAAAACAGCAATGTAGGACGATTTTGAAGTTGAGGGAGAACATGAGATGGGAGTTTTTCGACACACCCTAACTGTCATGAACCGGAACAAAAACAGTCCAGGCAGAGTAAGACAAGACGAGCGTTTGACATTAAAAAGTATATAAATTGTATTATTTTTTTGAAAATAACGGATCATTTTGCTAGGTAAGACCCTTCTTCCTTGGCTGGGATCATTTACAACTGCATTTGGGAGATTATTTGAAGCCGCATTTAAACTGCATTTTGGAAGTTCAAAATTTGGGCACCATACCAGTCCATTATATGAAGAAAAATCCTGAAATGTTTCCCTCAAAAAACATAATTTCTTTACAGCTGAAGAAAGAAAGACATGAACATCTTGGATGACAAGGGGGTGAGTACATTATCTGTCAATTTTTGTTCTGGAAGTGGACTTTAACACCAGCGTTTCCCTTTAGGTCAGCTGAGCTGAATTCTTCCATTAAGAAAACATTTTTAAACACATAATCATTTTTATGTGTGCCTTTCTCCAGAGTGTGACATATGGCATATAACTCATCCTGCCAAACTCTCTCCTGCACATTATATTGCTTTCGTCCTCATTCACTTCTCTGTCTCCCTGGTTTCCACACTGTGGTCTGTTGCTGCTGAGACAGCACCACTTCAACCCCAGGAGCTTATAAAGTGTTGTGTTACCTTAGATATACGTGGGAGTGCTGTATTTGTTTAAAACTGCCTGTTGCTGCAGTAGAATTGATGAGCCAGCACTGAAAGAGCTTACAGTACTTCTATGTCTTTCTATGGGACACTACATTGACCTAATGGGTTATGAATACAATGAGGAACTGCTTCTGAACTAGTGGCATGACATCACAGCTACTTGTAACTCATGACAACAGCCTTATCATTGAACGAACGGTGTGTATGAGTATGTTTATCACACATTCATTATGATAAGAGCATAAGAGCAGGCTTGTGCATGTTTAGTTGGTGAGGGAATTACATTGTACTTGGAACAACAGGTTGACATGAAAAGAAACACAGGCTGACAAAGATGGCTCAAATAGCACCCATGAGCACCACTCTGAATCATCAGTCCTAAGAGGCCACAGATATTCTGATATTTAGACCAACAGCACGACTGCAATATTCTTTGATGCAACATTTCAATAAACAAGCAAGTTATTTTGTCTATTTACAAAAATAGTTGCAATACAGTTCACATCTACAAGCAATGGTGCTTTATTCCTAAATTAATCTGTGTTATTGAACAAATTAGTTGAATTAATGATTCAATGACTCATGGTCAATCAATGGTGATAAAGACAATCACATGTCGCCACCTACTGTGGAAAATAATGTTTCACGAAATCCCCACTAAAGACTGACAGGACTGTCTAGACGTAGTAAAATTCCAGAACCGTTGTAGCCTATAGCCTATAGATTTCCGATAAATGCTGATTATTTGAAACGAATGACATGCACTGTGCACACATCTTACATGTGTGTACACTGTAATGGAAATATCTCTTTTCCATTGTTCATCATCTCAGCCATCTCTCACTCAATTTTCTCCACCTCCTACAGCTCTGCCTCTCGCATTCTTGAAGATTAATTGTTGGATTGAAATAATGCATAAATCTTCTCATCTCATTGTTATGTCTCCTTTTCAGCATTTCTCATCTCATCCTCTCCACACACAAAAAGAAATTAAAAAATGTAGTTTGTCAGACACATCATATCAAAGACTTCCTTTCACCTGATATATCAAAAGTCAAATTAATACGTAAGTACAGACTTCAGAATAATAATGGATAGATTAAATGCTATCGCTTTCAGATTCTCTCTATCACATGGAGGGGGAGGATGGGAGATAAAGAACTAATCCTTTAGTCTGAAACAGTTTAGTTTCAAATGTTCATTTTCCCATCTCAAGCAGAAATTCTTGTAATGAAAGTCCTATGAAATCATTTCTAAAGAAGCCAACCTTTTCACCTTCCCGTCAAGTTTAAATAAAGAAAGCACTGATTCAAAGAACTAATGACCTTGAGGTTAATCTCACTCAACTACAAACTAATAATACAGTAAACAGCACCAGATGAAGGAGACAGAAATGAAACGAAATCCTCTTTGCAGTAGCACTAAAGGAGGACGGTTATATTGATCTTAAAACAAAAACGCCAAATTTAGTGTGCAATTGTCTCTGGTTTACCAAAAAGTTCATGCATTAGTTTATAAATGTACCACTGAAATGCATGGAAATGCCCTTTTATGTAAAACTATTAGACTATTCATTTAATTTTAATAGCTAACTTTACATTTCAAATATAAGTATGTAGGCTATGGAATACATAGAATAAAAATGAGGTACTATTAAATCTATAAGCCTTGAGGAACCAGTTTGTACTTTTTAATAATGACATTAACAAACATTACAGTACAGAACTAATGCTTAATAGATTATTAAACAATTACAATGTCATGAACGTTAGATATTTTATATTCATTTCTGAATACAGTCTGATCTTAATTTATCTATTCATAATAGTGTATTTATAAAATCGCATGCAGGTAAATATTTTCTACAATATTGTTTTAATTACCTAAAGATCAGTGAAAGTTATCAACGTTTTCCTGATATTAAAGAGGCCTGATTGAAATAACCTTCACCTTGACCTGGTCACAGGTCAGCATAGCTACAGACGTGTTTTAACTAGTTTTATTACTCCTTTATTTTAATGTTCTAACAAAGACCACAAAAGCACAATTAACCTACATTTGGAGCAAACCCACTGTGAAACGTTTTGTTGTGTCGTGTTTTATTTACCCATTACCAGACAAATAGGATTTACTTTGGCATCGTAATAAGCTACATCACTCACAACCATAATAATATGTACACGCGGAAAATTATTATTAGTATTTTTAATAGCAGGCCTATATGAAAAGCACCGACATTACTGGAAGTCAAATCTTAAGTTTGAAAAACAAAAACGACACTCACCGGCTCTAGCACAAATGTCATCACATTATAGTCCAAATGAGCGTGATGTCTTTTCAGTCTCTATTTTATTTTATATAAAACTGTTCTAACTTCAGTTCATATTAAAGAAAAAGCGGCTCCTGATTGAGGACGCGTCGCATTTAAAAAGCTTTGCGGCGCGTGAAAGTGTTGCGTGGGCGCTCTCCGCGCGCTCTGCTCCACGCGCGCTCACCAGCAAGCACGAAAAACTTCAGTGGGAGCTGCATCCTCTCCCTCTCTGCATCTTTTCAGCCTAACTCTTCCTCTTTACGTAGCCCTTGTTTCATGCCATTGCCCCTCAAATTTACAGTAACAGAAATCTGAATGTTTTGGTGAGGTAATGTTGCACTGTTACGTCATATTAACAGCAAATGTTTGGCTCGCAGCATCAAAGTAAGTATAATAGGCTTATAAACCGACTAGGTCTACTCTATGACAGACACAAAATGTGTATGTCAAAAAATATGATTACATTAAAAAAAATACCCTTTATCTCGCATGAGTCAAAAAAAAAAAAAGACTGAGATTGATCAATGGAAAATGCTCTCCAGGCACGGGAAACAGAAAGCAAAGTCTGATAGAGAGACAGACAGGCTGACGTGACTGAAGAGAACTGATTGGCTATCCACTGTTCAGTAATTTGATTTATGACTAATTACATATTTGGTTAGGCTAAATCATAGGTCATAAATATAGAATGATTGGATAATGTTTTACAACCACAAATTACCAAATATGTTGAGGTTTTGGATTAGTTTATACAAATATATTAAAATAGATTTACATAATTAAACTGATGATTGAAATAACACTAAAAGTCATTTACCTTATTTATTTAATGTTAGATGAGGTGCACATGAACCACTAGAGGGCACAATGTTTCCATTTTTTCAAACAGAACAAGTTTTTCTGAATAGTGAATAGGAAGTGGGAATTGTGTTTTCATTCGGAGAGGTTGGCCACTTGCTGAACCAGGAGAAATTTTGACAGCTAACATGGTTCACTGTGAAAAAGGGGCTTGTTATATAAGTAAAAAAAAAGAAACTCACCTGGACATGGTTGTACTGTGACTGGCGTAAAGGGAGGAATGAATGTGCCTCTAAATGTAAAAGAATGTGTGGTTTTACAATAAAATGGATCTGTTTTAGGTTTTACGAGGTGAGAGTGGCGTTAACAGCCGCGTTCATTCGCAGTTCTAACGTCCCATTTACAATATATCCATGTATTATTGTTTTGTACAGCCTTATAAACTTTAGTTCATTTGGAGTTGTATGTGAGAAATGCAGATTCCCTCCTGCACCACACTCTGTTTTTAGCATATTTCCACATTTCGTCACTATAATTAGTTTGACCTGACTTTATGCTTTCTAAGCTTTCAATACAAAGAATGTTACAGTACTTTAATTAAATAATAACATAATCACTTAATACGATAATACAAGATATAGGCTATAATAATAAATTACAATGCTACTTCGCTCTTGAATGGATACAGAACTAAGTGTCATTCTACTCACATAATGTCTGAACTCTGAACTCTCTTTGTCTGTGCTCAAGTGTAGTGATGTAAGTCAAGGGCACACACAAATTGCTTTTGGCTGTTATGTCATAAGTATCAGAAAAACGGGCTCAGATTCATTATATGATTGGAAAATTACCCAATTAATAAATTTGGTGTCAGCCATTTCAGTATTCAAGCCCACATAATCTACCACATCTCAGTTCTTGGAAAGCAAGATAGGTTAATTTTCATGGAAAGTGGGATTATATAATCTAACTTTCATGAACGCAGATGTAATCCTTTGCTACCTTTCAGCATATGTTCAGTGTGGTCCTGGACTAAGATAAACATCCAGCTGAACAGAAGCCAATCTCCACTGGAGTCTGATCCACTCGCTGTACCTTGGGTTGCCAGATCTATAAAACGCTGAACTGAAAGTCAGATTCACTAAGTTTGCTTTTTGTTCCTACAGTTGAAAAAGACCCAAAACAGCACAATTCTGTGGAGAAATGAGATAAATTTGAGTTAACGAGATGCTTACAATAGCTTTTAACCAATTTCTTTATATCTTGATCAAAAGTAGTTGTAGTAGTAGTCTATTACTTTCGGCATGCTCAGTTTTGGGTAATAGAATAAGATCAAACTATTGAAATTTTGCCAGTGAACATATTTAGGAAAATATGTGAAGGTCATTTCTCTGAAGACAGTGTTTCTGTATGGTTGAGGTCAAGGATGCAAAGATTTAAAGGATGGAAAATTTCTGTCATCGTCAGGCTGGCCCACTAAAACCATGGGTTCTCTCTTAAAAATACAGGTCATTCTCAGAAAATGAATGCACACCTTAAAGTGAAATTTAAGATTAAATCCAGGATTTAAACAGGCTGTACATCCATGCATTGGCAATTGAGGTTTTTAGTAAGCCTTTCTGCAGGTTACACTGAAACACCAGTACAGTGACACTAATTGGCTGCATTTGAAAACCTAGGCAGCTGATTTGCCTTGCTACCTTAATCGGCAATTACTTTGCGGGCAGCGTTTGTGCACAAAGGCACCTCATGAAACTGATTTTGGACATGCTTCTGAAGCAGCGTAATGATTTCATGATCTAGGCCTACAACAAAATAGAATGAGCTTTGGTGATAACTAAGCAAAAATTTAATACTATAATACTGATTTCTCACTAGAAATAACATCAAAAGTGCAAAAAGTTGGTCAAAAACACACATTTACACACAAACTGACTGCCAAACGCAACTTTCAGTTGCCGTATTTTTCGCTCAACCATTTTGGAATGTAACACACAGGATTGTGGGATATCAAAGGCAGCAGAGGATACATCTATGCTGCCTTCAAAATCTCAGGATACAGGAAGTGAAGCTAACATTGGATTTGAATGTGCCTCGATGCCTTCCTACCTTCAAATCGTCACCTTAGAATTATAAGGTTCTATCTGACATTTTTGTCAAATTTGAGTTATTCACATATTCTTATTTACATTATGTGATGTTTCTTTTGTAACCTGTGTACATCTGTGTGCCTTTTTTTAGAAAACCAAAATGGTTCTATCTACAGTCTATGGAATGCAAAAACTCTGAAGCTCAATATCTCAAAAGTGCTCAGAATGCAGATAGAACCTTATAATTCTAAGACGACAAAATGTGTCCTCCGAAAGCAGCATTTTCCAGTTTTCGGATGCAGCAAATAAGTTAAGTGAGACAGAGAATCATTCGGTCAAAAGATTTATTTAAATGCACTGAGTCTTTCAGGAATGAAACTGTCAATTTCACTGGTTAAGGTTAGGGTCAGGTGTGGGGTAGGTTTAGGGGTTAGAATTTGTGCAGCATAGTGTAGGAAATCAACACTGTGATTGACACAACCAATAAAACCTTTAGAATCACCTGTGGGGCGGAGTGGGCACTGAAGTGGATTGGGGGAAAAATTGCGTATATGCGCCTGTCTGTCAATGGGAGGAAGCCACTCCCTATTTTGGAGCTCCCACCCCATTTTGGAGTTCCCGCACCCATTTGGAGATCTCCAGGCTGCAGTTATACCCTTCTCTCCAGGGCAAGAATCTTGACAACATTCGTGTTTGTTCTTTCATTTCCGGTCAGGCAGGTGAAATATTAGGCTAACATCTTAATTAATACTGCTCGTACCACCTATTAACTTCTGTTAAAGTTTGTCAAAATATTGCTCCCTTTACTGCTTACTAAGTCCTTCTCTATATGATTTAGTAGCTTCCACACGTTTTTTCCCATGGTTTAGACAGCATAAATTAGCAGTACAACGTATCCAGTAGTACAGGGGCGCTCAGCTCTGGTCCTGAAGATCGACTTTCCTGCAGAGTTCAACTCCAACCCTGACCAAACCCACCTGAACCAGCTAATTAAGATCTGAAGGAGCACTTGATAATTACAGACAGGTGTGTTTGATTAGGGTTGGAACTAAACTCTGCAGGAAGATCGATCTCCAGGAACAGGGTTGGGCACCCCTGCAGTAGTACAATAACCATGCAATCCACACTGTTGTTTACAACATAACTGGGTAACTGACCAAATTGTTACGTAAGTGCAAACCCTCTACAGTGAGTGTGCTCACACAGTCACCGCTTTCCTTAAAGGAGAAGTCCACAACCAAAACAAAGATTCACATATAATGTACTCACCCATTGTCATCCAAGATGTTCATGTCTTTCTTTCTTCAGTCGTAAAGAAATTATGTTTTTTGAGGAAAACATTACAGCATTTTTTCTTCATATAATGAACTGATATGGTGCCCTGATTTTGAACTTCCAAAATGCAGTTTAAATGCAGCTTCAAACAATCCCAGCCAAGAAAGAAGGGTCTTGTCTAGCAAAACAATCGGTTATTTTCATAAAAATAATACAATTTATATACTTTTTAATGTCAAACACTCGTCTTGTCTTGCTCTGCCTGAACTGTTTTTTCCCGGTTCATGACAGTTAGGGTATGTTGAAAAACTCCCATCTCATGTTCTCCCTCAATTTCAAAATCGTCCTACATTGCTGTTTTACCTTTTTTGTTAAGAGTGTTTGATCTTCTTTGCATGTTCTCTTTGCAAAAGACTGGGTCGGTACTTCTGCAGCGATGTAGGATGATTTTGAAATGAATTTTGAAGTTGAGGGAGAAAACACGATTGGAGTTTTTCGACATACCCTGACTGTCTTGAGTCAGAATACAGTTCAATGAGAGCAAGGCAAGATGATTTAAGAATAAAAAGTATTTAAATTGTGATTTTTTTATGAAAATAACTGATCTTTTTGCTAGATCCTTCTTCCTCGGCTGGGATCATTTACAACCTCATTTGGGATCTTTTGAAGCCGCATTTAAACTGCATTTTGGAAGTTCAAAATTGGGGCACCATATCAGTCCATTATATGAAGAAAAATGCTGAAATGTTTTCCTTAAAAACCATAATTTCTTTATGACTGAAGAAAGAAAGACATGAACATCTTGGATGACAATGGAGTGAGTACATTATATTTGAATCTTTGTTTTGGAAGTGGACTTCTCCTTTAAAGGGATAGTTTACCCAAAAATGAAAATTCTGCTCTCGGATTTCATCAAAAATCTAATTTGTCTTAATTTGTGTTCTGAAGATGAACAAAGGATTTATGGGTTTGGAATGACATGAAGGTGAGTAATTAATGACAGAATTTTCATTTTTGGGTGATTTATCCCTTTAAATAGTGGACAGGGAGGGGGTATCATACTCTGATGATTGAATAAGCATGAATTCAGGTAAACTGGGACATGTTTTGCCATTGAGATGACTGGGGAAAAATACTCCAGTTATCCTGAATTAAATATGTCAGGGGTAATCAACTCTAGTGTGCGAGGTCAGAGAGTTTTGCTCCAACTTTGTTTAAAAGCACTTATTCATTCAGGAACAAAATAATTTTCTTTATTATATCATTAGTCACTGCATAATTCACATATTCATTTAGGAATTGTATTTTGATTATTGCTTGCACAAAACAGCCTCGCTGATTTGGAACAACAGCTTGTGTAATATTGTATCAGAATATTTCCTGCTATGGTCACTGATCGAGAATAATAGATTGATTAAAACATACATGTAAGTGTGTAAACACATGGGATGTGCTTGCAGCGTAGACACAGCAAAAGAAGGTCTAAAGATTTTTCAGTGCATTTAATTTACATGCAAGTCAACTGTTAAACAGACTGTGTTGGAGGAATGTCAGTCCTTTGTCTTTATTACAGAGGACTACTGAAAGTGACGTGAATATAAACATCAACACCAGAGATGGAGGATCAATATTTCATCTTGAACTCCACTAATCAGTCTGCAGGGAACCAAACCGTTTGTTACACGCAAAAATGTCCGCCCATTTAATTAAATCTGCTGTAAGGAGAAGTCAAACAAGTAGGCAATCTGTCAATGGGCTGACGAAGACTTTGGAGAATTAATTAACATAATGTAAGCAAAGCACAAGGGCGGTTTAAAGCCATTTAAAGGGTCTGTGATTATTTATGTCAAGATACCATAATCAGATTGTTTTTTGTTAGAAACCCCCGTGCAGTGACACAGCACTGAAACACACACACATACACACACAGGTTGAACCGGGGGTCTCAGTGGGGCTGGACAAGTGTGTCTGGCAATTATGACCCCTTTGAAGTAAAGGGAGACACCCTGGGAAGGGCAGGACCTTACCCTGAAGCTTAAGGCATGAAGACCACCACACACCACGAAACCTGATGTGTTAATCTACACAGAGGCCTTACACCAGAGATCAGGAAGAAATGAGAATGTGTCTGTTCTTTCAGAAATGTAAGAGGGGTTGAATGGGGCAATGTTCACCTGAAAATTTCAAAGCATGTTTATTAAAATGATAGCACTTGCTTGATTATTGGATTTGATTGGGAAAACCTTTAGAAATGTATGCAAAAATCTATCTATCTATCTATCTATCTATCTATCTATCTATCTATCTATCATCTGTATCATCTATCTATTTCTCGTTCTATTGTTCTATTATCTATCTGTTGTTTTATCTATCATCTATCTAGCTATCGTTTTTTCTATTTTCTATCTATCTATCTATCTATCTATCTATCTATTATGTATCATTCGTTCTATCATTCTATCGTTCTATTATCTATCTATATATTTATCTCATTTGTTCTATCATTCTATCGCTATCTATCATTCTATCTATCGATCTATCATCTTTTTATCGTTCTTTCTGTCTATCTATCAATCAATCAATCTATCTATCTATTTATCTATCTATCTATTATCTATCATTATATCATCTATATCTCTATCTATCTATCTATCTATCTATCTATCTATCTATCATTATATCATCTATCTATCTATCTATCTATCTATCTATCTATCGTTCTATCAACTTTTTCATCATTCTTTCTGTCCATCTATATATCTATCAATCTATCTATCTATCTATCTATCTATCTATCTATCTATCTATCATTATATCATCTATCTATCTATCTATCTATCTATCTATCTATCTATCTATCATTCTAGTATCTATCATTCATTCTATCATCTATTATCTATTTATCTATCATTTGTTCTATCATTCTATCGCTATCTATCATTCTATCTATCGTTCTATCATTCTATCTATCTATCTATCTATCTATCTATCTATCTATCTATCTATCTATCTATCTATCTATCTATTATGTATCATTCGTTCTATCATTCTATCATTCTATTATCTATCTATATATTTATCTCATTTGTTCTATCATTCTATCGCTATCTATCATTCTATCTATCGTTCTATCATTCTATCATTCTATCTATCTATCTATCTATCTATCTATCTATCTATCTATCTATCTTTTAATTGTTCCATCTATCGTTCTATCTATCTATCTATCTATCTATCTATCTATCTATCTATCTATCTATTATGTATCATTCGTTCTATCATTCTATCGTTCTATTATCTATCTATATATTTATCTCATTTGTTCTATCTATCGTTCTATCGCTATCTATCATTCTATCTATCTATCGTTCTATCTATCATCTATCTATCTATCTATCATCATTCTATCTATCATTCTAGTATCTATATATCTATCATTCTATCACTATCTATCTATCATCCTATCTCTCGTTCTATCATTCTGTCTATCATTCTATCGTTCTCTCTATCGTTCTATCGCTGTTTATCAAGAAGTTGTTTTTTATATCTACTGTAATTCACCTTTAGAGATGTTTGAGTTTAATGAGACACTGGTGAATTTAAATGTTTTATAATGCGTAATATTAACGAAAAATAAGCTTAATTTAAAATGTTATGTGTTACAAATGCTATCAAATACTATCTTCTTTCCTAGGTAAGGATGATACATTTTCATCTTTGTCACTTCAGGCCTGTTGTTTCCCTTTTGTATTTTTTAATCACACTCCATCCTTTACTGAGACATCAGACAAACGTTCTGTCTCTCTCTCTTGCTTTTTGTCTGTGTCCCGCCTGTCTCTCTTTCTATTAATCTCTCTCTTCTTTGCCTATTTTGGCAGGCCTGTGCCAGGTATTTGTTGAAATTCCACACACCCCGCAGGGAGAGGTATGTTGCCCTTCTTCTCGTCTTGGCCCTGGTGCCTGTCTCTGTCCATCTTGTGTTCTCAAATATACAGCACATGCCTGGGACACGCTAAGCCCAGATCACCTCTCTAAATCCTGCAGACTTCACACAAGAGTTATAACCCATTTTAGACCAACTCAGCAGTGGCCTGAAAAAGGATTATCAGTCTAATGCCTCAACAGGCATAATATGAACATGAAATGAAAAACCTGTCATTATTTACTGCCCCTCACGATGTTCCAAACCAGTATGCTGTTATTTAGAACAGTTTAAAGCAACATAAAGTTCTTTCCCAGAAGAAGTTCATAGTGACCTTGGCTGCTACAAAAGATATTTTGAAAAACATTTCAACTCTGTTCATGAAATGAAACTCAGTGGGGTCCAAAGCAACACTGGACCTCACTGGCTTTTATTGTTTGGACAGTTGAATTGTTGAAGCAGGAGACTAATTCATTAAGCAAAAGCTCTATAGACTACTATGATGATCCAGTTGGCTGCTGTTCTCTAGCGGTCAACTTCACACATACTCTCCTTACTTCATTGATTAGATGTGTTTGAGTGTTGACCGTATCGGGTGTTCAGAGTTGGTGTTAAGTTGAAGTGTGTCTGCGGTGTGTGTGTTGGCGGGAGTGCAGTAGATGTGCAGATATGTGTGTGTTGGCCTCGTGTAGATGTGTGTTGGCACGCGGCGTAACGCTGAATTTGGTGTCAGTAGCTCATGAGGAGACGGGGTTATAACTTTTGCTCTCTGTCTCTTTCTCTCACTCTATTACTCTTTCTTTCTCACTGGATGGTAATTTACGCCGCTTGTTCCTTTACACTGGACCGCCTTCATCTTATGAGTCATCTTCATTTTACAGGAAAGAACATGTGTCTGCTGACCCGCTTGTGTGTTTTAAAGATCTAGGAAATCTAGAGCTCCTCAAGTTCAGGATTTTTAAATAACTGAAATAAACATATTAGGTTTAATGTCAAAAGACTTAAGTCTTTCTTTCTTTCTTTCTTTCTTTAATTTTTTATTATTATTTCTTTAACATTTTGAACTTTTATCTACTTTTCCCAGTTAGTCTAATGTGATTTTGGTGTTTGCATGGATTACACATTCTGACCTTACTGGTTAAATTCTCTCATTTTTTGTGGTTTACACCAAAATTATACAAAAACGAAGGAAAACCTGTCACCATAATCAAAACTGTATGGTGCTCAAGTATCACTTTCCCAATTTTTTGTTTCCCCCAAAAGGTATAGTTTACCCAAAAATGAATATTCTGTCATCATTAATTCACCCTCATGTCATCACAAACCTGCATGACTTTCAGGCTTCTGCAAAAGAAAATATTCCAAAGAACTGTTCTTCCATACATTCTCATAAAAAAAAGCTACAAAAGCTGCCAGTAGAATGGTACCTTTTCAAAAGGTTTACTTTTGTACCTAAAGGGGCCATATTGGTACCTTGAAGATTAATATTACAGCTTTTCTGTATCACTTAGGCACATTTTTTCAAAACAGACTTAAAGAGACAGTTCACCTAAAAAATAAAATTCTGTCATTAATTACTCAACCTCATGATATTCCAAACCCGTAAGACCTTCTTTCATTTTCGGAACACAAATTAAGATATTTTTGATGAAATCCGAGAGCTTTCTGAGCCTGCATAGACGGCAACACAACTACCACATTCAAGGCCCAAAAAAGGTAGTAATGACATAATTAAAATAGTCCATGTAACATCAGCAATTCAACAGTAATGTTATGAAGCTGTGCGTTTATTTTTGTAGAAATGTGTTAAATGTCAACTGAAAATTCACCATTGTTTATACATTTTTACACACTCTGTTGACTTCCGCTAACACCACCACCACACATTCTTACAATTGCTCTTCCTATTGGTCTTCCATGTCAAGCTACTGTGAATTTTCAATTTACATGTAACACATTTCTATAGATAAACATACTGTACAAATATAACTGTATTTATACAGTACTGCTGTAGCCGCTGCTGTTTAGGGTTGTGACGTTCCTCCTTGTTCAAAAATGGGATGTTTGTACTGGGCAAACTTTATATGTGACCCTGGAACATAAAACCAGGTTAAGTAGCACAGGTATATTTGTAGTAATAGCCAAAAATACATTGTATGGGTCAAAATGATCAGTTTTTCTTTTATGCCAAAAATCATTAGGATATTAAGTAAAGATCATGTTCCATGAAGATATTTTGTAAATTTCCTACTGTAAATATATCAAAACTTAATTTCTGATTAGTGATATGCATTGCCAAGAACTTGGACATTTGGACAACTTTAAAGGCGATTTTCTCAATATTTCGATTTTTGCAACCTCAGATTCCAGATTTTCAAATAGTTGTATCTCAGCCAAATATTGTCTTATCCTAACAAACCGTACATCAATAGATAGCTCATTTATTTTAAAAAAATTGACCCTTTTGACTCTTTTTTTTTTGGTCCCGGGTCACACATCTAACGTTAAGTGTATGAGTGACAGACCAACAAATTATGTTACCTTTTCTCAGAACATCTGAACAAATTAGTAATATGCATTGCTAAGAACTTCATTTGGACAACTTTAAAGGTGATTTTCTCAATATTTTGATTTTTTTGCACAGATTTTCAAATAGTTGTATCTCGGTCAAATATGGTCATATTCTAATATCATACAGCAATGGAAAGCTTATTTATTTCATATGATGCATAAATCTCAATTTCAAAAAATTGAGCCTTATGACTGGTTTTGTGGTCCAGGGTCACATATATATATATGCATGCTTCCAAACTTGGCTGACTGTCAAGATTGAGATTCCTATTTTATTACAATGGCAAGGGGCAGCAAATTTCCAGTAAATTTCTGGAAAATTTCCAAAAATCTGGAACATTTCCAGAAATTTTCCACCCCTTTGCAAGCCTACTGGCAAGCCATTTGCCAACTTAGCAGACATTACAATCATTCCATTTCAGATATTTTTGGAATATACACGCATGTCTGACATATTTTGATAACTAAATGGCTCATTTCGCATGAAGGCTCACATCATGAAAGAAGAGTTTGACAATTTCACCGAGAATCAACTGATCAACAAGCCATGTACATTTAGTTACTGTGCAAATTGTACACAGTTGTTCTTATTCTGTTGCACACATGCCAAAACACACACAGTTTGCGTAAATCAATTAAAGTTCAAATCTGATGTGAACAAGAAACTAATTGTTCACTCATTTGAGAATTGAGCCAAAGCGATTACGAAAAACTGTAGTACTAGTGCCTATAAAAGGTACAAGAGTGTACCTTTTGAAAAGGCTCAGTTACCACGCCATGACAGCTTCTGTACCTTCTTTTTTTTTACTGACAGTGTAGTGAAAGTCAGTGGGGTCCAAAAGAAAACACTGGACCCCATTGACTTTCACTGTATGAACAAAAAAACTAACATTTTTCAAAACATCCCCTACTACAAAAGTAATAGATTTAAAATGCATTTGTTTTATACTACGTATAGTTCAAGTCTGTTAACATATTTACTGACATATTGCTTAAGACTTACTGATAAAAAAATAGTAATGAAACTTTAATTGGAGTACTACTTGTGCACAATGCACATTTCTTAGTATTAAGCCTAAAATACTTTTTAATGTCTATTGATGAGGACTGTATGATCTTTAAATAATATCGGTCTTTAAATACAAAATATTTAAACATTAAATATATCAAACATACTCAAGCATATCTTTAGTTGGACTTCAGCACTACTTCTACACGATTAAAGTGCTAAATTAGTTTTTCCAATTTAGCAGACATTAAGTATACCAGTTTAGTATACTAAAAGTAAAATTGCAGGGTATTTTTATTAGTGCATAATATGGAAATGTATTTACATACTGTAGTATACATAAAATAAGTGTATTTTAAATAGATTGTAGTATATTTATTTTTCACTAGGGTCTCCTTCTGTGTTCCTGAAAAAAGTAAGTCATACAGATTTGGAATGATATGAGTTTGCATAAATGATCGTTTTTTGGTGTACTATCCCTTTAAGAATCCATTCATGTGGTTCTAAAGGACAGCATACTTTAGTCTGATCAGAAATGCATGCAAGATGTCCACACCATGCATCATTTCAACTTTTGCATGACTAAGGAGGTGAAAATGTCTTTCCACTGAAACGTTTTCTGTCCATTAATGGTTATGTATTCCTGTATGGTCGTTAGGGAGCGATACCATATTTCAAGTGATTAAATGGTTTTCACTGCCTCAGCTGTGGTTTGGATTGTGACACGTATCAAAATTTCATCCAACATTTTTCACGCATGATTCAGTTCGGCCTCAAATAATGGGTTTAATAATATGTTCATTTGTCTTCTGAGTACCTGTATAACTGCAATCGTTTTATGTACCTTTTCATGTTTGTTGTCGTAATTCTTAGAGTTCTCTAATAAATACTACCTGAAATGTTCCTTGCATGCTCCCAAACCCAAATAACTTTGATGGATGAGGGACATAAATATTGTTCTCTGACATTTACAAGTGTTTTTCCTATGGTATACTGACTGTATTGCTTTTGGCACTTGTAAATACTGCCCCAAAGCACCGACTTTTCACTCATAAAAGTGTTCGTTAAAAAAGGGGCTGAAGGTATCTAATCACAAGAACGATAACACTCCAAATATCAGACAGGGTTAGAGACTCTGCCAATGTAGATCAATTGTTTCCATCCAAGGCCATTCATAATAGCGTGGGTCTTTATTAAAGACACCCTTCTTTCTCTTCTTTCAGCACAGCTTCTCCTCATCCCTCCCTTCATTTGCCTCAGACAACATAAGAGTGAGAGCAAAGGAGTGGACTGGCTGTGACTCAGAGATATTCTACACCATCCTAAAGTTTCTTTAAGTCTGTCCTCAGAGGAACACTAACATCTCGCTGGGCTTCTTGATTTATATCTTGTAAAGACACAATTTAATTAGGATATTCTAGAGTGGGATTTTCGTCACTGTCTCGCGCGGTTTTAAGTGTGGATATAGGTCGACGTATGGAACATGCCATCTCTGAATACTCAATTAAGGGTAAGACGATTTTCGGATTATAAAAACAACGATTAATGTACTGTATTAGCATATGAGTCAAATAAAATTCGTTCGTTTGTTGCTCAAAAATTAACCGGAAAAAAAAAACAGATATGTTTAATTATATATTGTTGTATTTATTACACACTATTATTGTTTGAGAAAATTGTTTCAGAGTAGCACTTACAATCTCAGCTCTATTGCCTGTGAAGATGTCGTTCTCACAAGCGACAACCAACAAGCTTTATACTGAAATGCTTAAATTCCGTAAATTAATAAATACACGTGTTGTGACACATTTTGCTTTAACATCTTTGTTAGGTTTGTCAAATTTTGATATAATATCACCACGTTTGTCTGCTAAGTAATTTAGAAATGCACAACGAAATTTAGAAATGCACAAGTACAAAGAGTGCTGTTGTTACAATCTTTCCCACTGTCGGTTTGTAATAAAAACACTGGCGTTTTATGTGTTGTAATTACATTCATTTATTGTGCCTATCAAATTTTCTTGCTCAGAATAATTATTTTCGCACCTCCACTCTCAATCCAATTAATTCACACCAGCAAATAAACTTAATAAATAAATAAATGAAAACAAATAAAAAGACAAATAAAACATGCTAAGGTGACAAACAGTGCCTGTTTGTGTCAAGTGGCCTACAAAGTCCTTTTATGTTCAGTTTCTTCCTATAGGTACAGTGTAGAAGTGGAAAGTGTTACAATTCTCCCCGTGGTCAGCTGTGATATTTCTATTTTTAAGCTGTATAATCTAAACTCTGTATCTCTGCATCTCAGTTCTGTCGTTTAAAATTCATTAGCATGACATACCTCAAAATACTTTTTCTCCCTGTAGATCGTTTATGCTTACACGCAATGCACACTTCTGCTGTCACATCATGAATGATAGTGATTTCACCCCTGCAGCTCATTTTTACTAACTGATGGTGTTACAGTTCATTACGTGTTGCAGCATTCCGATTTTCCTTACTACACAATTCAGTGCACACATGCCGCGTTTGACATTTTTAGATTATGACAACAATAAATTACTTAAACTAAAATGAATATGCTCGGACTCAAATAGCACTGTTAACTCTCAGTTACTAAAATTTAAAATTTAGACATTTTTCTACTGCGTATTTCATGATTAAAACGCACTTGTATTGCATAAATTAACACTAGCAAACCTGTGTCAGACTATTACGACAGGTGTTATTTAAAGCCCCCTGGTAAATGGGTGCTGGACGCAGCAGGGTAGCCTACTGTGCCTGTGCCAGTGCGTGATTTCAACAGCAGCTCGTAACCCGTCTCTCTCAGGGTCACCATGTGCCACCTACATTCTTTCCCGTAAGTGACCGCGTGCGCCCCCCGGCAGGGCTTTGATCTTCACACCCGTCATAATGATGAAGAATAGAATTCCTAAAGAGCCTTACCGCTTTGCATTACCGGTTGCATTGCAATTAAAGACTTCATATTTAAAGTACAGTCAAGGGTTTTTCATTATCTCATTGTTTTTAAGGAAAATAGCGCACGTTACACGTCGTGCTGCTGGGATAATTGAACAATAACTTTAATACCAATAATTATTATTATTATTATTATTAAAAACAATAATATTAATAAAAAATAATTAGCATAATTTAAAAACTTATAATAGCCCAGTCTTATTTGCTGTTTTTATTATTTTAGTATTTGTGTATTACCAAAAAAAAAAAAGAAGCGTAGAGCAGTATGCAAATTAATTATTTTATATGGGCCGCCTTTTTGATGTAATTTCTGTCAGTATTTGTTTAGGCAACTAAAATTCAGTTTGATAAATAGCCTAATGAGTTCAGAATCTCGAATACTTTTTAAAAAAAAAAAAAAAAAAAAACAGGCTATAAAAGTTTTTGTAATTATACTGGTAGTAAATCTATACGATAAAAGTGATATAATGATAGATTTGACGTTTTCCGTCTGATGAACCTCCTGAATGAAAGCGTTTGTGAAGCGTACTGTTGCTACTTTTACCTCCTTAAGCCAACACGACTTGAGTGCATACGACTTTTCGTTCCGCCCTTACGAAAATTAACCTTGGTTATACTACAAATAAAACCAGAAAAACATGGTTAGTATAGTTAAACCATGTTAAACACAACTTAACCATGGTTTTGCTACATTAACCATAGTTTATAACCATAAAACTGGTTATACAAACGCCAAAAACTATGGTTCCTACACTTTTACTATAATAAAACCATGTTTAATTTTCATAAGGATGTTGTCGTACACTGAAAAAGTTGCTTAAAACACTGCTAAAAGATATATTTTCTCAAATGTCAGACTGTCAGACCTATGACATCACAGCTGACACATCACAAAAATTTTAATGGTTTTACTGATTATAATGGGAATTGTATTGGTTTTAATGGAAACTGTAATGGACTCTGTGGGTTTCTACTGGTAATTGGTTATCTTCTATTGGTGGCTTCTTAAAACCACTAGATCCTAATGGAATATGTCCCAAAACACACTACAGAAAACCATTTTTAATGGTTTTAATGGTTAAAAGTTGGTTTGTAATGGTATTTGTAGGGGAAACCATTAGAATTTCTGTGATGGTTTCTACCGTTTTTTAAAGCAGTAATAGTTTAAATGAAAAAGATGTTGACAAGTTTATAATACTTCTTTTTCTCTTTTTGTTCTCTCTTCTATCTCACCCATTAAAGCAATCCACTCACAGCTCTCCCCTTCTAATCTGGACTCCTTGATAACCCAGGCACAGTACTAGTTACTCTAAAAACACTCTGAAGTTACCATCGGCCTCCTTCTGTCAACGGACGGAAACTCATCTTGGGACTCTTGCTGTCCAGGACAAATGGACGTCTCTGGCTCGACTTCCCTTTCCTCTTCCCCTTCCCCTTCATACACCTTTCCCTTTCTCACTAACCTCTCCCTTCCCTCATCCTCTCCCTCTCTCTCCCCATCCCCAAGCGTAGCCTCCACAGCTCTCTTCTGCTTTTTCCTATCCCTCCTGTCTCTGCTGGGCATTCTGGGCAACCTGTACACCCTTGGGCTTCTCATTCGCCGCCGTAGGATGTCAAGAAGACGGCGTACCGCTTCCACCTGCTGTTACTCCTGCCTCGGCACCTCCTCGCCTTCTTTCTCTCCCTCCTCCTCTCCCACCTCGTCGTCCTCCTCTTCCTCCCTCCACCTGCAGGTTCTGAGTCTGGCTTTGGCAGACCTGGTGTACCTCTCCACTGCCCCTTTCATTGTGTATGACAGCTTGGCATCCGACTGGGCCTTCGGTGAACTAGGCTGTCGGCTTCTACTCAGTCTGGATTTGCTGACTATGCACGCAAGCATCTTCACCCTCACTGCTATGAGTATGGATCGGTATCGAGCTGTGGCTGATCCATTAGCGGCCTCGTCCACTCCTTCCTCTGGACTCCTGAGAGTCGCTTTGGCCTGGGGTTTTGCCGTGGCTCTCAGTTTGCCCATGATGATCACGTTGCACCTGGAAGACGGAGAGAACCAGGAAGGCAAGTTGTGCGTTCCTGCCTGGGACGAACAGAGTTCGAAAGCCTACCTCAGTGTACTCTTCTGCACCAGTATCCTAGGCCCAGGACTGGCCATCGGAGCTTTGTATGCAGCCTTAGGGAGACTCTACTGGGTATCTCAGACGCAGCCAGCTTGGGCTGGAGGGGGCAATGCCTACCCACCCCGTGCACCTCGCCCCAAAGTCCTGCTTCTCATCTTGGGGATTGTGCTGACATTCTGGGCTTGTTTCCTTCCGTTCTGGATCTGGCAGCTTCTACCACTGTACCGGCCTGAGGTTCTGCGCGTGGTGCCGGTGGGCACACAGGTGACCATTAATCGCATCCTCACAGGATTGACTTATGGGAACTCGTGTGTGAATCCGTTCTTCTACACACTGCTGACAGGAAAGCGCAGGCGGACCAGCAGGAAGACAATAAGTGCGGCTGCCCCACTTTGCCACAAGGGCAGCTCTGAACAACAATAATGTAGCCCATGACCAAAAAGACACTGCATAGTCATGTTTATTAAACAAATTACTAATTTTGGTGATAAAGGGCTTAAAGATTATAGCTTTATACATGTGCTGTGCAAATAGCAATACTCCAAAGCAATAATGATGTATGTTCTCTGCTCTGCATTGCGCATAAGGTCCCTGCAATGCAAAATGAAATACTAAGGGGTGAATACTTATGAAAGTAAAAGAGAGTTCATCACCTTTGAAATGGAAACCAAAAATTCTGGTCAATCTGCTGTTAAATATTATTGGACTCAAACGTGTGAAACATCTGTTTTATGGGGCAACTTGAAAGGGACAAACAAGCTTCGTCAGGACGAATCGCCCCAGGATAGTCTAACAACAGGTGTGAACCATTTAACTACCAAATTGGTTTATTAGTCTAAGTGCAAAGGAGAAATTACATAGCATCGATTTGGCTCAAAGCTAAAGGACGTGTCAGAGTTTGCTCTTTTGAGGAGGATAAATCACTTCTGTTATGAAGCCAAGACACACATTCTCTCATTCTCCAATAGGACATTATGTTCTCCATGAGGTACTTCATTATACTAAAAAACTCAACAGATCTATTATAGTCCTGACTTTGTGTATTTATTGGCACCTTATATGAATAATATGTCATTTTTTTATTCTACCTGATTTTTTGTTACAAATTAATTGAATTCTGCAATTTTTCAATGCTCCGTTTTTAAATCTACATCCTTTCCTCTGTTTATGCATGCAAAAAATTTAATTCAAATGTTGCTATATTCAAAAACTGCTCCAAACTTTGACATATTTTGAAAAAGTTTCTTTTTAAGCCTATCTGTATTATATTTGTTACGTTTTACTGTTAAATAATGCATTGCTTTGCACAAGAAAGCTTGCCTGAAAGAATCTATAAATGAAATCTGGTGCTTATCATAATATACAATAAAAATATTCTATGTAAGAACAGCAGCAGAATGGTTTATGATCTAAGTGAGTCTTCTGGGAAGCTTTAGAAGACTTCCTGACCTGAAGAACCTCACTGTCTAAATGATACTGCAGAAACGTAACACTGCACTTATTACAATAGCAGATGAGCGAGTTTTTCATTGAAAAGACAAGGAATTAATAAGAAATGAAGAGAAAAACACAGAAAAGACCAAAAGAGGGGGAACTGAGACTGCAAATTAAATAAAATGAAATATGGTTTTCATTCAGGAAGCATTTATTTATGTGTCTGCATTGGCCCGAACTATGCTTTTGCTAGCATTCAGTTTTTTGTGGGTCTCGCATGGGGTGTGTGTGTATTGCACTGCAGTGCTTGGATGGGACTGTGTTTTCGTTGGATAATATGAGCCTTATTGAGTCTGTATCAGCTTTTTGCACTTTCTCAAACTGACCCACAAATGTGTGTGTGCCATGACCTTCATGCTAAGTTAGTAAACTTTGTAATGCTGTTTGTGACTTATTGACATCAACTGCAGGCTACCCAGATGGAACACTGTATTCTTCAACATGTACAATTCATGCGTATTGTTGAATGGCAGCAATATATTGGTTTGTGGTCGCCTGCTGCTCTGTGACGCACATGAACAAATATTGTTTGACAGAGAGGAGAAACGATTGTAGGCGTCTGTATATGTGTGCCATGGGGGTGTCTTTAGCTCCTTGGGGACCTGTTTGGGCCTTGGCAGTTATGGCTAGTAATTTGTTTTAAGATGACACATGATAAAAGAACATAAAATCCATAATACACAAATAAATGCTGTATGTGGTACACCTTGAGTTAGATACATAAGTTGGATACATAATCTATTATCAAACACCTACCCTGTTGAAAAAAACAGCATATGCTGATTAGGTATGTTTTGAAGCATAGCAGCTAGTTTTAGCTAGTTTAAGGTGGTCCATAGTTGGTCATGAGCCGGTTTAAGCCGGTCCTGGTTATGAACTGTTCCTGAGCAGGAGCTAGTTGCTTAGGACCAGCTCAGAACCAGCTTAACCCAGCTCAAACCAGTTGCTATGCTTCAAAACATACCTAACCAGCATATGCTTTTTTCAACAGGAATAATCTGCTGTTGAACACACTTTTTATGTTCAGGCTCATGGTTTCTAACATGAGGACCTGATGTGTGCACCTCCCTACTCTTTTCATTTTCCTTGGGCATGTGTTTCCATTTACCTGAGGAACATCAGAGCACATTGAAGGAGTAATATGTGTATGTTTCTACCTCATGGTGTGACCGTTGAAAGTCATAAATGATGTCCTCTTGCGTGACATTATGGTTGCCGCAACAGCCTTAGTTTGTCTCGCTCATCCACATAGCACCTGTGAAAAACAGGTTTAAAGTGCATTTTTTATAGTTATTTTATATTAAATGATAGTTTACTATTTACTCACCCCATGGTGTTGCAGCCGTGTATTATTTACTGTGTATTTTAAAAGGGACATCAGATGCAAAATTCACTTTTACATGGTGTTTGCATATACAGTTGAGGTCAAAAGTTTACACACACCTTGCAGAATCTGCAAAATGTTAATTATTTTAGCAAAATAAGAAAGAGCATACAAAATGCATGTTATTTTGTATTTAGTAAAAGATATTTACATAAAGTCCACAAGAGAAAATTTATAAAATTTATAGTTGAATTTATAAAAATCAACCCCATTCAAAAGTTTACATTCACTTGATTCTTAATACTGTGTTACCGTTTTTTTGTCTGTTTTTCCATTTAGTAATAGTTGTTCATGAGTCCCTTGTTTGTCCTGTATTTGTTTGTCCTTGTTCAATGACTGTATAATTTTGAGATACATCTTTTCACACTAAGGACAACTGAGGGACTCATATGCAACAATTACAGAAAGTTCAAACACTCACTGATGCTCCAGAAGGCAACACAATGCGGGGTGGGGTGGGGGGTGAAAACTTTTGAACAGAATGAAGATGTGTACATTTTTCTTATTTTGCCTAAATATCATATTTTTTTTTTATTTAGTACTTCCTTTCAGAAGCTACCGAAGATACTTACATGTTTCCCAGAAGACAAAATAAATCACATTTACCCCGATATTCAAATTCAAAACGTTTTGAAGTTTTCATTAGCAGTGTGTTGTCACAACCACCCTACAATGATAAAAATCCATTTACTCTTTTTTTATAATCCCCAAAAAACCTAAGCAGTCTCAATTATGAAGTTATTTTGATTTTCTGAGCAGTATGATGTCATGTATTACCTCCCTCTCAGCCAGTTGTACCCTGTCCGCCATTTTCTCCACACTCAAGCAGCTGTGGCGACAACATTGTCTTGCAAGCAATGCAGGTTTTTTGTAGATTGATGTAAAAGTGAACATAAGAGCCTTCATTTTCTCCTGAGGATGCAGTGGATTAGTTTCGTTTTTTGCGCCACCGAATACACAAAAAACGGAAGCGAGGGGTGGAGTGAGAAGTAGCTCATTATCATTTTAAAAGACATGCACTGAAACAGGTCATTGTGAACAGAGTTGTTTTTGACAAGGTAAAAGAGTTTAGTTTTACACAACCATTGAGGAATTTTAACAAAAGTATGTTGCAGACATTTCATGAAGACCCTAAAGAATCATACCAACTTGTGGAAAATGGGCATCCGATGTCCCCTTTAAGCAGTATGTCTGAGCTTCTGTCATCCAAACAAGTAAAATGGAGTGATTTATACTGTCAAGTTCCCAAAAAAGTTGGATAAAAATAGCTCACTATATTTAAAGTCCACTGAAGCCATATGGTATGTCATTGATCAACAATGGGGAAGATTAAAAGGGGATGATGGCATAAATTTGGATCCGTTTTTCACACAACGTTACCATTTGGCTTGAAATATGGCGCGTTAATCATATGGACAAGTCCTGTGATATTATATTGCTTTTTGCAGCTTGGCAGTATAAATCAATCTTTTGTTGTAAGGAAAAGAGAGGTTTGAACATTTTGCCAAACATAACATTTTGTGTTCCACAAAAGAAAGGAAATAATATGGGGTCAGAATGACTCATGGAAAGGTAAGTGAATTATCAAAAATGTTAATTCACGAAATTTAGGCTCCTTATGCTCATCCATGTTCTACAATATAGGCAGCACTGCTGATAGACTTATGTAACATGAAGAAGTCTTCTGGAGAATGTTCTAAGCCTCATAGTTTAATGACAGTATTCAAGTTCAGCTGGGGGAGTCAGTCTGGGGACCCTCTCTCCGTTGTTCTCTCTCAAGAGGGTCTGAATGATTGAGCGTGTGATAAACTTCAAACATATGCTGGTATCCAGCGAACCCAAACAGTGGAAAATATTGCCATGAGGGAGGGCAGCAAATCCATAAGCTGTCAGTTTATATTGGTAGTCACCAAGAGTTGGTATAGTTGAGGTTTCCAACAATAACCACTGCGACTGTGTCAGAGAGAAACCTTTCATTTTGAAGGAGGCCGCAGAAAGACAGACCTCAGAGGTACGTATGGGGGAAATAGTTTTCAGGTTTTTTTTTTTTTTTTCCCTGCATCGTTTTGTGTTACCTGTGTGCTTCATAAATCCAACACATGTTCCTGTTCCTGGAATCCTGAGTGTCTTTCCATCCTCACACGCCCCTCCTTTTCCCTTGCCTGTGCTGCAGTGTTTGTGGCAGGGGCAGGTGCCCCTCCCTTGGGCAGTCAGCTCAGGAAAGTCTCCTGCTGGGCAGACGAGACTAGGCCGAACTTTAGGCCAAGCTCCTGCTGAGAGCGAATAAGAGGCTCCCTTTCTCTAAGACACACATACACAGACCCAAATTCAAAATTCCCATCTGGTTTTTCTCTCTCTCTTTTTCTTTGTATGCCCATTGCTCTTTCTTACCCCTTTTTCCCTCTTCATGAGCAGTTAAAGAATATACAATTGCCCCAAAATACATGCTTGTCATTGCAAAATATCAAATCAAGTGGGGGGAAAAATAGCACAGAAAGTGATATGAAACACTAGTTAAGAAACTAAACTAGCTTCGAGCCAAACAAGTCACCTGATTTTAGTAAATAAGGCTTCCCTCAGCTGATCAGTAAACTCATCCCTGCTGAACAAAACAGTAGAAATCATCACAGAAATTCTAACAAAGCGTTATCACAACCATCATCAATCGGCTATATTGGCGGCACTGAACGTAAACAATGCCATTGAACCGAATGCAAAGTGAAATATTAGGCTAATATCTTACTACTCATATGTATCTTTATCACCTATTAACTTTATTTTATTGAAATATTGCGTCCTTAACTGCTTACTATGTCCTTCTCTATATGATTTAGCAGCTTCCACACATTTTTTCTGTGGTTTAGACAGCATAAATTAGTATTGCACATTAACCATACAATCAGTTGCCAGTATTGCCAATATGGCAGCGCATCCAGGTAACTGACCAAATTGTGACGTAAGTGCAAACCCTCTATAGTTTCCACTACAAATACCATCACAAACATAACAAATCATCAACTATTAACCATTAAAACCATTTAAAATGTTTTAAAAGGTTTTCCTATAGTGTTTTGGGACATATTCCAGTAGGATTTAGTGGTTTTAACAAGTCACCATTAAAAGGTGACAAATTACCAGCAGATACCCTCAGGGACCATTAGAGTTTCTATTAAAACCAATACAATTCCCATTATACCCAGTAACCGTTACGAATTCTGTGATGGTTTCTATTTTTTTTTTTCTTCTTCAGCAGGGCAGCATAAAATAAGTTTGTAACTAATCTTAAGTCACTTTTATAATTGAAGCAGATAAAAAGTGGTAAAACATGTTATTAAACACATTCAACAGAGTTTTTGCTTGTTGCACTTACAAGGCTTTAACCAGATGTTTTGAGTGCTTTGAATAATTTTGAAAAGCAACTGGTTTGATTCAAATTTTTTTAAAAAACACAAGCCGTTTTTTTAGTTAAATATTTTACAAAAACTAAAAACGTTTGTGAGGTATTAATTTATAAAATAATACAATGTTATATTAAAAATCCATACTCACTGGACCACAAAACCAGTCAAGGATAATTTTTTTTGGAAAATAAATGAGCTATTCGCTGATGTATGGTTTGTTAGTACAGGACAATATTTGGCTGAGATACAACAATTTGAAAATCTGGAATCTGAGGGTGCAAAGATCTAAATATTGAGAAAATATATATTCATGGTAGAAAATTTACAAAACATCTTCATGGAACATGACCTTTACTTAATATTCTAATGATTTTTTACCCATATAATGTATTTTTGCCTATTGTTACAAATGCACCTGCGCTACTTATGACTGGTTTTGTGGTCCATATGGCTCAAGGGTCCAAATCAACCCAATTTAATGAGAAAGCAGTATTTTATGAGTGGACAATTTCATATGAATTTGTACAATGTGGTTTATAAGACAACATTATGTTTAGAAAAGTAAGTAAGGTCCACCTTTAAACCTAAGCATTGGTGTAGCGTAAGCAGACGGTACAAAAACATAAGAATAGGATGGAGAAAATTCTAATAAATTAGACAAAGCGTAAAATGGTTACATAGTGCCATGAGACTGTGTTGGTTCAAATACTTTTGAGGCCACTGGTCAAGTTTTTGTGCATTATAAAAACTTAAAATCAATTTTTGTAACATTTATTTAAGACAGCTCAGAAAGACTCTTGAAGCAAGAAACAACCCACAAAGATTGCTCAAGGGTGCTGATCGCCGGCTTTATTACCGTAACTTATGTTCACACACATACACCAGAACGTTTATGTCAGCACGTTGCAAATCTTGCAGATGTGACTGAAAACCTGTCTAACACTGCCAGCAAACAGAAGAGGCCAGCAATACAAGTGTCTCTTTGTAGACCGTGGAGCTGTGGTGCCATAAAGCGCCCGTCTCCTGCCTCAATCCCTGTCTTCACACGTCCATGTCAGCCGCCAAGATCAGGCGGGACCCTGGCTTGCCTACTTTGGAGGCCGAAGGTTATATAAATGAACATCAGAGCCACTGTTCACACTCTGGTTCTGACCAGCGAAACTGTTAAAATGCCATGTCTGCACCTCTCGCAATCCCTTACTCGTTCTCAACTAATTGCTCTGTTCTTACACCTGGAACTCCACACCTTAAATGCATACATTAGGGGCCCGAAGTCTGAGACCACTAGTGAAAATGCTTCTATTTTGCATTTTTTTTTTCTAATTTAATACACTGGGGTTTTACTACAAATCAGCATATCAATTAATGCAAATTCAAAATGTACATACATTTCAAAACTGATGAACACGGTTTTCAGCATGATTTGAGAATGATCCAATGAAAGCAAGAACATTACCTTCTGTGCAAAAAGGTCACAAGGTTAAAACAACACACAGTATTTGCTTAATTTCATGTCGTTATTTTACACTTCTCAACTTCGCTTAATTCTAGGCTTTAATGACAAAAATTCTCAATTTTCAATATCACACTTTACTTACGGACATTGTAAATAATACTGATCAGTTGAATAACAGTATTGCTTGGGCTTTTGTAGAGATCTTGCACCTCCTTGTGGTCTGATGTAACTAACAGCACCTGAAGATCAATCATTATTTGTTTTAGCATTTCAGTCTGCCTAAATTGATTTCACCATAAAATGAAAGTTTCAGATACATATAAAATGAAATATAAAATTGCACAAAAAAGCAAGAAGGAAAATGTACACATTTACCAGCAACATCTTCAGTCTAAATATAAATGCTTAAGAATGGCATAGTCTTTAACATGGATTGTATTGTAGAATAGCAATCTTTTGTCAAAATGTAATAATAATAATATTAATAAAAATAAAAGGCAGATGTTTTAACATTCAACTGTTGCTTTTAGCTTAAATATGAGTTCTTTTAATAATGTTCTTACTGAATGTTGTCTCAAACTGCCCCCCTTTTCTTGTTATCAATTAAGTCATTCACATTGGCACGCTAACATTAAATTCAGGTAACAGTGTTACAGATTACTTGCCATTTCCACAGTAAAGATCAGTTTCTTCTTTCAGTTTGTTGAGAGGAAAGTGGAACTGGGTGACTAGTGTCTACACCCACAGACATCTCAGAAACCTGCTGCATGCTGCCGCACAAAAATCTGTCTCGTTTTTCTGCTTCACAGTGACCACGCTGAGGGAGGGTGAATCTGGGGGTGGACACAATAGTTATGAATGCTCTCAAAAGAGAATTATGTTAAGTTTGTCCTTACAGTTCATTGATAAAACAATCATATACAACATGTAACCCATCAGCTTAACCAGTAAGGATCTTCTGGAACAGTGTTTTGACAAATAGCAGGTGCTTGTTACAGAAATGTAAATTCAGCCACACAGAACAATATGTACTTGACATTTCCATCAAAAAGATCACCATCTTCTTGCAGGTGCTCAGGTGTAAGTGAAACTGGGCTCCAAGGACCGAAAGCCCCAGATGACTTTTGCTGCTCATTTCTAGAATAAAAAATCTGAAAAAAAAAAAGTGTACAGCACAAATGGCTGCTAATACATGCTCTCTGAAGAAACTGTTAATAGTTACATATAAGCACAATAAAAAATTGGATGAAGCACTGTAATTGCAAGTGATTTGTTGTACTGACTTCTGTAGATAGAACCATGTTTGTTTTCTAAAAAGGAAAGAAAAGGACATGACGTGTGGCCAAGTATGGTGACCCATACTCGGAATTCAGCGTCGTGGTATTGAGGGTGGAGAGGGTGCTGGTCATTCATTCCCCCCCACCTTCAATCCCTGCCGGACCTGGGACTCAAACCTGCAACCTTTCAGTTACAAGCTTGACTCCCTAACTATTAGGCCACGGCTGCCCCGTGCACACAGTACCCAAACACAGTACCCAAAATGTACACAGCTTACAAAAGAAACATCATATAATGTAAATAAGTTATATGCGAATAACTCAATTTTGACAAAAATGTCAGATATAACCTTATAATTCTAAGGCGATGATTTCATAAAAACAAATATAGTACTGACAGTTTAATTGAGAGTTAAGCATAAACAAGTGTTAGATGTTATACATGGGTAGTGTATGATTAATTTACCCAAAATATTAAATTCAGTCACTATTTATTCACCTTAACATAATTCCAAACATGACTTTCTGTTTAGCAGAATGTTCACGTTTTGCTGATAAAATGCACAAAAGTAGTCCAGATAAAACAAATTTGGGATTTAAAATTACTTGATGTATTATCATTTATATATTGTATCAAACTGACCCCAGAAATAAACATATTAAGAGTTTATTTACCAAAACAGATAACTTTTGTTTGTTTGTTTGTTTTTTTAACCATTTTCAAAAATCATGTTTTTTTTTTTTTTTTTTTTTTAATTGTGCATTACAGTTAATCTCAGTCAAACTGTGGTGGGGTTATTTTGATTAAAAAATTCAATTAAATGTAAAAAAAAAAAAAAGTATATATATATATATATATATATATATATATATATATATATGTATGTATGTATGTATGTATAGCATACTAACACAATAAAACAATAAAAATGTGATAACATAAAAAATGTAAAATAAAAAAATAAATAAATAAAAAAAGGAGTTATCTGGATTTTTTTTTTTTTTTCAAATGTATTTTTTATGTATATCAAAAACAGAGGGATGAAGCTTCAGTGACCTGAATACAAACAAATCTTTATAATCACTATTAAACCATTGAATGGAAAGGTTAACCATTATTATATTTACAGGAACATCACTTATTATATTTACAGGAACATCACTTATTTACAGGACATATAAAATAGTATTGTTATATCATTTAATATTATTTTGATTGTTACTGTAATATTGTTTAATCCAAAATGATAAAAAACCAAAACAAGAGTTTACAGTAAATCTACTAGATTCTACTATAAGTTTAGTACAGAAATCAAGCATAGCCAATTCACGTTAAAAATAAATAAATAAATAGGCTGCACTGTTTAGAATGTCTAAATTTACACGATAAAAGTGGTGTGACAGAACTAATGAGCTCATATTACACAAAAGATCCTGTCAAACACATAAACACTGCCTTACTGAAAACTTTTATTTAGGCTTATTGGGGTACTTATTGTTGGTGTTAACGTATACCGCAAAAAGCCACGAAAAAAACTAAAATCCACGATCTCTTGTCGCCATCTAGGGGAAGACTGACTTACTGAAATCTGCAAATTGATTCTTTCGAAACCATATTTATGCGCATGTTGCTCTTTATCTCATTAAAGCTGTATCAGTAAACTTGTTTAATTCCATGTGTCTCCGTTTCATGCAGCAATAATTGGCTTATTTAGTTCTCAGTTGTTGATTTGTGAACTTGCTCGGATCGTTTGATTCGTAATCGATTCGTTCATATCGGTTCAAGCGATTCATTTAGAAGATCCGAGTTGTAAGATCGAGTTGTTCGCAATCGGACGTCACTACCCAAAGATGAGATTTTATTTTATTTTACTTTATTTTTTTATTAAGGGCCTTAATTTTTGGTTTACATTTAGCTAAAATACTGTTCAGTTGTAGTTAAAATTAAAATATTACCCTGTGGCAATATTAGCATTAAAATAGCCTGTGTATGCTTTATTTACTTAGAAGGACACAACACTAAACCTGCAAGACAATACTAACCGAGACAGACAACTGAATAAACTTTGGTGGCTTTCCTCATTCTTAAAACTGAACAGTTTGCATTATTACCAGTATATTTCTCGCTTTTACACAAGCTGTTTACGAAACATACCGCAGTTAAACAGTTTTAATCGATCTGTGGACTAGCAAGGGAACTTTCACTAGCAGGTCGCTAAATATTGGTAAGACGACATCATATTTAAAATAAAACTAACATTACTATCATTAAAGCCCAGAGGAGAGCTAAAACTAATGTAATGGCTGCCATGTTGTTAGGCAAATCTAATGGATCAGTCCTTGATTCAGCCTGAAAAAAGTAAGTTGCAGCTTTTATCGTGGTTTTCGAAGTCGTAATGTTTGATCGATTAACTTTGCTTATTGTTTTTATTGATCCAGTGGAACTGGTGGTTGTCACTCATGTTGTGGATGCCATTACATTTTGGGCTCAGGTAAGCTAAATAGTGTTTACCAAGTGACAAGACAAAGAGAGGTGAACTTTACATCTTTTTGATGTCTGATTGCATTGATTAAGCTGCCATTGTTCGTTTATTGAGTTCAAAATGTAAACATTTCTTTTGGAGCTAATGTGTTTTACTAGTATAGTTATCTACTGTAATATGTAGTTTGTTTTTAAATGTATGTTTTTTGTTCCATCAGAATGTGACAGACAAAATAAATGAAAAGATAAATGTTATGCTGACAGAAAAATGCCCCAGCGCACCTATACTCATGGGAAGGCCAAGTTCACACAAGGCAAGTCAAATATGGTCAAACAGGAAAGGTCAAAAAGGTTAGATCTGACTCTTCTCTATTTATGTGTAGGTCTATGGGGCACGATATTCAGAGGACAAGTGCTGGTACAGGTGTACCGTGCAACAGCAAACAGAAGACAAGGTAAAAAGTTGTAAAAAGCAAGAACGGCCCGCCGTCCTCGCCAGATTATTGCTTCCAACAGTCCCCAATGTGGTTAGGTGTGGGTGGGGCTTAGGGTGGGCTTCAGTGATCGGGACCTCAGCAGGGGAAGCAAGAGAGTGCAACAGTCGAGTTCTTTCTGAAAGTAAAATGCCATTGTGTATTTCTTTAGCATTTTTAAATTGATCTTGTCTTTGTCTTTTTGTCTGATTTTTCAAACTTTTTTGCTTCAAATCAAAGTTTGCTATGTTGAGACTCATCTTGTAGCTTGTTATTTTGCGGCTTATGTCTCATAAAAAATCCCTGTGTGAAAAATGAAGGTGAAAAATACTTCCAGAATGAAAACGTGGGTGCCAATATTGTGCTCTATAATCAGAAGTGGGTCAGAATGATTTGTTTTATTGGATGATATGACAGTGGCCTTGGAATTTATTGAGAAATTGGTGTAAATGCAGCATTACAGAAAAAAATACCCTGTTTAGCAGCAGTCACCATGATTAATTATATTTTTCAAAACTGGTTTTCATTTCTTGAGGTGTAATTTTTATTACAGTGAACAAAGTAACTTTGAGTACTACTAAGTGACAACTTTATAAATAATTGACAAAATGCAGGGATGTTTTAACATGAATGTGTTTCTCACAACTATCACGTATCAGGTTTTGCTTTGTCTTTTTTCTCAGTTCTATATTTTGTACATTGACTATGGAAATACAGAGATTGTCAGTCGGTCTGATTTAGTTGAACTCCCAGAAGAACTGCAGACAACAGGGCTTGCCAAAAAGTACAAGTTCTGGGGCTTTCATGTGTCAAGCGAGCAGGATTCCCCACTTTTTTCACAGGTATCTGATAAAACTGGACCTTTCATATATAAATATGATATATTTGTTTACCATTAAATGTTTCGCTTTGACTCTTATACACTAGGGGAAGTCCTTCCTTCAGAATATGATTCATGGAAAAAAACTGCGTGTCCATAAAAAGTCAGTTTGCTTTGATGGAACCATTCTGGTTGAAGCCTTCCAGGGGAGTCTTGACATTGGTGAGGAGCTGCTGAAGTTTAAGTTCGCCAAAGTCAGTCTCCCAGGCAACAGGGAGAACTCCATTCCCTCAGTAAACCTGCAGGAGCACGCAGGACTGTGGCCCAACAGAACGCCTCCAAGAGAGTTGGACACACTTGGCTCTTCACTGGGATGCATGCCCAAATTGCGACCAATATTCTCAGACCTGAAGCCTCAAATTATTAAGTAAGTTTTAAGACTGAGAAACAATATTAGAAGCATTTACGTCTCTTTGTGAAAGTGCTTAAAGGGATAGTCGACCCAAATATTAAAATTCTGGGATTATTTACTCGCTCTCATGTTGTTTCAAACCTGTATGCATTTCTGTTTTATGTAGAACACAAAGGAATATATTTTGAAGAATGTTGTAAACTTTTTTGGCCATACAATGTACACTACCAGTCAGATCTTTTTGAACAGTAAGATTTATAATGTTTTTTAAAGAATTCTCTTCTGCTCACCAAGCCTGCAATTTATTGATCCAAAATACAGCAAAAACAGTGATGTTAAATATTTATAATATCTATAATAATAATAATCTATTTAATATTATATCTATTTAAATATATATATATATATATATATAATTTTTTTAAATGTAATTTATTTCTACATTTTCAGCATCATTACACCAGTCTTAAGTGTCACATGATCCTTCAGAAATCATTATAATATGCTGATTTGCTGTTGTTATTATTATTATTATTATCATCAATATTTAAAACAGTGGAATACATTTTTCAGGATTCTTTGATGAATAGAATAGCATTTATCTTAAATATAAAGCATTTGTAACATAATACACTATACCATTTAAAACCTTGGAGTGAGTATAATTTTTTGGGGAAAAGAAATTCTAGAAATTAATATTTTTATTTAGCAAGGATGCTTTAAATTGATCAAAAGTGTTACCAAAGACATTTATAATGTAACAAAATATTTCTATTTCACAAAATGCTGTTCTTCTGAACTTTCTATTCATCAAAGAAACCTGAAAAAATTTTACTCAGCTGTTTTCAACATAATAATAATAATAATGATAAATGTTTTTTGAGCAGCAAATCAGCATATTAGAATGATTCCTGAAGGATCATGTTACTGGAGTTATGATGCTAAAAAATCAGCTTTGACATCACAGGAATAAATTATATTTTTAAATATATTACAATAGCAAACAGTTATTTTAAATAGTAACATTTTTACTGTTTTTCTGTACTTTGGATCAAGTTAATGCTGGCTTGGTGAAAATCTTCCTGTTCAAAAACTTTTGGCTGATAGTGTAAGTCAGTGGGACCCGAAACCATTCAGTTACCAACATTATTGAAAATATCTTTTGTGTGCGTGTTCTACAAAGAAAGCCAAACAGGTTTGGAATGACATAAGGGGTTAGTAAATAATGACTGATTTTTTTATGTTTGGGTGGAATGTCCCTTTAAAGATAACATTTCTATTCACTGTAATCATGGCAGTGGCATTTAGCATTCAAGTGATCTTCATGAAGATCTTTTGATGACTGTTCTGAGTTATGAATCCATGTTTTTCTTTATGTTTTAGGGAGCAGAAAACCACCATTGCTCTCCAGCCTGTGGAGAAACTGAATGCTGGTCAGGAATCTCTTACTGAGATCAAGGCCTCAAAGTCTGATGTAAATGGACAACAGTTGTGCTCTCAGGATACTGAGCAGGGGCCGAATGAAGCCGAGTCTGAGCTACAGGTGGCACTTTCTCATTCTCTCAAATGTTTAACCAATAAATTTCATTTTTCACCACATTCACTCCACATCTGTGTATAAAAAAAAATGTGATTCTTAATTGGTAGTTGTGAAAAAGCAGTTATCACCCAACTGACACATTTCCCACCTAATATTCTGTGTGATTTAGATCCTGTCAGCTTTCAAAAGGGAGAAGAATAAACCCATATCTTTTGTTATTAATGTCAAAGGTTGTACATACAGTATAGAAAACAAATGCTGTGGATAGACAAGTCAACAAATGAAACATTTAAAGAAATTTCGGTACATTTTAACATTTATTCAACTTACTATTTTCATTAAAATCATTATTTCAATTAATATATTTCCTTTTAGATTTATGTTTAGTTGTTGCAAATTGATGACAAATGTAAGATCTTTAAATATTTAATTTGATTTAAAGCATTGCTCAGCATTAAAGATATTTCAAGAGGAAAAATGTTTCAAATGTATGCTGTTCTTTCAAACTTTTTTATTTATCAGAAAATCCTGAAGAAATGTTTTCAACATTGATTAAAAAAATGAGAAATGTTTATTTTCTGTGCACCAAATCAGCATATTAGAATGATTTCTGAAGGATCATGTGACACTGAAGACCGTAGTAATGGGTACTGAAAATTCACAATATTACTTTTTTGTTTTTTGAGGATTTAAAAACAAACAAACATAAATTTGTCAATTAACACTTAATCTGGCACACCTGCAGGTAATAGATTTGTGCGTAGTAAAACAGACCATACCAAGACCAAATAGAAACTTACAAACATAAAAAAAGATCTCCAGATATTTAAAGGGTAGTATTCATTCATTGATGCTTAATTTTCATGACGCTGCATGTATGAAATCACACTTGATTGAATCATGAACCTCCTACTTGTGAAAACCCTT
This sequence comes from Labeo rohita, assembly GCF_022985175.1. NCBI lineage: Eukaryota > Metazoa > Chordata > Actinopteri > Cypriniformes > Cyprinidae > Labeo > Labeo rohita. The sequence goes on along the minus strand of NC_066884.1, from coordinate 27,005,882 downwards.
GTAACATGTGAGAACTTGCCTGAGATAATCTGTGCTGTTTTGTGCACCTAGAGGATGAGAGAGGTGATAAATGATAAGGACATGGAGATCAAGAAGCTAAAAGAGGAAGGAAGTGCCATCCAGCAGCATGCGTCTCTCTTGGGGCAGCAGCTAGAGGAGGCCAAATTAGAGCTCCAGGTGCCCGTGAACTGTTTCACACGTGTTTTTTAATTTGGGTGTTGATTGTTCAGTGTTTTTTAGGCCGTGACGCATATTATTGTCATCCACCTTATTTTATTAACTTAAGAACGGGCTTGCCTATTTTTAACTTCCAGTATCATCAGCTTCCATTGATTTTTGCGCTGTATAAAACAGCTCCTAATGCGGCTTGATACAGTTGAGTATAAGTAGCTGAATAAGATATTTCACATAAAAGACATTTACATATAGTCCACATAAGAAAATAATAGTTGAATTTATAAAAATGAGCACCGTTTAGAAGTTTACATACACTTGATTCTTACCTGTTGTTACCTGAATGATCCACAGCTGTTTTTTTTTGTTTAGTGATAGTTGATAGAGTCCCTTGTTTGTCCTGAACAGTCCTGCTGTTCTTCAGAAAAACCTTCAGGTCCCACAAATTCTTTGTTTTTTCAGCATTTTTGTGTATTTGAACCCTTTCCAACAATGACTTTGAGATGATTTTGAGATCCATTTTTTCACACTGAGAATAACTGAGGGACTCATATGCAACTATTACAGACGTTTCAAACGCTCACTGATGCTCCAGAAGGAAAAACAATGCATTATGTACATTACACTTCATTCTGTTCAAAAGTTTTCACCCCCCTGGCTCTTAAAGCATTTTTTTTTTTTTTTTTTTTTTTTTTTTTTTTTTCCCTCTCCTGTAGCATGAGTGAGCATTTGAACCTTCTGTAATAGTTGCATGAGTTCCTCAGTTGTCCTCAGTGTGAAAAGACGGATCTCAAAATCTTACCAGCCCTTTTGTTGTTCTAGTTCTTTACCTATATTGCATCAAAAGTCTCACACATTCACAGATCATAGCTTTGCTTCGCAATGCAATATGTGGATAAAGGTTTGTTCTTTACAGACACTAAAGGAGAGTTATGAGAAGACCGTGGAGACCGAACATAATCGTCCTACAACAGTTGCAAACAGAATATCCCAGCTGGCTAAGAAAGTGGATTCTTTGAGGAAACTAAGGTTTTTTTTTTCTTCCCTAATTCTAAATGTATACTAGCTTGTACTTCTGTCTAGAATTAGACAATGTTTCTGACTTAAAATGATTGGTTTGACTCAGGGAGAGCAATCCATGCTCCACTGATGAAGATCAGCTATTAGAGTCCATCACCATCATCATGAACTACAGGATCTTAACGCCGTTGAGCTCAGAGAAACTGGAGCTTGCGTGGAAAGCTTATGATCAAACCTTGGAGAATCTAAGAGGCTGTCAAACCGTGAGTAAAATAGACATTCTTCTGATCAATTAATGAATGGAATGAGTTTACATATAGATGAATGTCATCTCTGTGGCTAAAAAAAAAAGTTTTCCTTAAAGGAATAGTTCAATCAAAAATAAACTCATCTTCAAATAGAACTCATCTTCATGTCGTTCCAAACCTGTAAGACCTTCGTTCATCTTTGGAACGCAAATTAGGATATTTTTGATGAAATCCGAGAGCTTTCTGACCCTGCATTGACAGCAATGGTACTACCACAGTCAAGGCACAGAAATGTAGTAAGGACATCGTTAAAATAGTAAGAAAGCTCTTGGATTTAAAAAAAATATATATCTTAATTTGTGTTCTGAAGATGAACGAAGGCCTTGCATGTATGGAACGACATGAGGGTGAATAATTAATGACAGAATTTTCATTTCTGGGTGAACTATCCATTTAAAAAGACTAGTGTAGTAACCAGTGTTTGTACTATTCTTGTTAGGAGCCTCTCAGCTGTATTACAGTTTCATTCGCTGTTGTCTGCTGTTGACTGTGCCATTGCTTATACGTTTACTTCTGTGTGTTCTGTCAGATGGCGGAAGTAGAGTCACTGGTGAACAGCAGGAATGAGGCCCGTGGTGCTCTCTTAGCTGCTGTAGATGACTTCCTGCAGGAGGTGGACAAGCTCCCAATTAATGAACGCTTGGACAGGCTGAAGGTATGTAGTGAAGGGAGATACAAATTAGTGTTATTTTAGTATTATTTATATACTGTTAGTATATAGTAGTATTTAATTATTATATTTTCTGTCATGTTTTAATTTTTTAAAGGAGTAGTTCATTTCCAGAACAAAAATGTACAGATAATGTACTCCTTGTCATCGAAGATGTTCGTGTCTTTCTTTCTTCAGCCGTAAAGAAATTGTTTTTTAAGAAAAAAAATTTGCGATATTTCTTCATATAGTGGACTTCTATGGTGCCTGTGAGTTTGAAGTTCCAAAATGTAGTTTAAATGCAGCTTCAAAGGGCTCTAAACGATCCCAGCTGAGGAAGAAGGGTCTTATCTAGCGAACTGTTCTGTAAAAAAAAAAAAAAAAAAAAAACAATTTCTATACTTTTTAAGCTCAAATGCTCTTCTTGTCTAACTCTTCCATGAGCATATGTACTCTGTGTACAGTTACGGTGTTGAAAAACTCCCATCATATTTTCTCCTCCAACTTCAAAAGCTCCGACATCACTGTTGTACCTTTTTTGTAAAGGGTGTTGACCACCTTTGCACGTTCGCTTTTAAACACTGGGTTGGCACTTCTGCAGCGTTGTAGGGCGATTTTAAACTTGGAGGAGAAAATGAGATGAGAGTTTTTCGACATGCCCTAACTGTATTGACCCAGTACATTATCTGTAAATTTTTGTTCTGGAAGTGAGCTACTCCTAAATTTGAGTAATTTTGTGTTGTTTGGTCATTTATTTTAGTTTTTTTTTTATTTCTGTTTAGCTTTATTTTTATTTCAGTTGTAATAATTTTAGTTTTTAAACTTTTTAAAATTTAAAATTGTTTGTTTTACATCTAATATTTTTATATTTTATTTCAGTTTTATTTCAATAAAAAACAACAACAAAAAATAGTTAACAACGCTGATACAAATATATCACTTTCTGAATTTCTCACAGAGATTGTTTAGTATTGAATTCAGTCGGATTAGGCCTCTGTAAAGTATCAACCGAGGCTGTGCTCAGTTCTGGACTGTGTTGTTGTATTTCAGTTTCTTGTTTTCAAACTATTAAATGTATGAAAAGAAGGGGTGTAACGATACATGTATTCGTACCGAACCGTCACTGTACGGGCATCTCAGTTCGGTGCATGAGGCCTTACAACGAATACAGGCAATTCACCCTCAATCCAGAAGGGGGCACCAACAGTAATGCAACTCTGTTTGATAACCGACCGCAGAATAACAGTGAATGCCGTGAGTTGCGCACTTGAAAACAAAGTCCACTAGACAGTGATCATGTGCTGATTCTGAACATGTCTCTTACTGACAAAGGACTATAACATTACTTTATAGGCTTGCGCACTCAGCTGTTTGCGAAATGGAGCTTTGTGTTTGTGCATCTCTCTCATTCACTCTCATTTGCACAAATCCAAACATTCCATGATATTTCCATATTTGTGATGCATTCAAATGCTAAACTATTATTTATTATGTAAGTTATAGACTTTGTACTTCAGTCACATTCTAATGGTGACACAGTGAGGCGGGTGCACTGATGTTTGGTTCACTGTATTTTATTTTGATAAAGTACCAACTGCACTGTCAAGTTAGCAATGCTAGATACCTGGAACTGATATGTTTTGTGTGCGCCAGCGTGATTACTTCAACTTTCCTCATACCAGCAAAATCAACTTAAACAAAAAACAAATAGGATGTCGCTTTCTGCCATTTGAGTTTCCTTCCTGTCACAAAACTGAACTGAAACTCAGCAAATATAGGCTACAATACGTGTCGCAGTTTCTTTCCCCTTGTCTATCAGTTAATTAAATTTCAAGTATTTATTCCATGTATGTATATATTCACTGCAGATTTTATAGTCTATAAATGACATTAATTTGATATAATATTTAGTATAACCATTGACCCTCAAACCGAGGTACGTACCGAACCGTGACATCTATGTACCGTTACACCCCCAATGAAAAGCCCATAAATTAAACAAAAAAACAAACACATGGTATGTGAAGATTCACCTGCCAGATTTTTCATTACTGCATTTCAAACTGTGTCGTCTGCATATATAGGAAGTTGCATCCTCACTGACTGCAATATTTAGCTCTGTTATGCTGGCGGAGGAGACCGAAGAGTGCTCTTTTGAGAAGTTCTGTGAGTGGAAGGGGCACAAACAACAGAAAATCAAAAATGTGCGAAAAACTACAGATGACGCTCTTCTTGCTCTTAGCAGCTGGGCAGCCAAGCTTAGCAAGGTACATTTTCTAATGTAAACTTCATCAAATACATGTCTCCTTTTACTGCTAGGTAATTATTTGGCATTTAATTTAGATGGACAGACATGATTTATAGTATGAAGATACTTTGTTTGCTGCTGGTATATAATGAAACCTTTGTTTTAGTTTTCATGCTTGATGGAGAAAACATCATTGACCGAAGAAGATGTTGCTGAAGGTGTGGATGAGATCCTGATGAATGCCGACAATGCCTTGTGTGAAGAACTCAATCCTGAAATCTCTGTAAGAGTTTCTGTCCTGATCTACACTTTTTTTTTTTTTTTTACACCACATCTGCATTTCAGTGTGCTTTACCTCTCTTTTGAGCAAAGCACAAACCACCAAGTCTTTATTCTGTGCAATTTTAGATGTTTGAGTAAAACAAAGCTCACAATTACTGAATGGAAAATTTGTTTCTCACTGTTTTTATAGGAACAAGACGATCAAGAGAGGAAAATAGTGTTTAATGCCTTTCGTAAAGCCATGCAGGACATCCAGAGAGAGCAAAGTTTGTTAGAGGCCATCAGGCAAAAGTACGAACTCAACAGAAAGGTAAAAGAAACTCTTTGGATTAATTATTCTCATCTCAAGGCTACATTTATTTCATCAAAAGTACAGTAAATCAGTAACATTGGAAATATTATTATGATTTAAAATAACTGTTTGCTATTTTAATATATTTTAAAATATAGAATTTATTCTTGTCACATCGTCCTTCAGAAATCATTTTAGTATGCTGATTTTGGTGCTTAAGTATCATTTCCTATTATTATTAATGTTGAAAAAAAATCTGCTGCTTATTTTTGAGAACGACATTTTTCTTTGTATTTTAATAATTAGAAAGAAAATAATAGCATTTATTTGAAATCTTTTGTAACATAAATGGGTTTACTGTCACTTTTGACCAATTTTATATAAATTTGCTGAAAAAAAAAAAAAAAAAAAAAAAAAAAAAAAAGATCTTACCTACCCCAAGCTTTTTAACTGCATTGTATACATTGCATGATTATTTTCGGTATCAGTTTCATTAGTTGTAACAGCCACAATGTTTAACTGCAGTTTAAGCAGGAAATACAGCAGTGGCAGAGTGGCCCTCCTAAAGCAGACGAGCTGTTTGCGGTGAAGAAGCACATCAGGAGCCTGAGATCTCAGTTGCGCTGGAAGCTGGTGGAAGTCAGCTGTCTGGAGGAGGTGAGAACAGCCCTGCTTTATGTGCTCTGAGAAACCACATGATGGGGCCGCAGTTCACAAAATTTACACAGTGCTTGGAGCTCAGGTAGCTGGGGGCTGTGTTGATTTATTTGTTTGATTTTTATTTTATTTTAATTTTTAATTAATTATTGTATGCAACTCTTTTTACACTACCAGTCAAAAGTTTTTGAACTTTGAATTTTTTTTTTTAAAGAAGTCTCTTCTGTTTACCAAGCCTGCATTTATTTGATCCAAACAGCAAAATTTTGAAATATTTTTTACTGTTTAAAACAACAGTTTTCTATTTGAATGTATTTTTAAATAGAATTTATTCCCGTGATTTCAAAGTCTAATTTTTTGCATCATTACTCCAGTCAAATGATTCTTCATAAATCATTCTAATATTCTGATTTGCTGCTTAAAAAAACATGTATTATTATTATTATTATGGTGAAAACAGATGAGTAGAAATTTTTCAGGTTTCTTTAATGAATAGAAAATTCAGAAGAACAGCATTTTTCTGAATAGAAATCTTTATCCTCACTTTTGATCAATTTAAAGAATCCTTGCTAAATAAAAGTATTAATTTCTATATTTTCTTTCCCCCAAAAAACATACTGACCCCATGATTTTGAATGGTATAGTGTATAATGTTACAAAACTTTTTATTTCAGATAAATGCTGATCTTTGGATCTTTGTATTCATCAAAGAATCCTGAAAAGATGTACTCACCTGTTTTAAATGATAATAATAATTCTCGTACAGCAAATCAGCATATTTTATTTCTGAAGGATCATGTGACACTGGAGTAGTGATGAGTAGTGATAGCTTTGATCACAGGAATAAATTACATTCTAAAATATATTCAAATAGAAAGCAGTTATTTTAAATAGGAGGAAAAAAATCAAAATACTCTTTTTGCTGTACTTTGTATAAAATAAATGCAGGCTTGGTGAGCAGTAGTGACTTCATTAAAAGTCTTACTGTTCAAAAACTTTTGACTGGTAGTGTATGCATATCTGTGCATTGATTTACTTTGGCTGTTGTGTAACGGGAAGAGCTAGTAACATTTACTGGAAATGGTCAGTTTATCAGTTTGAGTTTCCTGCAGGCAGAAGAACTGGACCTGCCAGAGATTCTTAAGAAGAAAGAGGAGATCGCAGAGACGAGAAATGCTCTCTTTCAAGAAATCAGCCATGAGAAGAAGCAATATGTATGTTTAGATGTATAAAGATCATTCATATTCTTAGAGCACAGACATGGTTAAGAATGGTATTATAATGTATTACAATTAAATGTAAAAAATAAATATGCATTAGTTTTGTGTTAAAGGTTAAATTACTTAACATTTCGGAGGTCAATAAGTTATACCTGAAAATGTCTAATATGTGCCGATGTGCAGATATTGCTGTGTGACCTCATGAAAAGAGGCTTTCCTGAGTTGCCAATGATCTATCCTGATGCAGATATCCATGGCTATATAGTGAGTGCTTGTTTTGTCAGTGCCTACAAGTTTGTTTCCTCTTACAAATGTACTGACTGCAGGGAAAGAAAGTGTGTATGTTTAAAGTCTGCGAGCTTTGGAACAGAGTTTTATTCTTTCGATTCCTGCATGCATGTTTCTTTCAGAGCTCCGCAGGACTGTTAATGAAGAGCTTGGACAGAGACATGTTTGACGCAGAGCCGATGAAAGAACTGAGTGGAAGGAGACCTCTTCTTAGCACGGACTTCCAAGGACAGAAAGTAGTCCTAAAGGTTGGCTATAGCACAGAATGATCATTTGATTTGCTTTAGTAAAGGTACAGTGAGAATATATGTACACTACAAGGACAGACTTGTAAGGTTCACTTTCTAGGATATATTGTTAGATATTGTGTGTCTATAGATATTTTCATGTACATTGTTGAGGGATTCTAAAAGACTTGAGGGTTGTTTGCAGTGCTGTGCTGTGGATGAAGAGTCAGAGGCGAAGATGCTTGAACAAGCCGCCCAGTATCACAGAGCTCAGCAGCAGAATCCCTCCACAACTGTTCCTCTCCTGGCGCTGTTCTGCGGCAAAGTTCTCTTTCTTCTTTTACTATACTAGTTTCTGACTACTTAAAGGGGTCCTATTATGCTCTTTTTCAAAGTCTTGATTTTGTTTTGGGGGTGTACTAGAACATGCTCTCATGCTTGGTGGTTCGAGAAACACATTATTTTTCACATAATTTACATTATTACAATACCTTTCTCCCAGCCTGGCACAAATGAAGGCCAGCCTTCCGAAAAAAGAAAATGTGTTATGATTGGTTAACTATCCCAGTGCGTTGCGATTGGTGAACAGCTTAGACGGTGTTTCAGTACTGCCACGTCCCTCGTCAAAGCAGTTAGTGCAAGCTAGATTAATAGTGAATTCTACGTTTTAAATATGGATAATTTTCTTACAAAAACGCATCGATTCGCTACAAGAGACCCCCGGGAGCCGTTTGAGGCACTTTTTTTTATTATGGATGGATGCACTTTATTAGACTCCGATTGCATTCATCTGAAAGAAGGAAGTCATATACACCTAGGATGCACAGAGGGTAAATAAATCATACGCTACAGTAATGTTGAGTCCCATCCTCAGCCTGCGAGATCGCAAATACATGATATTATTGTCCTGATTTATTTAATTATTTTACATATTTACCCGAAACCAGCTCCAGCATAAGACTAAAAGCAGCCTAACATTATCAAAAAACATCATCACTGATCAGTCTAGCGTATTCTAGTGCAAGTTTACGCATTTTAAAAAACACTCGCGTTGCAAATGACGCTATCTGCACTGTATGATGAATAAATCTCGTACCACACAGTGCACACATCTGCGGCGTGTTACGGCTCCAATGCGGCAACCAGAGTAGATCGCGGCTTCGGCATGTGTTTCGATCCCTGGCCTGTACTGCACATGTCTGCGGCGTGTTACTGCTCTGAAGCGGCCACTCTAGTCAATGCTTGTGTTTATACCCGCCGCACTGCGGCTCGTTGAAGTGGCTCTCCGTACTGCATCGCTAAAGTTTGGCTAATCCCCCACTTCGTCCCTACCCTCCCTCCAACAATTTGAATTTCTGTAGGCAGGATTTAATTTAATGATATTCTAATGGACTGCGTTGTGACATCATTGCATGTGGAAATCAAGCATTGTAGTCCAAAGGAGCTGTTCGTTGTAGTTCTTGGAAAGAGATTTTTTTAAAAACACTTTTTAAAAAAAAAAAAAAAGACTGAGATTTGTAAATTTGTAGATCTTTTTTATGCCCAAAGATACACACCACACACTGACTAAAATTCAAAAAGTGAAAAAGCATAATAGCACCCCTTTAAAGCAGAGTGGACCACAGTACAAATTTCAGTGATGTTACTGCTCTGTATCAGCGCATGCGTAAAATGTCTTGTGTTTATGTCCAGTCTGATCCACTGGCATACGTCATGGTACCACACTACTCTAATGGAAGTCTCAGAGCCATTCAGAAATCCTCCCCATTGTCCTCTTGTGTAAGTGGATCACTTTACTTACACACACATATTTTAAGATCAAGCATTAATTTTGGCAGAATTTTGGTGCTTTTTTTTAATGCTTAAACTTGTTTTTGTTCTCTGATTTGTTGTGAAATAGGAGATTAGGAAGGTGATGAAGGGTGTAGCTCTGGGACTCCAGAGTCTTCATGCAGCGTCTCTTATTCATGCATCTCTGCACCCCAACAACGTGTTTGCCGTCGGCCGAGAGAAAGGCATTGTTGGAGATTATGATTTCACAAAGGCACCTGTAAGTCAAATTAAAACAGAGCAAATTCAGTGACATTATGGATTCTTGTACTTTTTGGCAAAAAAAAAAAAAAAAAACGGAAGCAGGACCTGGTCTTGATTATTAAATCATAGATATTCTTTTTTATATTATTATTTGTTTTCTGTAGGAGCAGAGGGTGTCTGACAGTGGGATGGTGGCTGGTTCCATCAGTCTGGTGGCTCCAGAGTTGAAGCAGGGTCAGGCACCTTCCCCAGCCAGCGATATGTATGCCTTTGGAGGCATCATGCTCTGGGTAGGACTGTTACTTAATTGTTTGCATTTTACAATTTACAATTTAAAATAACTATACATATATATATATATATATATATATATATATATATATATATATATATATGCAGTAATTAAAGTTAAATTTTCAGCAGTCATTACTCCATTCTGATATACTGATTTTAATGCTCGATTTCTAAAAAATGGTTCTTCTTATTATCAATATTAAAGACAGTTGCTGCTGCTTAATATTTTTGTGGAAGCCATGACACATTTATTTCAGGATTCTTAAATAAAAGAATGAATAGAAAGTTCAAATGAACAGCCCATTTTTTTTAAATATTTTGTAACATTATAAATGTCTCTATTGTCACTTTTGATTTAGACTGGAGTGATTAAAAAGTCAGCCTTGTCATCACAGGAGTTAATTACATTTTAAAATATATTTAAATATAAAAGACTGTTAAAACTATAATAAAATTTAACATATTTTAACATAACATATTTTTGATTAAATAAATACAGATTTGGTGAGCATGAGAGACTTCTTTCTAAAAGATTATGAACTCTTTTTAATCTATTTGTTAATTTTTTGTCATTTGTATATTTATGAATACAAAAATCAGTGTTGGGGAAAGTTACTTTTAAAAGTAATGCATTACAATATTGCATTACTCCCTAAAAAGTAACTAATTACGTTACTTAGTTACTTTTTATGGAAAGTAACACGTTACATTACTTTTGCGTTCCTTGCGTTTAAAGTAATTCAGATATTTTCTTGTAAATGAAAAAGTAATGTGTTACTTTACTAGTTACTTGAAAAAAGTAATCTGATTACATAACTTGCGTTACTTGTAATGCGTTACCCCCAATTATAAGTAAATTATAGTATACAATTTCTAGCATACAGCTGTTCAGAAGTTTGGGATCAAGTTTTTTGTTTTTAAAGTAGTCTTTTTTGCTCATCAAGGCTGCGTTTATTTGATTAAAAATACAGAACAAAAAAAAAAACAATTTAAAAATAATGTTTTTCTGTTTTAATACACTTTAAAATATAATTTATTCCTGTGATGCAAAGCTGAATTTTCTGCATCATTACTCCGGTCTTCAGTCACATGATCCTTCAGAAATCATACTAATATGCTGATTTATTGTCAATGTTGGAAACAGTTGTGCGGATAAATTTTAATTTTTAATTTCTCTTTTTTTTTTCGGAACCTGCAATACTTTTTTTCACTTTTATTCTTTGATGAATAAAATGTTAAAAAGAACAGCGTTTATTTAAAATATAAATCTTTTGTAACAATATACACTACTGTTCAAAGTTTGGAGTCAGTAATTTTTTTTTTTTTTTCTTTGTTTGAAAAAAAAAATTAATACTTTTATTCGGATGTGTTAAATTGATAAAAAGTGATAGCAAAGACTTATATTGTTAGAAAAGATTTCTATTTTTAATAAATGCTGTTCTTTTTTACTTTTTATTCATCAAAGAATCCTGAAAAAAGAATGTAAGGTTCCTAAGAAAATATTAAGCATCTGTTTCCAGCATTGATAATAAACGTAATAAATCAGGGTATTAAAATGATTTCTGAAGGATCATGTTACACTAAAGACTAGAGTAATGACTAAAGAAAATTAAAGTATATTAAAATAGAAAAGTGTTATTTCAAATTGCAATAAAATTTTATTTTGTATAAGAAACTTCTTTAAAAAAACATTAAAATCTTACTAAACGGCAGTATATAACAAATATAGTGGAAATATAAATTGTATACAAATCTGTTACTATAAAAAATTGATAATCTTTAATGCTAACACAGTTCATGTAATTTGTATGCATTTTTAGAAAAGGGTAAGATTTTGTATCAGTAAAGGAGACTTGTTTTTTTCACAGCTGCATGTTCCAGACTTCAGCGGGACTCTAGAGAATGAGTTCACCGGTTTGGGTCTGGTACGTAGAATTTAAGAGCTGATAAATATATATTTAATTTTTTAATTATTACTCCAAAATGATTTAAACATCTATCTCTGACAGGATGCCAAATTGCACAAGCTCCTCTCAAAGCTGCTGATTTCCTCTACAAGACTGTCTGCTTCTGAAGCCCTAAAGGAAGACTACTTCATCTAGGTTGATGTGTAAAAGTGAATTGTGTTCATGTTTGTGTTCTTTGCCCTTTTTCTCTATAATTTTCTTTTAAGAAAAAAAAGAAACCCAGGGATGTTGGTTTATTCGTTCCTCAAACCTTGTTTTGTTTTTTCTGGAATAACTAAAAATAAGTTTATAAAGGCAGAAAAAATCTTATGGAGGATGTGCATTTTCTGTTTGTAAGATGCTTGGTTTTTCCATTTTGTACTGTTTTATCCTGTTCCTGTCAGCTGTAATCTCAGTCAGTGACAAGACCTTACTTTAAAATTGCCTCATTCAAAAATTGTCTCCATTTTATCTTCTGTCTTTCTGTTCTTTTTTTTCCCCATCATCATCAAAACGTGATCTAAAAATGCCTGATAGGGTGAACAGTTTTGCATCTAGTGAATCTTCACTGGAATTATTTGAGAGTAGAATAACTTTCAACCATCAACAAATTAGGTGAGAAGATAAAACATTTTCATTAGTATTTTTGGCACAGTACCCTTACCATTCACATTCGATGTGATTGTTGACCTTGGATAGGTCACCTGATTTTCCCAGTGATGTTGGTTCTCCACTCCACTTTTTTTAACACATCAAATCAATCACAACACTGATGAAAGGTACAATTTATGCCACTTAGAAAGAAGCTCATCAAGCTGAGATGTTAAAAGTTATGTAGCAGTTTTCACTTATTAGAATCAGACCACAGAGTCATTCAACACTGCTGTTATCCGGCAGGTTAAGAGTCTGGATGACCCAAGGTCAATTACTAGAATAAGGGCCATTCCACTGAATGGGTGCCAATTCTGTCCCCAGGACATTATAGGTACAAACATGCAGAAAAATTAACTATAAAATACATTTATTATTAAGCAAAATGTCCTGCACATTAATCTAGCTGCAAATTTAAAATATAGAATTTAACAAAAAAAAAAAAGCCTAAAACACTGAAAATATAGCATTTGAACATGTCCCCAGTCTACCGCTACATTTTAACATGAAATGTAATGTTCAAAATCCTTAAGAAATTATTTTTATTTTGCATTTTTGTGTACCTCCATATCCCATCTGTGCTTTAAATACATTTATTTCAAAATAATTTCTAATATTTTAGATAAAATACACATTTTAGTGTCCCCAGGTTTTCACTCAGTCCTGTTACCCTAATGCATCCCCCCCTCTAAAAAACTGGGAAAATTCCACAAGACACATTTTCAACATAATATTGCAATATCTGGATTTTCTGAAGGCACTTAAAGGACCGAACACATGTGGTCTTATTTTCTTTTCTGTATATTTGATGATATTGTAATAGTGGCTGGGAGTGTTATTGTAAATAATGTCCTGTTACCTAAATTATTTCTTAGATGTCACTTGTTTATTTAAAAAATGCAAATCTTTGGTGAATCACTATAATTTGCTGAGTATCATAATATTAATATTTACTCCATGTAAAATACATATTTTATGTATTTGCTAATTTTATGATATTACGCAACGCCTGAAAGTGACCGGCACTACGTTTGTGCAGCTGGCAGAGTTGACGGCTGCGTAATATCATTGCGCCTGCTGCACCCATGGTAGGGCAGCAAAGTTCCTTGATTATAGAAAATTGCAACTTTTCATTTTCCGTCCGTCTTTGTACACGATGTAACTACAGAGGAGTCAAGTTTTAAATAGGAAAAATATCTAAACTCTTTGGTCATTTTTTAAACGAGATGCTAACGGTCTAATCGGATTCAATGATCTATGCTAAGCTATGCTAAAAGTGCTACCGCGAGAGCCGGTGATCGGTTGAATGGGTTCAAAAACGGCAAAACTCAACTGTTTAACTCTAGGTGGGTTGGAAAATGACCATATTTTCAAACAAAAGTGGAGTGTTTCTTTAACACTTTTCGCTATATCAGTGCGAGCATTAACACCCCTCACATGTGCAGTCAAACCTATATATACTAATATACTGGATACTCATTCATTGCATCAGAGAAAATTGATAAGCTTGAGGTTTAAGTCAGTTTTTGTCCATGAAACCAACAGTTTCTTTCAAATAAACACCTGCCTGAGGGAAAAATGAATTTGTTGACATTTTGAAACCTACTTTTTAAAAGACATAAAAGTTTTGGTAACAGGACTGAGAGAAATCCATCCATCTTTCACTTTAAATTTGTGTAAGTTAAATAAAGTTACCTAAGATGGACCAATACAGATTTTGAATAGTTAAATATGTGTATTACTAGATTCAGTTTTTAAAAAAGGAACATTTTTTGGGAAGAGTTTTGGAAGGAAATGGCACCCATTCGGTAAAATGGCCCATATAGCACTATTATATAATGTAAAACTTTCAACTGTTTCTACCTAAGAGAGTATTGTGACACAGTGAATTCAATAAGTATTCAGAGCCCTATCATTTTTTAACATTTGGCTAAGGTATGCTAAAACGCTTTAAATTTGAAGTATTCAGACCCTTAAAGAAATAGTTCGTTGGAAAAATGAATTCTCTCATGTCGTTTCAAACTCTTTGTAACTGAAATTGTATGTTCTGTGGACATGGGTTTTGAGAAATATCTCAGTGTTTCATTTTGAGGTTTTTCTTTACCGGGAATCTTCAAAATATCTTCTTTTGTGAGAAGAAAGTTATAACAGGTTTGCAACGACGTAAGTAAGTGATGACAGTTTTCGTTTTGGGATTAACTATTTAACTTAGTCAAGTGAGTATGTTGCAACAAGTCTAAATAACTTACTTGTATGTTGCATTCAGGACGTTTGGGAATTTTTTTCCCCTTGTAAAGCTGTCGTATAGTTTGCATATTCTCAGAGTATACATCTCTCAGACATTGTGTATCAATGGTGACACGCCTTCTTGTGGTAAGCGCTGTACTTAACGAGACAAGCTCCAGATCTGCTATATAAGACACGAGCAATCATCTTCAGTCAGTCAGAACATCTTGTGGTCCCAGAGAGCCGCGCTGTCAATCAGATCCTCTCACGAAAGAGTCTCTCATCAGAGGAAAGTAAGTAAAATAACCCCTTTGTTTTGTTGCAAGTTAAATGTCTAGTCAAAAGTAAGACAGGGTTTGTGAAGCAGAGACTACAGCAGGGGCTAGCTGTAAGGTTTCAGCCAATATATGTGACCCTGGACCACAAAACCAGTCTTAAGTAGCACAGGTATATTTGTAGCAATAGCCAAAAATACTTTGTATGTGTCAAAATGATCAAGTTTTCTTTTATGCCAAAAATCATTATATTAAGTGAAGATCATGCTCCATGAAGATATTTTGTAAATTTTCTACTGTAAATATATCAAAACTTAACCTTTGAATAGTAACATGCATCGCTAAGAACTTAATTTGGAGGTGATTTTCTCAACATTTTAATATTTTTGCATCTTGAGATATCAGATTTTCAAATAGTTGTATCTCAGCCAAATATTGTCCTATCTTAACAAACCATACATCAATAAAAAGCTTATTTATTTACTTTTCAGATGATGTATAAACATCATTTTCCTCACATATGAAAATTTTACCCTTATGACTGGTTTTGTGGTCCAGGTTCACATATTGGTTTTAAACACTTAGTTCAAACTCTTTTAAGTAATTCTTTATAATATCTAAGGTGCAATTTTATTCTACACTATTATGTACACTAACAGCCAAAAGATTTTGGACAGTAAGGTTTTTAATGTTTTTTAAAGAAGTCACCAAGCCTGCATTTATTTGATCCAAAGTAGGCCTACCGTAAATTTTTTAAATACTTTTACTATTTAAAATAAGTGGTTTTTAATTGAATATATTTTAAAATGTAATTTAATCCTGTGATTTCAAAGCTATTTTTAGCATCATTACTCCAGTCACATGACCCTTCAGAAATCATTTTAATATTCTGATTTGCTGCTAAAATTTATTATTATTATTATTATTATTATTATATGTTGAAAAGAACTGAGAAGAATTTTTCTAGGTTTCTTCAGGGTGAATAGAAAGTTCAGAAGAGTAGAAAAGCATTTATCTGAAATAGAAACATTATAAATTTGTAACATTATAAATGTCTTTATCCTCAGTTTTGATCAATTTAAAGCATCCTTGCTAAATGAAAGTATTCATTTCTATAATAACCCCCCCCCACTCACACACACACTAAAATAAAATAAAATAAAATACTGACTCCAAGCTTTTGAATAGTATAGTTTATAATGTTACAAAATATTTTATTTTAGATAAATGCTGATTTTTTTTTTTTTTTTTACATCTTTCTATTCATCAAAGAATCCTGCAAAAAAATGTACTCGACTGTTTTAAATATTGATAATAATAATAATAATAACGAAATGCTTTTTGAGCAGCAAATCAGCATATTATAATGATTTCTGAAGGATCTTGTGACACTGAACACTGGAGTAATGATGCTGAAAATTTAGATTTGATTACATTTTTAAATATATTTACATAGAACACAGTCATTTTAAATAGTTATTTCACAATATTACTGCTTTTGCTGTATTTTGGATCAAATAAATGCAGACTTTGTGAGCAGAAGAGATTCTTTAAAATACGTTAAAAATCCTACTGTCCAAAAACTTTTGACTGATAGTGTAAATATATTTACATGCATACATAAAAGTAGAATAGGCCAGTTGACATTTTTTGAAATTTGTGCAGGAGCAAAAATTGAAGAAGTAACACAAACGTTGTAATTATTTAGGAAAATATGTAATTAACTGCTATTCTGTCTCATATTTTTGTATAAAAAAATATATATAATTAATATGAATATATTTTATAAAAACAACAAGCTCTGTTCTTGTTGTTTTGAATTAAAAGAAAGTGATTGTGTCTGAATTTACATTTTTAGCAGCATTTATTTATTAATTTATTTATTTATTTTCTAGATGCACTCTCATCAGCTGGTGTTTATGGTCATTACTGTAATGTGGATAGTGACAGTCACAGATGCGTATCCAGACACAGCCATCCCTGCAGAGGAGATGACCAAATATTATTCTGCGCTGCGACACTATATCAAGCTCATCACACGACAAAGGTAAGGTTAAAAAAATGTGTAAATTAATCAATACAATTCAGGTAGCAGGACAATAGCTACTGTAGTCCTAAGGTATCTAGTATGCCAGTTTACAAAGAAATAGGCCTTCATATGTTCATTTTTAAAATAATACTTTCTCTTATTTTAGGTAAGTTGAGTAAGTTGGAAATAAATTAATTTTGTGCAGCTTTTTTATTTCCTCTGATGCATTTGCTGCTATGATTCTCAGATATGGGAAAAGAAGCAGTCCTGAGCCTGTGTTCTTGAGTCTGCTGCTGAGAGAGACACCAGAAAGCAGTCCTGAGACAACATATGAGGAAGCAGACACTGAAAATGACAAGATCAGGTTAAAACTACACCATTTTATTTAGCTGGACACTGAATATAATCTTTTTGTATTATCTTAGCCTTCATTGTTTAACATTAAAGAAGTAGTTTATAAAAAATGTTCTATTAAAAAAAATAGTTTATAATTTTCCCTTTTTCATGTTATGTGATTGTTTTCACAGATCAAAGGAAATATTCTTTTGGTAATGGAAGATTTTTGCCATCCATCATCAAGTGATGTCAGTGGTGACCAGAGAGTGGCAGTGTGGAGCTTTAAACCTTTGCTCTGATACTGTTTTCACACAATTTGGTCATTATGTTCTGTATTATTCATTATACAATATTTGTGAATTAAAAGCATTGAAGAAATTAATATTAGTGGTTGTATATTAATTAAATTAATTATTATTATAATTTATAAACATATTTTAGGTTTTGGCTACCTTTCAGACCTTAAAAGACATTTAAGTTTCTATAATATATTTTAAATTCAACAAAGAACAAACACATAGAATATATACAATGTGATATATGATTATATAAAGGCCAATGACTATTTTATAAAATATCGTCTCATATTCATTTTTGTAAATATATAGTTAAGTCTGTGTAATATCAGCTTTTAGAGTCCCTCAATGAATATATAAAAAATATCTATCTATCTATCTATCTATCTATCTATCTGTATTTAAATATGTTTATAGAGAGAAAGCATCCATTGCAAATAAATGCTTTAAATGTGTTAATGCTGCCTGCTTCTCGACTGATGGTCTACGAAAATGTAATATTTGATTTTATTCCATTTTCAAAAATGATAATGATTATACCATAGATAGATTAAAGTGTGATCTTATTATTGTGAACAGAATATTTCATGACGATGATTGCTACGTTTTTATGTAAAATGGTTATTGTTTAAGCTCCGTGTTTCCTAATATATTCTTTATACAGAATTAATTTTAATTCTAAAATTAAAATGTATAATTATTTAAAAAAACTAACGTCATAACATTCATTCAACACTGTTGAGCAACTAACGGGGAGGAGAAAATCCACAACCGTCTCACATATTTCATAAATGAGTCGCACATGCTATTATATAGTAATCCTCCAGAACAGCCTACGGTCAGTGGGCGTGTCTTTCTGCATCCCGTGCCTCTAATTGGTTATTCCACACGGGCGTCAACGAAAGGGGCGGTTCCCGGCGTCTTGACTGACATATAGAGCACTAGAGAGGATAAGTGTCTTGTTCTGTGTGCTTGGGAAATTCATGGGGCTTTAAATTTCTCACCAGGACACAGGTCCACCCAGGGGGGTCAGTGAGGTAAGTCTTGAGGACTGTGAGTGTTTTGGAATCGTAGGTGCGGGTGTTTGTGAGAGCGGGGCTCTACACGTGGCTGTCTATACAGCTGTCTCACACTGGGGACACTTTTGATTGGAGCGCTAACCAGCTAAATCCAGTTAGCCGTCTAATAATAAACAGCTGATTGCTGCTAGCGCTCCGCGGCTACACTGTTAAAGCTAACTCAGGCATGCACTTCAAGCCATGAATGAAAGAACTGCGAAAACAAACCGAACGAACGTGTAATGTTAACTTTATAACGTAGGAGAAAACGAGGGAGGTTTGTAAAAGCTGTACTAGCACAACGCGAGCAATGTGCTCCGCGCGTCCCACGCGTTGCGCGTTTCCTTGAAGTTGAATGGGCCGCACGTGTGCTTGTGTTGCCATCATAAAAATGTAATGCGTAATGTTACGTACGGTCCAGCGTGACTGGAAACGGTAACAAATGGTAGGTTATACGCGCTAGAACATTGTCTGAATAGGATATTCCACTGCCAGGACAGTCATCTGTCGCTAGAATGAGCGGACGAGTTGGGTGTAACAATGAGAGCAGCTCGAATCAAGACGGTCACTGGGCTTTTCTGACGTTATAACTCATTTACAACACATAGTACTAGTGCATGTGTGAATTTCATCTACATTTGCATCTGAAGTCTTTAGTGGGGCCATTTATGTGCATTTCTAAATCTCAAACAGACACGTCTAGCCTTAGTCTAGTGATGGTTTAGTAGCAAATCAAAAGGGAAAAACACTGAATCATACACAGCTCTGATTTGTTCATTGCCTGACTCATGGTAATTACATATATTTTCCACCTTTAAGGAAATCATTTAGTTATGTTTTTAATCTTCACGTTTAAGGGAAAGCAGAAGTCAAAGCAATATTGATGTTTATGTTAATAAATGGTGAGGTCTGAGATGTTAGTTGGGTCATTCGGTGTCAAATCAGCTAAATTTCAAAAACGTATCTGGCTCAAATGATTAATTTTGCTAATTTTTTTTTTTTTTTTCTGAAGAAAGATAGGTGTGTATAGTGGTATGTCAAAATGTGTTATGTCATGGATGAGCGTTTACTGATTAATCCAGTATTTTGTAGAGGGAGGGTCGATATGGCAGTTTTCACCTGGGCCTTGAAAATGACGATTCTGAAAGTAAAGTTTATTAAGAACCAGAATCATATTAAAATTTAATTTAGTTATAGGCACGCAAACTTTGGAAAAAGAATGTTTATGGAAAACAGGCAGGTATGTCCAGTGCAGTTGTTTTGACATTATTCTTTAGACATTCCTCTTTAAAGAAAAGAAATATCGTCTTCATGCAAAGTGACCCACGTTTGTTTTTTGACCACTGAAAATGTGTACAATTTCAAGGTATCGTTCTCCAAAAAAATGAAAATTGTCATTAATTACTCACCCTCCTGTCGTTCCAAACATATAAGACCTTGTTTGTCTTTGGAACACAGATTAGGATATTTTTGATGAAATCCGAGAGCTCTCTGACCTTTCATAGACAGCAAGGGACCTACCCATAGACTGTAAAAAATATGGACGTAGTGTCCGTGACATCACCCATAGATTTCTGAAGAGCGTTTTTGAAGATTTTAGTGGGCGGGAGTTGGCAGTCGCCATCTTGGTATCGCGTCACTGCACGTCACTCCCGGATAATCGAAAATGGGCAAAGAGGCGGGCCGTGGGTGGAGCTGGTTGCAGAAACCACGCCTGCCTAGTGTGGCGGTGGTGACAGCAGCGACAATCCAATGCCCTAAATTATGTAGAACTTTAAGGCTTAATATGTGACCCTGGACCACAAAACCAGTCTTAAGTCGCTGGGGTTTATTTGTAGCAGTAGCCAAAAATGCATTGTATGGGTCAAAATTATAGATTTTTCTTTTGTGGCAAAAATCATTAGGAAATTAAGTAAAGATCATGTTCCATGAAGATATTTTGTAAAATTCCTGTAATTCCTACTGTAAATGTATGAAAACTTAATTTTTGATTAGTCATATACGTTGTTAAGAACATTATTTGAAGAACCTTAAAGGCAGTTTTCTCAATATTTAGATTTTTTTGCACCCTCAGATTCCTGATTTTTAAATAGTTGTATTTCGGCCAAATATTGTCCTATCCTAACAAACCATACATCAATGGAAACATTATTTATTCGGCTTTCATATGATGTATAAATCTCAATTTTGAAAAAAATACCCTTATGACTGGTTTTGTGATCCAGGGTCACATATAATTTAAACGGATGAGCTATTAAAAATTCAACCCCCCCACAGTTGACATGAAGGGCAAAATAAGCTATATAGACCAAAACCATTTTTTGTACCAGGCTGTAAACAGATTTTTTTCTGCTGTAAAGTTGGGCATTTTAACATGGGTAGTCTATGGGATTGACTCCCTTTTGGGGCCTGTCTCTAGCGGCCAGTCGATGAATTGCAGTTTAAGCCACTTCCGTGCTGGTTTCAATAGAGTGAGCGGGAGGTTGCCGCTTGGTCCTACCATGTTCAAGGTCCAGAAAGGCACCAAGAACATCAACAAAATAGTTCATGTGACATCAGTGGTTCAGCTGTAATTTTATGAAGTTGTGTGCGAAAAAACTAAAATAACTCAATTCATCAATTCACCCAAGCGCCATTTTGGAGGGTACCACGACGCAATTATACAACAACGTATGTGTGTGGTGCTGCTGATAAATAACATGCATGCGCTGTGCCTTGTTTATGTTGTTTACTCTCGGATTTCATCAAAAATATCTTAATTTGTGTTCTGAAGAGGAACGGTTTAATGAGTTTGGAGGTTGAGTAATTAATGGCAGAATTTTCATTTTTGGGTGAACTATCCCTTTAACGATTTACTGCTGGAGCCATATTGAAGTTCTAGTATCTCTGGAACTGAACTACACATGGCCTTAAAAATGAAGATGACAAAAGGAAAGTTTGTGAAGACCCAGTATCTAAAAGGGCATTAAGATATCTTTAATACAGTAACAGGCATGCAAACTTTATAGAAATAACTTGAAACTTGCTGTTTTTGAATGGTCACCATTGGCACATAATCCAGCAAAGATTGCTAAAGTCAGCAGATTTTACTAACAGACCTAATAGCATTATGACACTCCCATCTTTCTTAAGTCAATTTTACAACCCTGTAATTTAGCGCTAAATCTCAGGTGAAAATTTTCATTTTGACCCTCCCTCTACAAAATAGTGGATTACTTTGTAAATATTCATACATGACCTTTAATATGTTGGATTTCATCACTATACATGTTTATTTTTCTTCAGAAACAATATTGGCAAAATCAAAAATTTGAGCCGGATTGCATGCGAACTTTGGTGAAATAACCTGAAACGTGCGGTTTCCCCATTTTTGAATGGTCAACGTTTGCGTATAATGCAACAATGATTGCTAAAGTCAACAGGCTTTACTAACAGACCTACCAAGCTCTGTGTAAAAATAACTATGTGATGCTGCCATCTTTCTGAAGTTGTTTTTAACCCCCTGTAATTTGGCTCTGAAATCTCAGGTGAAAATTGAATATTTGAACATTTGAATATTTTGGCTTTCATCACTATACATGTCTATCTTTCTTCAGAAAAATATTAGCAAAATCAAATATTTGAGCCGGTGACCTCTGGTTAAGTTGACACGGAATGACCCAGTTGCAGTTTTATTTTAGAAACCATTGAGTTCTTTATTAATTCTTTTTTTTTTTTTTTTTTCTACAAAGAAATTAATAATAATATTAATTATTAATAATTGTATTCAGCAAGGATGCATTAAATTGATCACAAGTGCCAGTAAACACTTTTACAAAGAATAAAAAAGTTATGGTTTGTACAAAAATCATATTAAGCAGTGCAAGTTTTCAGCTGTAATGATGTTGATGATAATAAGAAATGTTTCTTAAACACCAAATCAGCATATTAGAATCATTTCTGAAGGATCAGGTCACACTGAAGACTGGGGACGAATGCTGAAATTTTAGCTTTGACATCTCACAAATCAATTCTAATTTAAATGTATTAAAATACAAAATATTTGCTTAAAATTGTAATAATATTTCACAGTATTACTGTTTTTACTGTATTTTCATCAAATGAATGCAGCTTTGCTAAGCAAACAATACCTTTTTTCACTTAAACTTTGTTGTTGTTAAAGTAATAAAAATTGTAACATTTTTAAAACGCACCATGCACTCAAAAATACACTTTTTGTCATAATGCATCTTTATTTATTTGGTATTTAAGCAAATATAAGATAAGAAAATAAGCTCTAAGTTTTTTTTTTTTTTTTTTTTTTGTTTTTGTTTTTGTTTTGTTTTTTAACAGAGAAAACTTTGGTTTTAGGTGATTGATCTGTCAGAAGGGTCATTCACCACCCATTTTTTTCAGTTAATGCATGGCGGTGTATGCAGTTAGTTTAAAACCATAATAATTTAAGCAAACATTTCACTTTATTTATTTGTTGTTTGATTCTGTTTTACTTTGTGTTGAATGTAGGCTGCTCTTACACGCTCCTCCACTTTGAAACACCTTGGCCTACTTACATTTTCCCCAGCCTTTTGGCCTCAAGCTATTAGTGTGAAAATGCTATTCTACAGCATACTGTGCAAGCGTACATCCTGTACAATGATTCATTGCACATCACACAAGGCAGATCGAGTCAGCAGCATGTGATTACTCTGCTCGTTTTAAATTACCAGTATACTGTTGTACGGCAGTAATGGGTTTTAAAATTAGGTTTCTAAAAACCTTAGCCTTTGTCCAATTAATAATGGTGCTGGATGGAGTGATTGAAACACTATATGTGACATTGCAGTTTCTTTTGGATTCGTCTGGCTTCAAACAAAATTGCTCCCTATGAAGTGAGACAGTAAGGCTGCTGTCTTAAACTCCTAATGACTCCCAATCAGATTAAACTTCCATGCTTATTCTTAATCTGTTGTATACACTTGTCGCAACAGTCATAGTTTTATTCTGCTTCCTTCACCAGAGTCTTGGAATGGATATGCATTGTATTGAATGTGCAAGACATGATTTAGTGTACACTACCATTCATGGGTTGTTTGGGATTGACTTTTTTTTTTTTTATTTTTTTTTTTATTTCTTATGCTCACCAATACTGGATTAAAGTTATTAAAATTTAGAAAGCATTTAAGTATTCAAATCTTAGATGTTTACTAAAATCCTTTTATTATCTATTGAAATAGGAGTAAGCTTAATATATATATATAAAATCACCATTTAGTGAGTACTTGCAAATGGGAGGTGGCTGTCCTGAAACCTAACCCCTAAATTTCAACTTATGAAAATGATATTGAATTTTTGCATCTTATTTCATTGTTGTTTTTAAAAATGTCCCGTGTTTTCATGTCACTACTAGGGTTGGGTATCGTTTGGGGTTTTTTCGATACCGGTGCCAAATCGATACTTTTAAAACGGTACCGGTGCCAAAATGGTGCCTGAACCGATACTTTTAAAAAAGCCACAAAGTGGTGGGTGACACAAGAATATATTTTTATTGGACAAAAAAGTTCTTTAAATTGAACAATGTATTAAAAGAAAAAAAAAAAAGTAGTACTATACATTATGTCAATGCAAAACGCAACAACAATAAAACCCAACTACAATAGTTTAACAGCTTAAAATTTCAGCAATTCTTTTGCAGAAATATGACTATATGAAATGAGATCTGGGAAAACCTGCCGGATGTTGCGGTGGGACGTTTTCAGGAAATTCGTTTTTCATTAAATTATTATTCTATAACATCTTGTCTATCATCTCTGAAAATATCGCTTCGAAATTCACTTGTTTAGTGCAGAAAAATAGACATTTATTGCAGCAAGCAGAAGTGACTGTCATTTCCCAAAATAAACCACGTAACATGTTTAGTAAAGGCGTATCAGTTCACATTCTCCACGGTGCATCCCTCTGCTTTCAAGTTTATTCCACATACCATTATTGGTAGTGACATCCTTGTTTTTTGGGTGGTGTTCTGTAAAATTGTCACTACAGTAACAGTCGCGACCGAAAATGTCATCATTGTTTCGGTAGTGACAAAAAGGAACACGTAATCGTTTATTTGGGTGAAATAAACAAAATTTTAGTACAGTTATGCAAATGTTTTAATATGCGGGTTAAAATTCTGTAATATGATGATGTTGCTACCAAAACATTACTGTCACTACTGAAAATGTGCAGTCACTACTGAAACATGGGATGCTTTGTCAAAAATAAAGTATACTGAATTATCAACTAAGATGTTATCATAGTGTTTGGTTCAATGTATATTCAAACTAATGAATTCTTAAGTTTGAAATCAGTATGATCAACTTTTGCCTTTTACAAAAAAATTGGGTTCAAAATGCAACAAATCTCATAAATCACACTTGAAATATTGTTAAAATTGTAATTATTGATTTAGCTCCGAAAACGTTTTAATAAAATAGAAAAAAATATATATTTACAAGGAAGATGTAAGCAATATCTTAATAGGTCAGTATAACCCTAAATTAAATAGTGACCCTAAATAAAATGACACTAAATATACTGACCATTGAATGGTAGTGTATCTGAGTTTAATTTTAGTTCCCTAAAAGATATGTGTTCTGTCTAAGCACCTGTTAAAAGTGTAGTGGAAATGCGGAAGTGTGATTTATTACTTTCAGAGGAACTTTGCAGAGTCATTTGCTTGCATTTATTTGTCTGCTCATTTTTCCACGATAATGCAGTAGTAATTAAACACAAGTATTAGTTCTTTCAATCAGATGCCAATCTCAGTTAATCTCAGTGTTGTTGCTATAAGTAGGACTCACAGTTGGGCTTTAGCGGTTTTTGTGTAACACTGGAAATCTGACCTCTTGCAGGTTTTCTGTCTCCATAAGCTCCAGATGAGATGAGCGTGAGCAGAGGTTCTGTGAACTGAACTGAAATTCATTTTGCAGGTGAGTCATGTATTGTTATATTCTGTGGTCAGATTATCCCTTGTGCGCTGGATTGACGTGCATGAAAGTAAAATACTCATAACCACCTTTCCTCAAATGATTGTGTGTGGTACTGTAATATCCAGAGATGCTCAATTAAATGTTTTTGCAATTGCAAAGTTCAACTGAGACTTTTGCTTGTTTTTACGCAAAACCTATAATACACATATGCTTCTATGTAAACGCACATATGATAGGATTGCGGTGTTTACGTCGAATCTGGAATCGACAGAAACAGATCCAGGTTTTGTTTGTAGAACATCTTTGATTGCGTGTCTCTGATCATGTGGATGGACTGTTGTGTGTAAAGAGAGTCTGTTTGTGGATAAAGTCCTTTTCTCTTCATTTTTGCCACGTACACACTATTTCAGGAGTGACAACCGCATTTAAATGTGGGAGGGAGTCCCGTAAAGTATTGTTCCATGTGTGTACGGAACGGCAGTCACTCCCGCATTTGTAAGCATAGCAACATTTTGGCGTCTTGCGGGAGCGAATATAGAAGAAGTTTGGCATCTGATTTTTTTTTTTTTTTTAATAAACTACCGTTGATAGACGTGCTGTTTATGCTCAGAGGCTGCTTTAGAGGGCGCTGTCTTGCAGTGTTGCCATGTCCTCATTTTCAAGCGCTTTTAGGCATGTCGTTTACGGCTGCCACAATGGCTGAATAACTAAATTAGAATTTTGTACTTAAATATTCAATATTCGTATTGAAAGGGCATAATTTCAGTTAGGGGAAAAAGTTTTTGTTTGTTTCTCCTGGGACCACACGAGGGCGCATCCAGCAAAATATTACTAAACTACAGTTTTTCAGAAAATAAAATGACACGACTATCTTTGGGGGAAAATAAAGTGCATAATGTTTAAAATAATGTTTATAAACCATATATAATTAAGTTGCTTAAACAATTATAAACAAAACAGCATCATGCACACACATACCTCATATATATGATACATATACATAGTTTAATACAAAACATCGAAACCCAATCACAAAGAGTAACGTTACTTTTTTCATTTAAAAACATGAGATGCAGTGGAATGGGGAGAGACCCGTCCCGCCATAAAGTTTTGAGACGTTTTTTTTTCCAAAGTTGAACTTACATTTCTTTTAAATGTAAGTGACCCTCTAGAAAATGCACAAAATATGCGTTCTGTGTGAACCACTTGGTTTCAGTTTTGACATGCACAACATCATCTCCGCATTGATGTTCTCTTTTTCCGCAGTGTTTCAATGAACAATGTATCCAGTGGGTTCAACTGGATAGGCTAAAAAATGATTAAAATGCAGTGACGCCTACCTACATCATCATCGCATCTTGTGCGTCACTAATAAGGCTGCCTGACGCACACCTAAAATTTGAATGCAACGTATTGCATTCCAGTGTGGAATTTTTTTTTTTTTTTTTTTTTTTTTTTTCGACGAATATTCAAAAATCGAATTTTTATTTATTTATTTTTTTGACAGCCCTAATGTTGTTTGGTCTTGGCTCATAAAGCTAGACACTTATGGAGTTAATAATGAGGTCTGTTGCGGATATAATAAATATGATTTTTCGTGTGTGTGTTATAAAACAAAGCATATGGGTGTTTTAGTGTGTGGTTTTTTTTTTTTGTTTTTTTGTTTTTTTGTTTTTTTGGTGCTTTTTTCTATGAAGATCTGGCAACATTGACATTTTACCGCAGGGCTTGTGAGCGCAACTAGCCCCATGTCAAAATATGGTTAAGACTTCTTGTACTGTTATTTCCTTGCATCTCATATACAGGCGACAACACATTTCTGATGCACGTTTAAATACGTCATTAACAACTAGTTGTTGAGTTCGGTTCCGTTCACACTGCGTCGAATTTCTGTAAATGCGGTTGTCACTACCTGTATTTTTGGGAGTTAATTCGGTTGTCGAATGCGGTTATCACTCCCGTATTTTAGTGAATTATGTGTGTACAGAAGCCGATTAATTAGTAAAAGGTGAACCGACAACCAAATTTAGCTGCAGTGTGTACATGGCCTTTATCTCTTTCATAGTTTAGAGGCCCTGTAAAAGGTTTCAGTGATACAAGATTTCAAAGACTGCTTAAATGGATGACTCTCAAGAACTTAGCTGACATTGCATGGATAAAATGTCTCTGGGTTGTGTTTTTATCATAACCGTTTGACTTTCTCGTTCTGTTTTTAATGAAAATGTAAAAGTAGCACAGAATGATGGCGTGAATAAACATTCTGATGTGGACCTGCTTCTTCCCGTCCCCAGGTGCATGGTTCTCATTGCTATTGAAGACAAATTTTGTCTTAGCCGTGAGCTTGCCCTGCGATTATAGGAATAATGACCGTTGCCAATGCCAAGTCTGGCACAGGTAAGCACCTTAGAGCCTCTTACAGGTTTATGGGATGCTTTATAGATCATTAGGGTGCATGATGTGATATCCACTGAGATCAGACAGTGGGCATGGCTTCAGTTATTTTTTTTTTTAGACAAGTGAGCAGATATTTAGCACAGCTTTATGCTACATATGTGAATAAAACTTGAGGAAAGTAGTGACTTTGCTACACAGTAACTGCAGTAGACTTGTTTTGATCAAGTTCAGATCTATTCATGACTGCAGATGATGGGCTTTTTCAAACAGCTGCTCCTGAATATGGGTCAGAAACTGCTAAGACCTCTTCAGTGCTTCTAGCCGTATCACAACTTTACCAGTGTCTAATGTATCTTGGTTTTATAGAGAGGGACCCTTGCAGCTTCATGTGGAGATGGAGAGGTTACAAAAACGCTGATGAAATGGCTTAATGACCTGCATGTATGACCCTCAGCTCTGTTTTCTCTTTTGGCTGCTTCCGCTGACACACCGTTTTCTCTGGCGTGTTGTGCGGCTTGTTGCCTTATTGATGGAGAGGTCTTTGTGTGGGTTTGTTCACCATGGAAATGGTTACTGTTTGCACTATGCAAATGACTCCACTTCGTGATGAATATGCCCTTTTCGAGCCTCTCAAGTTGTTTGTAATTGTCTGTGTGCTTTCTGGTGTAGTAATATACACATGGACTTGTTTTGTGGTTCTCTTTTACTGAAAAAGGAGTAGGTTGTGTAGTGTTGACTGTAAACAGGATCCAGAGTCTACTTCCTGCCGCACCAGCCAAGCTGTAGGAAGCTGTGGAAACTATTTTTGAAATGTATTGGAGAGAGTGATTTCCTTTTGGAAGTTGTTTGTCTCTTTTGACACCAGTTTGTTGCTGTAACCCATTTCATCTAACCTGAAATTTCACTGAAGATTCAAGATGGAATTGCTGTGTAGAAAAAAAAAAAAAAACACACACATTATTACACACATTTCAGTTGAATTGCTGGTTATATATTGGCCCTATCAGTATGTTTTGTGGCTGTTGCTGCACATTTAAGCAATATAATATTGTACATCATAATGACTATTAAATAACATGTATTTATCCACCAAAGCAAATAAATAGTCACGTTTGGGCCTTGGTTATATTAATTTTGGGCCCTACTTTGTAAATATGGTGAGATAAACCAGATTGTTTTGCTTGTTTACTTTGTCTGAACCATATTTTGTCTTAATGGAAATTGTTTTTCTGTACAGTTAGCCTGTATACATAAATGTTTATACAGTATTATACTGTAAAACTGTTTGTACACACACACAGGCAGTTTTACATGTATATCTCAGTATCATTTCTAAATTTGTCTTTAGCAATCTGATTATTTACTTGTATTTCATTGCATGCTTAACCATGACCACCTGGCAAGTGTTTAATATTATGTACAGATATTTAGTTATTAAACTATAATCTTCCATTTCATATATTTTGATACCATAAAATATATAGTATACAGAACAGATGTATAAGAGGTACGGTCTACTGTGATATACATAACCTGAAGGCAAAATGCTTAAAGATTTAACCATATAAGGAAACATTGATTTATTTATTTATGTGTTTTTTAAATGGGTATCTACAGGTTGGGGTTTTGGTGTAGCCAATATGCCTCTCCTAATCACCTTAATTACAATCTTGGTTATTTATTTATTTATTTTTTTAATGTTAATCTGTTTAAATTGTGTGTGACCCTCAGCCATGCAGCAGGTGCTGGATAACCTCAAAGAGCTGCCGCCTCTTCAACAGGAGCCAAAGACATCGACCTCATCTTCCTCCGTGGCATTATGGAGAGTCCAATTGTTCGTTCCCTTGCTAAGGTATAAACTGATTCTCTGTTTTAATTCCCTTAGATTAATAGCTATTAGGTGACATCAAACAGTAAATTACCATGATACTTAAAGGGATAGTTCACCCAAAAAATGAAAATTGTCATTAATTACTCACCTTCATGTTGTTCCAAACCCGTAAAACCTTCGCTTATCTTCAGAACACAAGTTTAGATGTTTTTAATGAAATCCGAGAGCTTTCTGAACCAAGCAACGCAACTGACACGTTCAAGGCCGAGAAAAGTAGTAAGGACGTCGTTAAAATAGTCCATGTGACATCAGTGGGTCAACCCTAATTTAAAAAAAGCTACGAGAATATTTTTTTGTGCAAAGAAAACAAAATAACGACTTTATTCAACAAATTAACGACTTTATTCAACTTCATTTCGACAGAGTGGGTGACTTGCGAATTATTATTATTATTATTATTATTATTATTATTATTTTTTTTTTTTTTTTTTTTTTTCATACAGACTTAATTGTCTGTATATTCTGGCTGAAATAAATAAGAAAGATGGACGTTCTACATCAGAAGACCGGCTCCTCAGCAGCAGCATCAAACGTATGCGTCATGGTACTGTTGTGAACATGCGTCAAAGACTGACACAGAAGAGAAGAAATTGTTGAATAAAGTCGTTATTTTTTGTTTTCTTTGTGCACAAAAAGTATTCTCGTAGCTTTATAACATTATGGTTGAACCACTGATGTCACATGGACTATTTTAACTATGTCCTCACTACCTTTCTGGACCTTGAACGTGTCAGTTGCGTTGCTGTCTATGCAGAGTCAGAAAGTTTTGGATTACATCAAAAATATCTTCATTTGTGTTCTGAAGATGAATGAAGGTCTTATGGCTTTGGAACGACTAGGGTTGCAACAAGGTGGAAAATATTCAGTAAATTTCTAAAACATTTGAGAAAAATTTCCAGTATTTTTTGGAATCTTCCAGGGTTTTTTAGAAAGTTCCTGGAATTTTACTGCAAATGTTCCACCCTTTTGCAATCCTAGGAATGACATGAGGGTGAGTAATTATTAACAGAATTTTCATTTTTGGGTGAACTATCCTGTTAAATTTGTTACTTCTTAAATCATTAATTTTTAGTTAAGAGAGCTTATATCTGCTACCTTATATCAACATAAACCCTGTTCACATGTGCACACATTTGTAAGGCTAGGGGTTGTTTGCTGTGTCACAGGTCATAAGAGTGTGATGTACAAGGGGCCTCTTCTTATTCTTAATATAGTTGTGTAAAATTGTTCGGATTGTGAGATATGCTGTTTGAGCTTTACTGTGTTTGATTAGGAAGTAACACGCTATTGTAAGAAACAAGTCCATGTTACTCCACTGTCTGTTGATTTTATAAGAGTTGGTTTACAATAAGAGAGACTGATGGTTTGATCTGCTTTAATGTCCCGTTCGTACGGTCTATTTCCCCTGAATAATCCTTTGCTGACACGGTTTTTATAATGATTTTTAAACACATTTTTTAGTTATTTAATTAATTGTAACTTTAGGGAAGATATCCAGCGTTAAATGTGCCAAATCGGTTGTGCAGATTATTCCTCAGTGGTGACCCCTGATAGAGAGAGAAATAAATTTTTATCCACATATTAAATTATGCATTCCCTTTTTTTCATAATTTGGTGGAAATTACATTTAAAACATTAAAAAAAAAAAGATATTTTTCATAAGGCTAATTTCCTTAAGGAGTTGTATGTATCCTTAATGCACACAATAGAGTTCAAATTTTTATTTTATAGCTTGTTTGGAAACCATAAACAAGATGTCTTTTGACATTTTTATTTATACACTTCGAACACACTTCACCCACTGATTGCTAACCAAGAACACTAATTTGAAAAACATTTGAGACAACATTTTTCAGTGTAGTGAAAATGACACTGGAAATGAAGTGTTTGTCTTAAAGATTATTTTTAACACTCAAAACGAAGGTTTGGTCACATTTTAAGGTCCAGTTCTAACTATTACCTAACTATTAATTATGACTTTTTCCTCAATAAATTCCTAATTACTGCTATTTGGTTATGATTTAGAATATAGTCATGCATAATATGTGCTTTAAAAGCACTGATAAACATCCAATATGCTAGTATTATGCATGCTAATAAGCAACAAGTTAACAGTGAGAATTTATCTCTAAACAATGTCAAATACTTAAATTTACCCAATTACTTTAATCAATATTTAAAACTGTTGTCAATAACAATAGACTCTTTAAAATTGTATCTAGATTATACATGTAAATAACAGGAGCTCATAGGGCTGCAATATTATGACAAATTGTAGGTTATTGCTCTATATATTGTGATATTAAAATTGATTTAGAAAACAATGTTTTTGTTTTGTTTTGGGCATGCCACATTTTGACTTCATAGACAAACATGTCAGTTATGATGTTAGCCAAGTTTAGCACAAGTTATGCATAAACTTCTATTATAATCACTGAAGCTATGAAGTCTTTTATTTACGTTATATCTGTGCTGTGTTGTTTATGATGAGGGAACTCACGAGCGTGCACACTCAACAATAACTCCGTCGTTTTCAGCGCAGACTAATCTAAGCGCCTCTGATTGGTCAATTTGTTCCTAAGTTCAACAGAAACACGTTTGATTGGTCATAAGGTTCACCGCTGCACAGAATAGCACTTAAATCATTCTGATGCAGTGTGAGCAAATCTAAATGTAATTCAGCGACTTGACACTTTTTTTTTTTTTTTTTTAAGTTTTCGTTGTTGAATTGTCCAGAGGCATTTGTATTTTTGTTTATTTTGGTGGCAAGCCCTTGTTAATTTCCAATGAATTCATTTCCTTTTTTCTTTTTTAACATTTTATTTTATATTACTCTTTGTTTATCGTAGTAGTAGTAGTTGTTGTTGTTGTTGTTGTTGTTTTTTTTTATTATTATTTATTATTATTATTATTATTATTATTCATTTTTGTAATTAAAGATTGAAAGTCTGATCTCGGTCAAAGGGTAAAACAATCAAATGTATATTTTAGAAAATAAATAATTGAAGGTGTGTGTGTGTGTGTGTGTATATATATATATATATATATACACATGCATACATATACATACATACATACATACATACATACATACATATACATATATATATGTATACGTGTGTGTGTGTGTGTATATATATATATATATATATATATATATATATATATATATATATATATATATATATATATATATATATATATATATATAAATATAAATATAAATATAAATATAAATATAAATATAAATTAATATCATTTATCATTTATTTATTTATTTTTATTTATTTATTTATTTTTTTTTGAATGTTTTAATAAGTCCTAATACACTTGATTTAAATTATTGTTTTTAATGACTTTGTACGGTTGTTAAAACTCTTTCATCTGAAGCGTACCTGGCAGTGCATTTGTTAATGCTCTGTCACTCTACATGTAATCCATTAATCGGTTTCTTGGCAACATACTCAAGTTATTTTATCTCCACCCCCTCTCTCTCAGGCTCACGAGCGATTGGAGGATGTTAAGCTGGAGGCGGTGCAAAGTAATAACGTGGAGCTAGTGAGTGAGATCCTGTCTGATATGAGCAGTCTGACCACTCGTGATGAAAGTGCAGCAGAACTCTGTAAGATCCTGAAGGAGCCGCACTTCCAGGTACCAGACTTCTGTGTGTCTGACTGACTGACATTGTTGACTGATTATTCATTTACAACTATTTATTCAGCCTGTTGCTGTCTCAGGAGTAAAGCAGAATTATCTCTAAGCTCTTGAGAAATTGGACAAATGAGTTGATCATATGGTGTGTGTTTTTTTTTTTTTTTTTTTTTTTTTTTTTTGTTTCCGTTTTGTTTTTAGGAAGATGATTTATTGGGTAATTTGTTGATTATTCTCTAAACATGAATTCAAGTCTCTTGGTTTTTTTTCAGTCCCTGTTAGAAGCTCATGACAAGGTGGCCTCTAAGTCATATGAA
The DNA here is from genome assembly GCF_022985175.1 of Labeo rohita. Classification (NCBI taxonomy): domain Eukaryota; kingdom Metazoa; phylum Chordata; class Actinopteri; order Cypriniformes; family Cyprinidae; genus Labeo; species Labeo rohita. The sequence continues at coordinate 26,972,172 of NC_066884.1, read as the reverse complement.
GCTCCTCCCACCAGCCCCAATTCCACCAGCATGACCAGCTCATCCCTCATGCCGGCTGACACGGTTCGCATGATCAGCATCCAGAAGAAGGCCGGAGAGCCTCTGGTGAGTGACAGATCTTCTCAGTTACACAGGATTAGATGTGACAGTGGGTCAGATCTTTAGCTCTGTAGAGTCGACCATCTACTAACAGCTTGTGTTTCAAATCCATACAGTGTCATTTGCTTAGTCTTCAGTGGAAAGTTTGTGTTTGCAGTAACAATATCTAGGCTTTTGTTAAATTTGACCTTTATATACAAGGAAGATCTAAGGCCAACCAGTCACGAGCAGATCTATAGTTGGCAGCCGTACTGTCTTTTATCACCTAGTAAAATATGTCATTGTGCCTCTGCCAAGGTCAAAAAAATCACCAGGGTGGTGGTTAAAAAAGCCACTGAAAACAGCTTAATGTATGTATTTATTTATTTACTTAATTATTGCACATTTCATTATATTATAGTAAAACATTACATAATCATTATATTGTACATAAAACATTTTAAGCATTATTTTAATTTTAATATATGATTTTTATATAAAAACCCTTGAACAAAGTAATTTTTTTTTTTCAGTGGCTGTTTCTTAATATAATATAAGATAATATAATGCAATGTCCAATAAATGAACGAATAAGTAAATGTTGTTTTAAGTGGGCTTTTAATATAACATGATAATGTAATGCAATATCCAATTAATGAATGAATTAATTAATTATATTTTCAGCATCTTTTAATATAAGAATATAATATGCAATGCCTAATAAATGAACAGATGTTTTTTTAGTGGCTTTTACATATGATATCATATCTTATATGCTATGATATATGTATATATGGTATGCTGTGATTATAATGTAAAATAATGTAATGTAATGTAATATGCAATAATGAATGATGTTATTTTCAGTAGCTTTTACATGATGATGATGATGATGATGATGATGATAATATAATGATCTATTATTAATAATCTATAATAATAATAATAATAATAATAATAATAATAATAATAATATAAGATAATATAATAAGATAATATAATGCAGTTTTCCAGTAAAGGATTGAATGAATGTGATGTTATTTTCAGTGGCTTTTAGAGAGATATATGATATGATATGATATGATATGATATGATATGATATGATATGATAATATCCAATGCAATATCCAAAGAAAAAAAATGAATGAATAATTGAATAATTAAAAGTTCTTTTCAGTGGCTTTTAATATGAGATAATATAATCCAAGATCCAATTAATGAATGAATAAATGTTATATTCATTGTCTTTTAATATAACAGGATAATGCAATATCCAATGAATGAATGTTGATGTTGAAAATTGGCTTTTTAATATAATAGAATAATATAATGCAATATTCATTCATTCATTCTTTGGATGTTATTTTCAGTGCCTTTTTAATATAAAACTATATAATGCAATATTGAATGAATTAATGAATGAATTAGTTATTTTCAGTGTTTTTTAATAAGAAAATGATATAATGCAATATCCAATGAATGATTGAATGAATGTTATTTTTAGTGTCTTTTAATGTAATATAGGAAGATAATATAATGCAATATTCAATAAATGTTGTTTTCATTGTCTTCTATGTATTCAACTTTTAAAATTATATAATGTAGTACAGTATCCCTTAAATAAAATTACATTAAATAAAATGCAAATGTTGCATAATATATTAAAGGCCACTGAAAATAGCGTCTATTCATACTGATGTTATGTTAATCCCTTAATAAAAAGTATGCCTGACTCTTTGCTGCAGCATTTCTGAGATTCACTGTGTCGTCTTTTTTAGGGTGTAACATTCCGGGTGGAAGATGGCGACCTTGTCATCACCCGTGTTATGCACGGCAGCATGATCGACAGGCAGGGGATGCTGCACGCAGGTGATGTCATCCGAGAGGTGAACGGCCGAGAGGTGGGCAAAGACCCCATGGCATTACAGCACATGCTGAGAGACTGTAATGGAAGCATCACACTCAAAATCCTGCCCAGCTACAGGGACACGCCTCCACCCGCACAGGTCAGAAAACCCAGTGGAGTTAAATGACACCAAATTAGAGAATATTCATCATTTTACATAAGAAAAATATTCACAACATTGTTCGTTTTTTTATTTGATTATTTAAAAAAACACCTGAATATACCCAAATCAATTATTTTTGCATGTGAACAATTAATCAATCTAACCTCCAAACCTGTATTTACATTACATCTGAAATGTTAGTAACATAGTTGGGGGGCAAACCCATACAAAATTCAATTTGGTGGACATTTTCCACAATAAGAAATGGCATGGATTTGTACAAGATCATCCTCATCTGAACCGCTAGTATTTTCCCCAAATAATAGTTAGATGCTGAGAAAACAAAACGGTCTTGTCCCATAGTCCTGATTTTCGTGCTGTATAACCTCCTGATGGTTTATGGGTTCACACAGTCCTTGAGGAGGAAAAAGGAGAGACCCAGCCTCTGGGTGACTCAGAATGCCATCGGACTGAAACTGAACATGGTTATCCCTATTAATAACACGACCTGTGCTAAGTAGGGCAGATGGGAGGAGTTGAATGCATGCGCGGGAGTTACTTTCTACTCTAAGGAGATCTGGGCCTGAAGAAAAATAGATCCTCAAATTCTCAAAGTCATTACTTTAGGTTTACATTTTCCTAATTACAGTGTTAGTAAAGTGTTTTGCACCACAATTGGGACATACAGGACTATAATGTACAACATATACAGTACAAAGAAATTTGCACAAGTTAAGCAGGTTTCGTAGGTCAAAATATGAATGTAATGTAGTTGCAGGTTCAAATTCCTGATCAGAATACGTTTTGGTCCTCAAACAGCGCTGCTGCATATCAACCCTGTTACCATTTTCCCACTTCCTGAGAGCACACTTATATGTCCTTTACCCGCTTTCCTTGAATAAATACTGTTTGAAAACCTCACACAAAAGCAAACACCGGGGGCGAGGGTTTTTACAGGGATGCTTGTGCCAAACCTAAGTTTCTGTCTTTTTTAGACCTGATCTTTACTCAGTGGCTTGGTTGTGTGCAGTGAATGACCGCTGTGAGTTTACTGTTGGGAAATCAGCGCTGATAAAGATCCACCAGGATCCATAAATATTTCATGTGAAAACACACTGTTGTCCTTCATAGAGAAGCCATTTACAACACACACTTGGTTACTACTGACTTATTTCCCAAGCTGCAGTATTCTTTAGACAAAACGTTACAATGCAAATTAGCCCCATTGCAATACCACAACGCTGTAGCCTTAATGTTTTTTTTTTTTTTTTTTTTTTCTTTTTCTTGGTTAATGTTTTATGTAAAACACTACTTCCCAACTTTATTTTGTACGTAATATGTCAAAGTCAGCATAGAGAATTTCTTTTGCCTTTGAGCTATAACATGTTTGTTTTTAAAGCTGTAATTAGCAGCTTAAAATGAGTCAGATGTTAATAATCAGGAGTAACAACAATTTGTTTGCCCTTTAGGTGTATCTGAAGCCACATTTCAACTACAATCCTGACACTGATAATCTGATCCCTTGTAAAGAGGCGGGTTTGGCTTTTTCTAAAGGAGACATTCTGCACATAGTGAACAAGGAGGACCCCAACTGGTGGCAAGTGAGAAGCAAATTATGTATTTATTTATTTATTTATTCAGATCTTTTTGTTCTGATTCGTTATCTGATCTAATTTTTATTTTATTTTTTTAAATGGCTGAAATATTTGACACATTGAATCTGTTTCCCCCCTCCCTCCTTTATTTAGGCATGCAATATAAACGGAAGCCGCACTGGGTTGATCCCCAGTCAGTTTCTTGAGGAAAAGAGGAAGGCATTTGTAAGGAGAGACCTGGATGGAACAGGTACAGAGGATTTAAATGATTAGTTCACTTCCAGAATAAAAATTTCCTGATCATTTACTCACCCCAATGTTATCTAAGATGTTCATGTCTTTCTTTCTTCAGTTGAAAAGAAATTAAGAAAAAGAAAATTAAGAAAAAACATTCCAGGATTTTTCTCAATATAGTGGACCTCAATGGGGATCAGTGGGTTGAAGGTCTAAATTGCAGTTTCAATGCAGCTTCAAAGGGTGCTACACGATCTCAGTTGAGGAATAAGGGTCTTGTCTAGCAGAATGATTGGTCATTTTCTAAAAAAAAATAAAAATGTGTGTACTTGTTAATCACAAGTGCTTGTCTTGCACTAGCTCTGTGATTTGTCTGTGACTTTGTGCATTACGTAATCATGCTAGAAAGGTCACACGTGGTTAGCTCTTCATCCTGTACTTCGCTTCAAAAAAAAGTAGGGTTTTTTTTTTTTTTTGGTAAAGGGTGTTTGACATTCTTTGCACATTCGCTTTGTAAACACTGGGTCGGTACTTCCATCTGTCACATTTGACTATTCCAATGTGACTAAGCAATGCGTATAGTCGAGCTAGCACAAGATGAGCAAAATGTATATAAAAGTATATACATTTTATTTATTTTTTTTTAGAAAATGACTAATTGTTGTGCTAGATAATGCCCTTATTACTCAGCTGGAATCGTGTAGAGCCTTTTGAAGTGGCATTGAAACTACAGTTGGGACCATCAACCCGCTGGGTCCCATTGAAATCCACTATATGGAGAAAAATCCTGGAATGTTTTCCTCAAAAACCTTATTTTCTTTTCGACTGAAGAAAAACAGGCATAAACATCTTGACATGGGGGTGAGTAAATTATCAGGAAATTTGTATTCTGAAAGTGAAGTAATCCTTTAAGGCAGGGGTGGCGAACTCCGGTCCTGGAGAGCCGCAGCCCTGCAGAGTTCCGCTCCAATCCTAATTAAAACTCACCTGCATGTTGCTTTCTAGTAACCCTTCAGACCTTGATTAGCTTGTTCAGGTGCGTGTGATTAGGGTTGAAGCAAAACTATGCAGGGCTGCGGCTCTCCAGGACCGACGTTTGCCACCCCTGCTTTAAGGAGTGTTGTGTTGTGTTGTGTTGTGTTGTGTTGTGTTGTGTTGTGTTGTGTTGTGTGTGTTGTGTGTTGTGTGTTGTGTGTTGTGTGTTGTGTGTTGTGTGTTGTGTGTTGTGTGTTGTGTGTTGTGTGTTGTGTGTTGTGTGTGTTGTGTTGTGTTGTGTTGGGTTTTTTTTTTTTTTGTCTGTCTATATACATTATATATCGAAGTTATATCAAATTTTCTACCCGTTGCATTTATGCTGCAAAAAATAAAGTTCCACCTGTTGGTTTGTTTTAGGAATCCTCTGTGGGACATTAACTGGAAAAAAGAAGAAAAAGAAAATGATGTACTTAACAGCGAAAAATGCAGGTTAGATTTACAGGGTTTCTTTGTTATTAAAGAAACACTCTGCAGCAGGCACAATGATATTACACAGCCGTCAACTCTGCATCTACACAAACTTAGTTCCGGTCACTTTCAGGCGCTGCGTAATATCATTGCACCTGCTGCACCCATGGTACGGCAGCAAAGTTCCTTGATTATTACGCCGAAATGAGAGTATAGTTCCTAGCCATATAAGCCTAGAAAATCACAACTTTTTTATTTTCCATCAGTCTTAATACACGATGTAATTACAGAAGAGTCAAGTTTTAAATAGGAGAAAAATCGTTGTTATGGTCATTTTTGAGCGAGATGCTATCGGTCTAATCAGATTCAATGATCTATGCTAAGCGATGCTATAAGTGCTACCGCCAGACCTGGAAATCGGCTGAATGAATTAGAAAACGGTAAAGCTCAACTGTTTAACTCTAGGGGAGTTGGACAATGAGCCTATTTTCAATAAAAGTGGAGTGTTCCTTTAATGTTTAATCTTTTAAAAGGTTGGTGTCGTTCCTTTATTATGCAAGGTTAGATTAACAAATCTAGAGTGACAAATCTAACTCTATAAATGTAATTATTTCGAATAAATGCTGTTCTTTTGAACTTTCTATTCAGCAAATAATCCTGGAAATATTGTATTAAGGTATCCATAGAAGTTTTGTCAGAATGATTCCTGAAGAGTCATGTAACACTAAAGACTGGAAAATTCAGCATTGCTTTCACAGTAATTTATGCAATTTTTAAATATGTTAAAACATTTAAAGTTGTAGTAATGGTTTTGACCAAATAAATGCAGTCTTGATGAGCATAAGAGATTTATTTTAAAAACAAAGAATTTTTTACTGCCCCCATACTTGAACGGCAGTGTAAGTATTTTGAAAACCTAAAGATTAACTTTCAAAACTCCTCTCTTTCTAATAGAGTTTGATCGGCATGAATTACAGATATATGAGGAAGTAGCAAAGATGCCTCCATTCCAGAGAAAAACTCTTGTGCTGATTGGTGCACAAGGAGTGGGCCGCCGAAGCCTCAAGAACCGCCTGATTGTGTTAAACCCGCTGCGATATGGAACTACTGTACCTTGTGAGTCTATAATCAGCATTAACATCAGTATTGTTAATAATTTGTTTCATTTAATACATTTGTCATTTCACCAATAAAAAAAATTTCACTCATGAGAATTTTATCTGTTTCTCAGTCACTTCTCGACGTCCACGCGACGATGAAAAGGACGGCCAGTCATACTGTTTTGTGTCCCGGGACGAGATGGAGATGGACATCAAGGGAAGTCGCTACCTTGAGCATGGAGAATATGACGGCAATCTGTATGGAACCAAAATCGACTCCATCCATGAAGTCGTTCACGCAGGACGTACATGCATACTGGACGTCAACCCACAGGTCAGTGGTTTTGTGAATGACAAAAAAAGAGGTTTAAGCATCTGTATATGTATAATGTGTAATAGAGCATAGTCTCTACATTTTAATAGGGTGTGCTAAACTACATATTAAAATAGACTCAACAAGTCATCTCGGGGAGTGATTCGTTCAGTTGCGCATGCGCAACATCCTATTCGGTTCTGTTCTGGAATTGGTTCACCTGTTTCAAGTTGTTAATTCATCTTATGGGGCTGTCACATGATGAACGAACGACTCAAACCTGAAAACTTGTCAGATAAGAGGTGAGGTGAGCTAAAATGCATAAAATGCATTTTCTCAGCCTTTGTGTGTTCGCTTTGTAAACACTATTAAAATACATTTTGAATTATCACAAGTTCAAGGCATGAGGACAGAAAATGTATGCTGTGCAGACATGAGACTGTTATTTAAACTTTGCTTTTTGAGTTGTTCAAATCGTGGTAATCAAATACAGTTTTAATAATTCAAATATGAAACGGTAATACTAACTGGGGGGAATTTAATCATGATTTATCATCAAACTGGTTATCGTTCCATCCCTAGTGTGTGATACAAAAAGGAAAATCATACTTAATTTCTTCAAATTGACCTTGTTTGCCAACCCCTGTCTAATAACACACACCCTACCAAATAACAACAATTATGAATGAGTAAAAAGCTAATTTTATACAACCTTCATATTTAATGGTATTTAATTATTTGTGGATTACCTTCAATGCGGAAATAAGTCTATGGGCGAAACAGCTGGTTCAATAGCCGTTATAGAGAAATAATGAGAAGAATAACAACGTGCAGTAATTAGTAAAATTGTTTGCACTACAAACCAGTGTGTTCATAGTTAAGATAATACATTAAAATAATATGGTAAGACAACTCAATTTGCAATATCTGGCAACAAAACCAGCAAAACCTAAAAAAGGTGGATAAAGGGTGTCATACATGCTTAGACTGAGTTTTTGATGCGCTTGCATTTTTGACCAGCAGGTGTCTCCAAACTGTGGTGTATTGCGTGCTTCAGAGCAGTGAATCTTTTTATGAAGCAATTGGTTTAGTTTCTCCCATAACTAACAAAAAGACTAAATGTGTTCTGCAGGCGCTAAAGATACTGAAGACATCGGAGTTTATGCCATTCGTGGTTTTCATCGCCGCCCCAGAGCTCGATACACTACGGGCCATGCACAAAGCTGTGGTGGATGCTGGGATCACAACCAAGCTACTGACGGTCAGTCTCATTTCTGTCTATCAAATTCATTTTTTCCAGTAATGTAGAAACATTAGTGTTACCGTAAGCTCTGAGTTTGATCTATGGTTCTTTAAAAGCTGCAAGTACACTGCCGTTCAAAAGTTTGGGATCAGTAAGATTATTATTATTATTATTATTATTATTATTTTATTTTTATTTATTTTGTCTTTTTTGCTCATCAAGACTTTATTTGATTAAAAATATAGAAAAAACAGTAATATTGTAATATTATTGGAATTCAATTTAGTTGTTTTCTATTTTAATATACTTTAAAATACAATTTGTTTCTGTGATGCAAAGCTGAATTTTCAGCATCATTACTCCAGTCTTCAGTGTCACATGATCCTTTAGAAATCATGCTAATATGCTGATTTATTATCAATGTTGAAAACAGCTGTGCTGCTTACTATTTTTTTTTTTTTTTTTTTTTTTTGGAACCTGTAATACTTTCTTTTTTTTTTTTTTTCAAAAGAACAGCATTTAGTTAAAATTGAAATCTTTTCTAACAATATAACCCTTTACTAGGGGTGTGACGAGACACTTATCCCACGAGATGAGACATGAGACTGGGTTCACGAGAACGAGACAAGATTTTTAAACTTTTATTAGGAAATCCTCAATGATGGAAAATAGTCTTTTATTCAACTGAAAAACACAAAATGCAAAAAATGTCGGTGCATTTTGAACTGTAGGAAATTAAACTTTCAATGTAATGAATTATTTGCAGTAATAAACAATGTCTAAACGAACTTCACGATTCTGGATAAATTGAGAATCCCAGTTGTTTTTAATAAATTGGAGACCATGATTCTCTCACGATTCTGGAGGAAAAAAAAGATTAGAAAACTAAAAATAATGTGATTTTACTAGTGGTTTTGACAAACAGTTTATTGCTTAAGTCTTTTAAAAACATATAGTCATTTAAACAAAATAATTAAAAAAACATTCAATGAATCACCATATAAGAATGATTTATGAAGGATCATGTGACATGATGCTGAAAATTCAGCTTTGCTCACAGAAATAAATCGTATTTTAAAGGTATATTAAACTGGACCACCACTGTTTTATAAAAAAAAAAAAAAATATTTCAGAATATTGTTTTTTTTTTTTCTGTATTTTTACTCAAATAAACACAGCCTTGATGAGCAGAAAAGACTTCTTTTAAAAATCTTACTGATACCAACCTTTTGAATGACAGTGCAAGTGTGACAACTTCTCTTTCTGTCTTTTTAGGAAACGGACCTAAAGAAAACGGTGGACGAAAGTGCCAGGATCAAGCGGGCGTACAATCACTACTTTGATCTGACTATAGTTAATGACAATCTGGACAAGGCCTTTGAGAAACTGCAGGCAGCTGTGGAGCAGCTGACCACACAACCACAGTGGGTCCCTGTGAACTGGGTTTACTGAGACATACAGCAGTCCAGACGCCCCATCATCATCATCATATCATCATCATCATCATCATCATCATCATCATCGGCACAACCGATAGGTCAGCAGCACAGAACACAAGTTCAAACGGACCCAGCAGTCACTATGCAAATGTACACTAGCCATCCAGTCATGACAGACATTAGGGAAGTGTACTTATTTATTAACTTTTTTCTACTGACTTAAATACTTGGAGGGAAAAACAAATAGGATTTTTTTTTTTTAATGGCTTGTCATTAAAATAGTAAATAATAATAATTTGTCAAATACGTGTAAGCTGTATTACAGTATTTAAAGCAGGGGTCTGTTTTCTTGCGGTAATTTTAGTGTTACAAATGTTGGTTTACAATGCAGGATTCATCTCGCATCTCTCTGAAATGTGCTGTCATACAGTTCAGTCACTACAGTATATCAAATTATCTGAGCAGCTTTAGTTAATCCTGGTTCTTAATAAGATTTTTAAGTGTCATTGTTATCATCTTCGATTTTAGTTAAGTTTAAGGTATGCTAGAAATAGGGCAATTTTAACTTTTATAAATATCACAGTAGCACTTTATTTTACAGTCCTGTTATGTATGTACTGTAATAACTAGGTACTAATCCAGACCTTAACCTTAAAGCCCAGAGTATACTTCAGTTTGACGTGAACGCTTAAAAGAAGAGTTCATTTAAACTCCATAGCATGGGGAAGTCAATGGGGATCAGACCAGCCTAAGATATTTTGAACAATGTTGGCAACCAAACAATGTTTAACAGAACAAAGAAACTTGTACAACTTGTGGGTGAGTAAATGATGACTCGATTTTCACTTTTGGGTGAACTGTGCCTTTAACAGCTTTACATCTCGCATTTTTATCTTTATTTTTTTCTCACAATTGCATGATACAAATTTACAATTGATTTTCTTCTCAGAATTGCGAGTTATAAATTCCAGTTCTGAAGGAAAAAAACAACTGACGTTTTCTCAGAATTGGAAGTTTTAAGGTCCTTGCACACAGAGTCTGAAATTTTTGTATGGTGTGTGTTTTCTTTTTTTTTCGTATTCGTCATCCTTTCCTATCAAAATGTTTCCTACAGATGTAGGAAACCTGATATGCAATTTTTAAATGAAGGACAAATTTCGGAGGCAGTGTGTAAAGGTAATTGACACAACATAAGAATGTATTTATTTTTTTTTTAATGTGCAAAAATTCAGACGAGAATTTTGGACGTAGTGTGCAAAGACCTTAAATCTAGCAATTCTGATTTTTTCTTAATTGTAAGTTTATTACACAATTCTGAGGAAAAAATCTGAAGTACAAGTTTATATAAATTTTGAATCGCAAGATGTTAATTTGCAGTTGTAAGGGGGTGGAAGTAAGAATTGTGATATTAAAGTCACAATTCCTTTTTTTTTTTCCCCAGTGGCAGAAATGGGCTTCCAAAGATTGTTGCCACCACCTTGTGGACAAAATAATTAATGCAAAAAAAGCTGATTGGACAGAGTGGGCTTTTCTGACTTTGTAGTTTTCAAACTGGTGGGTTGCCAGGTTTTCACAACAAAACCCACACAGTTGCTACTCGTAACAAGCCCAAATTGGGCTACTTTAACAGACTTGGCAACACTGCTGGTAGGTGCAATGTAAATAGGCTCGTTCGAGATGCATCGGCGTGTGACATCAAAGTACCATGAGAGCAATTCAGAAGCATAAAAAGTCGTCTGCTCTCCAGTTGCTTTCGCGGCACTTTGTCATACACTGATCATTCTGCTCCGCGCCGATGCATCTCGAACAAGCTTAATGATGCCCCTTACCTGACCCCCACCCCTAAACACGACCATCACTGTTAAGTGAGCAAATCAGAACCCCGTCAAAAACGCTCTGTTATGGCACCGCCTACCAATCTGGCAACCCATTATTGTCTCACATAGACCTTACTGTTTTGGGAAGACTTGGACAGCATTGCCTATTGTACAGTTACCACATACTATGCTGATGAAGTCAAACGCACTGTATGCATATGGTAGTGTACGTGTAAAAACATACTCGTTTTAGTGCGAATACTTAGCATATGCGTACAAGTGAATGCATAGCCTTCTCAACTTCGTCCATTTGATTAGTGTTATGCGCACTAGAAAGTTTTATTCTTGTCCGGTGTCTGCACTGATTCTCTCCATAAGTTGAAACTGATAAAAATATCTTTATACTCTTTTAAATTAGTTGCGTGTCTTAACTGCCTACCACAAGCAGTTGTCAGTGCAGGTTTTTGTTGTTGCCGTCGCCAGTAGTTTGGTGTTCAGTCTCATTTCCAACTGTGAAGCTGTGAGCCAAGAATAATGAAGTTTACTTTGGGCTTAAGGGCCAGTTCACACACAACATGTTTTTGTGTTTTACTGCACTGCTTTTGAACTGTTTATGTCGACATGTATCTCACTACTGTTTCAATGTCTTGTTTTGTACAAATTGAAAATGCTCAACCTTGGCTGGTTTCTCCTTTCATCAGTGTACCTCTGTATTTGGACTTTTTTTTTTTTAGTTTTAAAAGCAAAAGCCTGTTCTGTGTGAACAACAGCCCATAAACATAACCTTAACTCAAGTCAAGTTACCTTAAATTACACAGTACACAGTACATGTAAGTGCATGTACTATAAAATAAAGTGCAACCAATTCAATATCACAGTTTTAATTTTATCAATGCAGAAATATGAGCTCAAGTCATTGTGTTGCTTGTATGTCCTAGTATACAGAATCAGCACCGTATTTAGCTCAGTGTCTTTTACGTACATACAAAATCACCTTCAAATATAGAATTTAGACCAAGTGTGTCATGATCACAAGGTACCTGGGCTCACGGATTCATAACTTGTCTTGGTTGTGTAGTGATGCACCTCTGTCTCTGACTTGCTCCAGTGTCTTTTTAAAGGCTGTGTAACTCAGATTTTTATCCAGCTTACGTATTCACTTGAAAATCCTATATTTTGCAATACAGAGAGTTGTATTTTCTGAAATTAAACAGCTGTCTAATAAATTAATCTTCATTTTGAATCACTGTACTTTTAACATTATATTCTGGTGTGCATATGATCTGACTGTTTTTCAGTGAACAACAGAACCAGACAAAAGAAATGCAACAATTTATATAAATTTTATATTTCCACTTAAAGCAGCATATGAAATGAATTTAAAGACAATTTCTAAATTATTACCATTTTTAATATGATTTCATCCTTAAAATATTTGAAAGGCTACTTAAGGGTCCTTTTTTTTTGTCCCAGTGTTTAGACTGTCCACTTTGGTCCTCAATTTACAGCAGATATTTTGGCTTTGCTGTTGTCCTCCAGTCAGGCAGGCGGCGCTAGAGATGCCAAGCATTTAACGGCAACGCACAGCATGAGGGGAAGGTTATCGTCAGAGCTGTTGATTTTCGTAACGAGTGAATCCTTCTCTTTAATCAGTATCACGTTACAGGAAGCAAAGAGTGACGTGGTCTTCTTGAAAACCTTTTCGTTGGTTAACACGGTGGTATCTTTCAGAAGGGACTTCTTATTTAACGTCATATTTTGCACCTGCAGGACAATCGACACGTCATAAAGACATACATACATGATGCATGCATGTTCAACAAACCAGAAGATAAGTAGCATGTTCAAGTTAATGATTCCCCTTGGGAATTTTGTGTTTTTACAATGATTCTGGATTTATGAGTAAACAAAGGCAGTAAACACAACTGGATAATGTTCTCCTTTTTACTCATAAATCCAAATCACTAACAGGAAATTCCATAGGGACCCCAAACAATGTTGAGTGCTGTTACTTATTATGAAGATACTTACAAGATGAAGCAGAGCTTGCAGGATTGGGTAAGTGCAGCAGGATTTGAGGTCAGACAGGGCCGAGTCAGTCATTTCTACGTGCACACATGATTGTTTATGAGAACAAAGATCAATCTGACAGCAGGTGTATGACAACAAACAACCATCAGGTGAAATGGCACTGATTCTGGCCTTGGGGCTGACAGTAATGCAGAGAAAGCGAAACTACAGATAATGATTAAAGCTCCATTTATGACCGATATCAGTCACAATGCTTACTCACCATCTAAGGAGCTTATGAGCAGGTGCATGGCAGTCAGAGGGCTGGGTTTCACCTGCTTTCCAGAGCAGTCTTTACCAGCAGCTTTCTGTACAACCTCAATCGTGGACTTCAGTGCAGGCATCTTGTCTAATTTAGTTTGATCAGGCTGCGTCCCACCACACAGGTCTTCCAGCTGAGAGGTACAAAGAAAGACATCCAACATGTCTATTATTACTGTACTCTACGGTTTAAAGGTTTGGGGTCAGTATTTTTTCTTCTTTTGTGGGGGAGGAAGAACTCAATCCACCAAGGATGCATTAAACTGCTAAACCGTGGCAGTTCTTTCAAAATACAAATAGAGAAGTACAAAAGATTTTGATTTCAAATTAATGCTCTTTTTTTGGAACTTAACATTCAGCAATTCTCGGGCGGAAAAAGCATCAGTTTACAGAAAACATTAAGCAACACAACTGTCTTTAAAGGAGAAGTCCACTTCCGGAACAACAATTTATAAATCATTTACTCACCACCTTGTCATCCAAGATGTTAATGTCTTTCTTTCTTCAGTCATAAAGAAATTGTTTTTTGAGAAAAAACATTTCAGCAGTTTTCCCTATATAATGGACTGATATGGTGCCCCGATTTTGATCTTCCAAATTTTAAACGATCCCAGCCAGGGAAAAAGGGTCTTATCTAGCATAATGATCGGTTATTTTAATAAAAATAATACAATTTATATACTTTTTAATGTCAAACGCTTGTCTTGTCGTACTCTGCCTGGACTGTTTTTGTTTCAGTTCATGACAGTTAGGGTATGTCACAAAACTCCCATCTCATGTTCTCCCTCAACTTCAAAATCGTCCTATGTCGCTGTTTTACCTTTTTTGTTCAGGGTGTTTGATCTTTGCATGTTCACTTTGCAAAGACTGGGTCGGTACTTTTGCAGCAATGTAGGATGCAATGTAGGATTTTTTTTTTTTTTTTTTTAAGTTGAGGGAGAAAATACGGTCTGAGTTTTTCAACATACCCTAACTGTCTTGAGCCAGAATACACAGAGTTCAACGAGAGCAAGGCAAGATGAGCGTTTTAGAATAAAAAGTATTTAAATAGAATTTTATTTTATTTATTTTTTTTATGTAAATAACTGATCGTTTCGCTAGATTAAGACCCTTCTTCCTCTGCTGGGATCATTTACAACCGCATCTGGGATTGTTTGAAGCCGCATTTAAACTGCCTTTTGGAAGTTCAAAATCGGGGCGCCATATCAGTCCATTATATGGAGAAAAATGCTGAAATATTTTCCTCAAAAAACATCATTTCTTTACGACTGAAGAAAGAAAGACATGAACATCGTACATGACAAGGCGGTAAATTATTTGCAAATTGTTGTTCTGAAAGTGGACTTCTCCTTTAACGGTGCCAGTAAGAAGAAATGCTACTTTAGCACGAATCACCATAACCAGGGGTCATGAACTGAGAAATTTCCTAAATTTCCTTGATCTCCTGACATAGAAGAGGTCATCGTACTACAAAGTTTGAGAACTCAACTTTTTCTTGTTAGTCTAAAAACAGCTTATATTTTAGTCACTCTGCCAAAACGACAGGTTATGGATTGTGCCACTCTATAATGTTTTAGGGGTCAATATCACTGCAGGGTGCTTTTTGGTGTCCTGTACATAACTCATTTGCCATGATGACATAAAAATGACTATGAAAGGGTGTGGTATATTACACAAAGTTTTTATATTCATAACAAAAGCATTATTTGGCTCTTTAGATACATTTTCTGGATTTTGTTTTGTGTAAGAGGATGTGTGTTATTTATATTTTTAATTAATAAAAAAGAACAGTTTGTCCATGTCCCTGTCGTATGGGGGAATCTGCCTCTTTAAGAAAAGGCCATCCCCTTTAGTGACATCTGGAAAACAGATTTTTTTTTTGTGCCTACAGTGACGGGAATTTCAATGAGGTGAGTAAGTTTGTGACTTTTCAATTGACAAGTTTTCTTCGTATGAGTTTGCTTATGTGCTTTGCCAAAGCTTAACACATCCACTGTCAGCATAAAATATACCAGAAGTGATTAGAATACACTATTTTTGAAATATGTATGTTTAAATATACCAAATTCTCTTCAATAACCACACTGTTTAACTATTTAGCTAGTCACAGTTTGTTGTAAGCTAATATACAACAATATTGAAGCTCAAAATGTCCACCCTGTCAGCCACTTAGACTCAATAGAGTGGACATGCACATGACTAAATGAATGGGATTGAGAATGTAATTACATTATTTATTATATTATTTTTTCTGAAGTTGAATAAATGTATCACTGTCATATTTTGTCATGCTTTGTGTGTTCTGCTTTATGTGTCCACCCTGTCATGTGCTGGTCCACCTTGTCATCTTGATTTTTTAAATAATAATTCAATCATATCTATATAATCCAGTGTGTTCAATAGCTAGGTGTGGGGGCAATAACATGCAAACAAAAAACTGCATCCAAATATAGTTTTCTCCAAATGAGAAAAAATACATGTGTAATTGTATTTTTTTTTTTTTTTTTTTTAATCGCATGGTTTTCATAAAATCTTTTATGTATTTATAATTTGAAAGCAAACAAATAACCCTGTTTAGGAAAGGGACATCATGCCTTTCAGAAAATACAATTTGCATCTTAATATTGCAATGAAAACGTATTTAACGGCAATATATATGTCCATGACAGGGTGGACATATCTTATGGTTTATGCTTAGAATAATGGCCCGTAATTATTTTTAAAAATGTGTGGGAGCTCAGCTAATATGTTTCTACAGTACTTGAGTGTCTACTTTTTGACATGACATAAAGCGAATAGGAAATTAAGACTAAAATGAAAGAAAGGCACTCTATGGTGATACTGACCCATAACGTGGCTAAACACCGCCTCCACAGAAGAAGATCAACATCTGCTTCTACAGCACTGCCTGTTTAGCCCCGCCCACCAATTCACACATGTAATGTAAATAACTAGAGAGGTGAACGCAGGTCTATGCAGACACCAAACGATAAAGATCTGAATACAAAAATCTGCTTTCCTTCTGAGCCTAACATTAGGAAAGACTGGATGAACTTTATTTTTAATGAAGCTCGAGACCATGTCAGTAAGAGCTTAGTCCTTCGTTTACTTAATTTTATGGCGGATTTCGTTTACAAACAAGGTACAATTCAAGCTTTTTGTGCTAGCTGAAAGTGGACGAGACCGGAAGCCAGACACAAAAGGTACAAATGGCTACACCCACTCTTATGGGAAAAATAAGGTGGATAAAGGATGTAGGCCGTCAAACATACACAAGTGTTAGCCAATCAGTGGGCATTTACTTCTGAATCTACAATCCGTCACGCCTATTCAAACAGAGCGTTCTGATGAAGGGGGATAAACAAGGACAGAAAATAGCCTTTTACTTCTAAATTATGATGATAAAATCTCAATAACATAAGTGGACCTCAGAGCACAGTACAAAATAACAAAAAAGCCAGTTCATTACCCCTTTAAAAATCATGTGACACTAAAAATCAGACTAAATTGTAGAAAATGCTGAAAATGCAACTTTGTCATTACAGAAATACATTTTTAAAATATATAGAAAAGCATTATTGTCAAATTTCACATTTTTATTGCATTTTTGATCAAATAAATGCAGCCCTGACTTCTTAAAAACCAAAAATACTACCAACCCGAAACTTGTGAATGGTTATGTGTGTAAATGTATATATCCACCTTGGATTTTAATATATTAAATATATTTAATATATTAAATGTTTTATACAAGATGACAGCTGGATGGCATTTATTTTAGAATTATTTGTACTATTTCCAAAAAATAAATAAATAAATCAGTTGTAAGATTCCCTGGGCTCACTTACTGCGTCCTCCAGCACGTTGATGGCTATGCTGTTCTGCAGGAGCTGAGAGATCTTCTGGAATAATGAGGAGCGTGTGCTGGATGGGAGTTTTGAGAGAACTGTAAACTGCCCCTGGAGTGCTTCAAGATCTAAAGAAAAAGTAAACAATCTTTAATGGAAATAAACTCTATAGTATTAACCAACTGTGCTTACTCAAACTTCATTAAGTCAATATTAGGGCTGTCAGTTTAAGGCGTTAACTTAATTAATTAGTAATGAAAATTACCGCGATTAAAATATTTGAACGCAGTTAACGCACTGG
The DNA here is from genome assembly GCF_022985175.1 of Labeo rohita. Lineage (NCBI taxonomy): Eukaryota > Metazoa > Chordata > Actinopteri > Cypriniformes > Cyprinidae > Labeo > Labeo rohita. The sequence goes on along the minus strand of NC_066884.1, from coordinate 26,954,421 downwards.
CCCCGCCCCCAGACCTGTACATCATCTTATGTTTCATACAGTTGACTGTTGACAAATATGATGCAGGGCAACAACCCTAAAATTCAAGATATTGGTGTTTTGTCTCATATTATATATATATAAAATCACGTATCATACGATCACACAGGCAGCAAGAGTAATATGACACCAGTGCTGATTTTGTCCTGATCTATCACAAGCTTAAATGTTATTTTAAACAGTTCAGTAAATAAAAAGTTGATATTGTGTTATACTTTAAACATTATATTACGTGTTTTGCTCAGTTTTGCAGAGAACATATTACCTTTGAAGCCATAGCAGAATGGACCTTTCTCACATTTTCCGGTTTCTCATAGCGAAAGTCGTCATAGTTGGGTAAGAGCAGTGAATAGGAGAGTACCACAAAAATATTTTTTTGCATTCCTATTTGCTCAAATAACAAAAGAAAAACTACACGATAGTGTTTTCACGGCTTTCATTCAAAGGAAAAAAATTGAGAGAGACTGATATCGGCAGTCAGAAGAGAGAACAATGTCAAATTTACCGTCCCTCCCATAGACGCGGCATTAGAAACACCCTCACATAGCGTTAACTAGTTTTTTGGTAACTTGATGAAAAAGGTGGTATAATAAAAAATATAGTGTTATAAATGCACATTTACTCACCCTCATGTCATTTCAAACCTTTTTTTTGTGGAACATAAAAGAAGGTATTTTGAAGACTGTTGGTAACAAAGCTGTTTTGGTTGCCAATGACTTTCATTTTATGAACAAAAAAAATACTGAGATGTTTCTCAAACGATCTTTTATGTTCCATAGTTCACGTTAGGCCATTGCAGCCTAAATCATTTAACACAAAAATAGCTTTAAATAATCTTTTGTGGGTATTTTCACAGTCAATTTTATTTTCGATTAATATGCGAATTAGAGTAGTAATTAATTAGATTAAAATTTTTAACTGACAGCCCTAGTCAATATACAACTAATAAAGCAAAAATAAACAATTTCTCCCAGTTCACCAAAGGTCACAAACTCTCTCCAACACTCCCCTATCATTTACTGGCTATAACCAAAATTGCATACCCTCTGAGTAGGTACTTCTTTTGAATAATTAATAAATGCTAAACCATAAAAACCTATGATTTATATAATATGAATGTGTGTATAATGAATGTAATCCTGACATACTACAATCACTATGCTGTCATTGTCACGTGACCAACCAGCATCACTTTATAGCCATTCACAATTAGTGATTGACCGATATTGATTTTTTTAGAACCGATACCGATTATTTACATAATTATGTGCCCGATAACCGATATGCAGAACCGATATTTACCGCTTTTATTTTTCAACATGTGCTCATTCATGGCTGTATTATTTTATTCAAGCAAAGTTATGTTTATTGGGACAGGACTTGATGGATTATCTTATGTGACTGTGAGTTCAAGCTGTTTCTTATGACAGTTTAAGCCTATACGTGACTCCGAATTCATAAGACTAATGAGCATACAACAGCGAGAGAATTAAATTCAGCGCTTTCATTTCCAACATGTGCTCCTTCATGGCTGTATATTATTGAATTCAGGCAAAGTTATGTTTATTGGGACAGGATTTTAATTATTTTTATGTGACTGTAAGTTTGTCTCTATTTCTTAGAGCCAAGCTGCATAAACTAGCTACATATGCTATCAGGCATTTATGTATCACATCTAATATGAGCATTAATGGCTGTTATATTAAATAAAGTTTACTAATTACAGCAAAAGCAAGAAAGTAGGCTATGCTTTAGCTTTGCATGCCGGTGTCGTCGGGTCTTCCCTTAGGCGCGCTGCATGCGTGCAATTCTCAAAACACCCACAAGAAGGTGCGTTTATCGCTGAACCCAATATTATAAAACCGATAACCGATTATGGTAAAATGCTTAAATATCGGGGAGAATATCGGCAAATAAATATATATCGGTCGATCTCTATTCACTACAAGTAAAATATTTGCTGGATGCACACGAGTTGTCTGGGAACTTTTCACCTACTGTTTTGCAAATACTGTGAATTCAGACATAACCACGCTTTCACATCACATCACATTTTTTTTATTATACAGTAAGGAAGTGTGCAATTTCTGATGCAGCCAACATTCAAACCAATGTTGCTGTGTTGGGCTAGTTGTGATATGTCACAGATTCATACTTTGTACACCTTTTGGGGAAATCAACTTTCCAATGGCTTACTATATACAGTAGTCAACATTTGAAGTGGATCAAAACCTTTCATAAAACCAAAAAGAATACCTGTTCTTGCCTTAGGACAACTTTGGTGAACTTTTTTTGATCCACTTCAAATGTTGACTACTGTAGTTGTTTTTGAATAATTACTCTAAGAAAAATGATGTGCCCTGTTGTTTTCAATAAAAGACTTAGAAGTATTGGGAAAGTTACTTTAGAAATGTAGTAAGTTACAGATTACAAGTTTCCCCATTTAAAATGCAGCAAGTAGTGTAACTATTTTGGTTACTTTTAGGGCTGTAGCTATCAATTATTTTAGTTTGAGTTGAGTATTCTAGCGATTATTCCATTGATTAATCGAGTAATTGGATATTCTTTTCTTTATTAAAGAGCAATACTAAATATATAACAGAAAATAAGATAGGTCTCTTAAAATAAACAACTAACTTCTTTCCTTTTTAGAAAAATGAACATTTTTATTGCTGAAATTGCATGCATTAGTAACCATGAAAACTAAACTTATGTAATGCATTTATATGGCTAATTACATTCAAAATGCAAATACAAATATATCAATAAAATAATATACATATATAATAAAAATACAAAAATCAATTTCACATTACTTTAGAAAAAGGTAAACATTACAACCTAAAACAAAGGCATAAGTCAAGAAATTGAGGAATTTACATGAAGGCCTATTTACACACTATTTAATTCAGCTCAGAGGGACATGAATGCATTTAACTTGCAGCTACAAATGCATAAAATATTATTTAGTTATTTTAAACAAAACACTGAATACTGATATTTACATATATTTTTAAAATGAACATACTTTAAATGTGAAATCAAAACCACCAGTAGGTGTCAGTACGTCACTGTTAAGTAAGTGAGTCATTGCGATTGAACTGAATCATTTAACGGATGATTCATTCAAGAACGAAACACCTTTTGCTCAAAGTTGCTCAAAGACACAAAACAGTGCTGTGTCTGTGTTTGTAATGGTTATTTGTTGCCAAAATAGAGCAAAAACAGGCAATATGCTGTCTAAAACGTAAGTCTCTTAATATTAACTTCTTGTTTATTGATGAACTGTTGCATAAAATCAGTATCACGTTTGTAATCATGCAGAGGCACTCTTCGTTTGATATGGACTAACTTTCTAACCTTTCTGAGTCACAGAAAGAGAATGAGCCATCAACATAAATGGCACTTAGTCTTTCACAAAACATGTCCAACGTTTATCGGTTTGTGCGTCAGTAATAATGGTGTGTGGGGAAACAGAGTGTTTTTGAGGAAAGCATTTAAGGATTTTTTTTTTTCCTAAAAAAAATGACAGATCGTTTCGCTAGACCCTTCTTCCTCGGCTGGGATAATTTAGAGCCCTTTGAAGCTGCATTTAAACTACATTTTGGAAGTTCAAAATCGGGGGCACAATTGAAGTCCATTATATGAAAAAAAAATCCTGAAATGCTTTCCTCAACCATAATTTCCTTACGACTGAAGACATGAACATCTCGGATGACAAGGGGGTGAGTAAATTATTTGTGAATTGTTGATCTGGAAGTGGACTTCTCCTTTAATGCCGATTCCTGTCAGACTTCTCAAAATCCATTATCACTTAAATTAAGATTATAATAATTTAACTTTAAAGCACCACAAAATCTGACTTCAGCACCTCTTTTTAAATCTTTCTAAGGGTTAAATACAGATTTAAAATCATAAGAAACAGTAAATAATAACATGAGAAGTAGATGCTATCCTCTTTGTAATTAACATTTTCATAAGTAACTGTAATTACACAGATTCTCAGTAACTGTAACAGATTACAGTTACATTCGGTTTGTAATTAAATTCCATAACACTGTTACATGTAACTAGTTACTTCCCAACACTGAAGACGGTCAGCTACAACTATTTAACTGATGTTACCTTTCTGCAGTTTGCTGGTTGTTTGTCTTGGTGCAGCACTGAGTGTATTTGCTTCCTTCAGCTTTACTATCCCGTCAACTTCAAAACCGCCCTTGACATTCGGCAGCAGGCACAGTTCTGGTAAAAAGGATGACAGTATAATCATACAACGCTTGTTTGACCTTCCAGAATTACCATTTCTACAATGCTTGAGGATGTTTTTCTAAACTTCTGTATGATAAACAATTTTGGTAGTGTGTTGGGTTTCCACTTGATGTTTAATGTCAGTCCGGCTCCTCGAGAAAAAAAACAGTTGAGAACCTCTGATCTGGAACGTAATTGAATGATTTGGCAAAAATGATTTACCGTAGTGTCCAGTGTTAGAAACGTCTAGTTCAATCACGCTGTAAGCGAGGGTGGTTTTGGGGGGGATGTTGATAGACACATTAGTGTCAGACTCGACAAAAGGCTTCTCTTTATTGTTGACTGACACCTGCGGAGACACGAGAGACAGATGGGACAGTTTGTATTTAGAGGAGAGGAGACGGCAGGCAGGACCAAACACGTGCCCCTGGAATGTGGTTAGTGGATGGTGATACACCCAAGCCTATGTCATCAGAAAAACGTGTGATTTTTTTCACCAAACACAAAAGCCCTACCTTTATTGTCTTATTGAACCCGAATATTCCAGCGCAGGTACCACCTCCCTGAACTTCCTCAGTGATGGTGCAGGACTGAGTGGTGATGATTCGCTCCTTCACTAGCGTCAGCACCTCCCTCTTCGTCTCCCGTGTCTGCTCGATCAGCGAGTGGTTCAGGTCCAGAACTCTACAACCACAGCAAACATTCAAGCGTGACAAGTGTGTCACAAGGCTTTATTGTCAAAATGCGTTCATACCACGTGGCAGGTGTGTCTCAAGTCTTTGTCTAAAACTTTTCACCTACATCAATACACCTAGATCAATTTAGAAAACTCTCTCCTGTTGGTGTCATCAGGATGATTTAGATATTTTGACTTTTAAAAAACAAGGCAATTAATTTAGTTGTTACAGCATAAGGAATATTTTTAGATGACAAAACATGAATCATGACAACATTTAAAGTGCAGGAATGCTAATGTCACTAAAGGACAAATGAGAACATAGTGCACATGTGCAACCTTGTAAATCATTGGTACGTTTTTAAAAACAGTGGTTAATCACTGTTTTTTTTTAAACATTTTTTTCCACATATATACACAAGTCTATTATTTATGGAAGCCCATTTCTGCCACTAAAAAAAATAAATAAAATCAGAATTGCGTGATATAAACTCCCTTTTTTTTCCCTCGACAGAACTGGACTTTAACTCACAATTGCAAGTTTATACCTCATAATTCTGAGAAAAAGTCAGAATTATGAGATACAAACTCTCAATTGTGAGTAAAAAAAAAAAAAAACAGAATTACGAGATACAAATTGACAATTGCGAGAAAAAAGTCAGAACTGTGAATTTATATTCCACAATTCTGACTTGATTGCAATTGTTCCCACCACTGAATAAAAAATTAAATCATAATTGCGACTTTTTAGCTCAGATTATTTTCTAGCAATTGCGAGTTTTCATCTCACAGATCTGATTTTTTCTCAGATATGTGAAATATAAACTTGAAATTGTAAGAAAATGTCAGAATTGTGAGCTAAAAAAATTAATTAGGCTTCATAAGCTGAAATTATTTAAAAATTACAATTCTGAGAAAAGAAGTCAGAATTGCAGTATATAAGTTCTGAACTGCAAGGGAAAGAAGGCAAAAGTTTATATCTCGCAATTCTGGATTTCCCAGAATTGCAAGAAAAAAAAGTAAGAACTGTGAAACCTAAACTCAGAACTGCAAGAATTATTCGCAATTACCTTTTTTATCTCTTGGCGAAAAAGGGCTTCCACAGTCTATACTTCCTAATCATTATTTTTGAAATATTAATTTAATAAACAAAACAAATAAGTGTTTTAAAGGGGTCACGACATGAGAAAGCAAATTTCCCTTGATCTTTTGACATAGAAGAGATCTTTGTATGCTTGATACATCCTGCAAGTTTCATAACTTAAAATGTCCTCACCATCACTAAAAAAACATTTATGTCATAAAACGGCTCGTCTGGATCCAAGGTGTAAGGTGGCGTCACCTGGGCGTAGTCGATGCATAAACACCACCTCTAGAGAAACACATCAACAAATAGTCTTCTTCTCACTATAGGCCCCGCCCACTGTTGTTCAGATGATTAATGGCTTGACACTTGATTATGCTGAATGCGAGTGTTGTGTCGCGTTAAAACCAGGTAGAAATACAATCACTTCCACTGTCTTGTCTACACTGGATACAGTATACAGATGCGCATTAGCTTTCTGAGAGTCCACATGCTTTAGTTTGTCATCAACAGGACAGAGTGAAAGAACATTCGTTTCAGTGTCATGGAGAGTTTACAAAAAAAAAAAACATTTGTTAAAAGATGAAGCAGAACTAGATCTGACAGCACAAATGGTAGGTAAATTGTTTCATAATGCTTTGACTGGAAATGACTGTTTTATTTTGATGATGTTGGCACTCCCATGCAACTGCGAGGGGGCGTTGATACAGTTACCTATGCAATGATGTTAGCCAATCATAACACTGGCTGAATACTGACAAGTGTTAACAAACCCAAGACAGAGGGTCTTTTGTGCAAAAAAAACTTCATTAATATATTAAGATAATTTTAAAAATCCATGGCATGACCCCTTTAAAACCATGTTTCCCTTTAAACTAGACATAATTCTAGACCCTAAATTTCACATATCTGCCTCATATAATAATGTGATATAACAATCATGCATTCTTAGAAAAGCAAAGCATATATCTTAGACACTAGGGCAAACAAAAAAGGGAAGTGAGGACTTAACAGAAAAACAGTTAAAAATATAACAAGAATTTTAAACACAGGCAACACGACATGTACTTTCATTTCCTTATTTTCATTCACCAGTGTCTTTATCTGTCACTACAGGCAAGATTCACTTGTATTTTAACCACATTTCATTACATAATCTTATCTGACCAAGCTCAGTGTTTCCTGTAGGTTCACAGCTTAGGACATTTTGAACAATAGGGCCCTACAATCTTTTAGTAAACAAGTGTAGTGTAGTAAACAAACAGTTTTTTTATGAATGGACTCCGCGATCCCGTCCGCGTTTTCGCAGAGAAATTGTAGACGCGCGTCCATGTAGAGACAGAAATGACATGCCGTCGTGTAAACAAGATAAATAACATAAGACCACTTAGTTTATTTCATAAAAGAACAAGGTATAGACCTGTTCTATAGGAAATGACTTCTGTTGTGATCAGGCGCTATATAGAAAATAAAATTTAACCTTCAAGGGGGGCGGGGGGTGCCGTTTGGCAGGGAAAACACTGAAGCTTGTGAAGTCTCACCTAGATTTGGAAGCCTTTAGGAGCTTCTGGATATCAACCTCCTGTTTCTGTAGGTTTCCAAACGATGTCTGGAGTTTGCTGGAGCCGGCACCCCCAACATTAATGGTCCCCACCCCAAGATCCGCTGCTGCACTTCCACTTCTGTTATCCACAACCTTGCCATTATAGGTCAAAAAGTCGGTTTCAGCCACAGCTGTGGAAAAAAAAAAAAAATGTACATCAGCTCTCCCACACACAAAATACCTTGTTTAACAAAACCACATAGTTGTAAACAGTTCCACAAACAATTCTGGGAACAATTTTCACATAGACAACATGATACTACAGTCCCATGAGAAAAAGAAATGTGCTTAACTGAATTAAATGTGCACTTGTAGTGTACTAAGTTTATATTTAAATTAATATAAAAAAATAGGAAAATAATAGGAGTGTAATTAAATAGCACGTTTCTCAACGTTTCTCACTTAATTACACTCCTAAAATGCACTTTGTAATAATGTCCAATTAAAAGTGCATTTTAAATAATTGTTTTTAATAGCTATTGTTGTGGTGTTTTGTGTTGACTAACTTACTAAATCACATGTAACGTGCTTGATTGTAATTAACTGTAGTGTATTTATTATTACAATTAAAGCAACGTCATCATTACAAATGTGTAATTATAATTTATGTGTAACTATTATAATAGTATTTAAAACCATTACATACATGACTCAACAAAACATTATATTATAGTACTTTTTCAGTTTACCATAAATCCATATTTCAAGGACTATAGAATTATTAAATTACATATAAAGATGTATTTAAGCCCTACTTAAGTGTCATAAAAGCACTCTAAAGTTTAGCTAAGAGCATTTAATATAAATGCAAACATTAATATATTTCAATTTAATTGCAACTGACATCTGGAAATGTCACATTTTGTTCACACTCCAGCGCATTTTTTTTAAATGATTTTTTCCACAGTTAAAAATCTTTTACTAAAGCGTCATTCTTTTTCACAAGGGGTAGGTCTTTGGATGTGGTGGATTAATGATAAATCCAAGCTTTACATAGACCATATACTTTTCAGAACAAAATGATAGAAAAAACTCTGTACCTGGTTCTATGGGATCTCCAACAAGAACATCATTTAGCATGAAGTCTGCCGGCAGATACTTGGGCCACTGCCAGAACCAGTAGCGGTTACGCTTGATGACCACAGCCAGAGGAGCCAGACCATCCGAGTCATTCAAACGGGACACTGGGATCAGGGAACCATCAGTGTCGATCTCAGAGAGCAGGTTCTTAGTGGCTTTCGCAAACATCTTTAATACTGACAGGAAGATTTTGAAGGGTCAGCTGGAAAAAAACAAAACTGTCGTAAGTGCATTTCATTTCAAGAAATATACTCATATCACTGTTGCACTGCTAACAAGGTCTAAATGACCATAAAGTATCACAGCATCACAACGCCAAAGGATTCTCTGAAGTACCTTGGAATACCACGGCACACGTGGTAAATTAATATTTGGTAGCACTTTATTTTAGAGTCCTTGTTTCACATTGCATGTACTTATCCTAGTAATATTATTAACACTACTAACATTACTATGTACTTAAATGTAAAATGACATGTTAGCAGTGATGGGAATAACGGCGTTATAAATAAACGGTGTTACTAACGGCGTTATTTTTTCAGTAACGAGTAATCAAACGAATTACTGTTTCCTACGTTACAACGCCGTTACCATTACTGACAATAACACAGCGTTACTATCATTTATTATAATATTATTATAATTTTATTTTTCAGTTCATCTGAATGGATGCGCAGCGTACCTGTATTTGACAGGCTGTAAACTCTAGTGTGAAGGCACACGACTAGCCGTCACTTTGTCTCACACACACGCAAAGAAAGATACAGAGCGACAGAGTCTTATACCATGCAGAATTGACGTGCTACGTGTAAACAATATTCTTTGTTGTATTTTCCTCTCAAAACAACGGAGCTCCTTTGGAATACTTCAGCTTTTAAGAACTGCCGGTTTCTCCGGTAGTAGGTGGAACTAATGTGCAAACAGCAATCTCATTGGCTGGCGCTCACCTATTATCGTCCCTGTTTTGATTACAGCAAATCAGTTAGAGAGAACGCAGACAACGTGATTAATATTCATGAACCCAGCAGCTCATTGAACCTTAGTGTGTTTAATATTGTTATTAATAGTAGAATTCGTGGTAATAACAAGACGTTCATAGAAACACTAAATTACAAACAATATCACCACCAGTCCTAAGTTCAGTCAACATGACAAACATGCATTCATACATTGTTATTCTAATTACTAAAGTTCTAATGGCTAAAGTTGAATGCTAATTATAATTATAATATTATATCAGATATTTAATAGTCTGGTGAGTAAACTAAAAATGTAATTAATTTCATTAAAATTTCATTCAACATATTTAATATTGGGGTCATCCAAGTTATTTAATATATATATATATATATATATATATGTATTTTTTTTTTTTTTTTAAAGCAACACAATAGTTACTTTCCCTGGTAATTAGTTACTTTTATAATGATATAACTCTGTTACTAAATCAGTTACTATTTGTGAGAAGTAACCAGTAGCTATAATTACTTTTCAAAGTAACATTCCCAACACTGCCCACAACAACATTAAAATAGTGTAGATTAGTGTACAATGTTTTATATTTATTTTATAGTTATATTAAATTAGATTTTTTTTTAAGTAACGCAGTAGTTACTTTGCCTGGTAATTAGTTACTTTTACAATGATGTAACTCAGTTACTAACTCAGTTACTATTTGTGAGAAGTAACTAGTAACTATAATTACTTTTTTAAAGGTACGTGCCCAACACTGCACGTCAGAATACTTAGTGTAAACAAACATTCAGACAAAATCATTCAGCACCATGGTATTACATTCAGGTGCCATCTCTGTATCATGGTACTGCAACTATTCTTTAATCTACTTACTTCATTTCACAACACTAGTCTCGCTAGAGTTCCGTAGTTACGAGTTATTTCCTACCTATACATCATTTATTACACTGACACTGTGACACTAAAGAAGTCATGTTTCCCATAATGCCGAAAGATACAATGTAGCGACAGAATCTTCTATTGTAACCCTTTCTTCTCTTCACAACATAACAGTTTTGACAGAAGTGCAGTAGTTTCATGTTAAAGTAACCAATACAACTTGGTAGACACCAGTAACTTGTAAACAAAGATCTCACGCTTACCGTCGTCTGCTCTCGTCGCTTATGATTGAAGACATCTACCACAGCTACACAAAAGCCCAGGGAGTTCACCGGCGTTTGTTTAGCCCCGCCCCCCGCACGTTTCATTGGCTCATTTCCAGACGACGAATTTTTCATTCGCTGCACATGTTAATCACAGGGTCGGTGTTTTTATCTCTTGAGGGAGTGTGTACTTGTCCTGCAAGTTGTTTACAAAGTTGTCACTGAGAGAATTCATACTTTCCAGTAAAACAATTTGTTTTTCTGGGAACGAAATCCGATTAAACTGTCTTCTCTACACTATATATTACTGTCAAATATTTATTTTGAACTATTTCTATGTACATTAGAGGAACGCTTTGAATATCTGGTGTTGCTCACAGTAGGGTGGTGCAGTCTGGAGAGACGAGATAATGTCATTCTGTCACATTAACCGGTTATGTAAGAGTCATGATGGAACAAAAACACAGAAATCTGAGTTGATAAATGTCTCTCAGATACAAATAAATAAATAAATCAGCCACGTGAAAAGAAAAATAAGTCTAAGTACGACCTACCGTCCAGTGGGATCAAATTTGCAGCTAAAAAATATGCAAACGTAGCATATTTTAACTCAGTTAATTGACTCAGCAGTGAAAAAGGAATGTGGATCTTTGCCTTCAGTATCTGATGTGACCCCTTGGGCAGCAATAGTGTCAAAACATTTCTATTAATAGGACCTTAACATGATCATTCACAATTCTGACCACAATTTTAACCATCAACCAACTTGCTTGTGTGTTTTGGGTCACTGTGTTGCTTCAGCACTCGCTTTTTGTGGAGTTTCAGCACAGTGACAGTTTCTGTATAAACAGAATTCAGGAAGTAAACCATCCTGGGTCATGTTTCTCAAAAGCATTATATAACCTAAGAATATGATACTATATGGTAATATAGAGCTATGATGCTTTTGGGAAACACAGCCCAGGTCCAGAAGTACCAAAGCGACATTACATTACAGTTGAGTGAGAGTCTATTACTAAAAGCATTTTTTAATGAAACACTCATCATTTAACCCAAACAGTACTACTTTGACTTGTTTTGTCCACGAAACATTCTTCCAGAAGTCCTACGCTAAACTTTAGACAGGCAGCAATTTTTATGAAAGCCTAGTAAGTTTTAAATAAGTGAAGCTTATTTAAAATAAGTAAATAAGTTTAACGTCAGATTACCATAAACTAGATTTTTATAGTAAAGACCCAGGTTCTTTTTAACCAATTCATTGAAACACCTGACTCCACTTACCCTCTTTAAATGAACTTGTTCTAATAAATATATATTTCCTACTAGTACTGCTTGGTCTACAAAAAGGTTTGTGTATTATATATTTAATTATATCTCTTAATCTATTTACAGGACTGGCTATTTTTTTTCAACACCGCACAAGACACAGAAGAATCAAACCGCAATTAAAAGAAAAATTCACAGTTGTGCTGCATATGACAGCAGGAAATACTTTGTGGTTTATCAAGGTTTTTCCTCAACCACTATACCAGTCAACTAAGAAAACAAAATGTTTAATAACAGCTAAAGGACAATGGCAGTAAATAATTAAAATTTCACAGTGATGTCACCATGAGTGAGCTTCAGGTGCAACCTCACAGTACACTCACCGTGTGCCCAAACTGTGAGCTTACACGATACTCATGATGTGGTCACAATGTGAAGTGACAGTGAGGTAAAAGTGTTACCTTACAGGTTACCTTAGGTCACAGTACACTTACTTAAGTGCACTCATACTTACCATTCGAAACCCCTGTGATATCATCACTGTGTTAACTCTTATTCTGTTAGTTTAGTGTGAGAGTTTACTCTGATCTAAAATTCTTTCATGTTAGTCAGTTATCAGAATCTACTAAACCATCTAAAAATTCAATAAAGTAGGGTAAGTGTACACATTTTCAATTTCACATTTTCAACACTTTCAATTTTTGTTTAAATGAAAGGATGGACTATTGACTACTAGCCTCGTGACACTCTTACGGCTCAGTTATTTCCGGTTATGTACATTTTCAATGCGCTGTAATCATCTAGTTGCCTAACGAAATGAGAGTTTGCAGGATGATTATAAAATTACAAAATTTTCAGAAACAGGATAAGACATATTCTGATGATTACTCTGTACAGAAATTTCCAGACTCAGCGGAACGTGAAGTTTCAATCCATCATAAACCGATCTGAGAAAGCAGTGGCTAGTAATCATACGTGATTGTTCACCACAGGGTGTCAGTGCTCTATAGAGGCCTAATCGTGACGCTGCAGTTTGTGAGATCTGATGAATAAGATCATAATGAGCTTTTACTTATCTGTATTAAATATGTTAGTCACTATTCTGTGTCATATTCTGTCATCATTTCACTGTATGTAGCCAAAATATGAATATTCAATAGTCACACTGTCAGCGTGTTACTGTTAAAAATTATATAAATGTTTAGCTTCGTTAAATAAGGCAGTTACCGCACATTCATTTAGCCATTTTAAACAATGGAATAAGCAGTATATGGACTCGGAATAAGAGCCATGGTTTTACTACAAATAAAACCAAAAATTGGAGCTTAAGTTAAACCATATAACCACAAATTAACTCGGATTTTACTACACTGTCCATAGTTTAACGATGGTAGGCTATGTGTAGTAAAAGTGTTGTTATACAAATGATAAAAAAAAAAAAAGGGTGTTGTCAGTCAAACTCATTTAAAACTTTGTACGTTCATCAGGTATGAAATATGGTCAGTAAAAGAAAAATACTTTTTTGAGCAGGTTAGTAGGGAAATATATGTATTTATTATTCAGAATGCACAAAGGAAGTGAAATATATTTATAGTAACATTTCAGCAGGTTGAAGATGATTCATATTAACGCAGAGAATATGATTGTTTTTTAAAGTAGCAATAATCTGCGTTCTCATGAGAAACTGGCTGTGCTCAAAATGCCATACTTTCATACTACTCTTACTATTTCTGCAGTATCCAGTATGTATACTGTGCATAGTATGCAAATTTTCTGTATGCATGGAATACCCGGATGACCTACTATATTTGCCAGAATCTGCTAAATATAACTCAAGTACACTGAAATCAGTATAGAAGCTGTGTTCTGAATGGCATACTACCATTCAACTCCTACTATATTGCAGTATGCTATGTGTATACTGTGAATAGTATGTGAATTTTCAGTATGCATGGAATGCCCGGATTACCTGCTACGTTTGCTGAAATTTGATGTATGCATCTGAAGACATTGCATGGGATGCTGTTTCCCAGAATGCAATGCACTCCATGTGACTTTTCATCTTCAAATGTGTGAGTGAACTGGAGGCGGGGAATAGCAATTATAAATGTAACACATGTATATGTACATATATGGATATACATATAAACTACAATCTGTTGATGTGTATCTAAAAACAATATCGTTAGTAGGACATAAATTGCACTTTACTGTCAACAGCACATTTCCGATCAAGTAAAATGACGTCACCTTTATCTCTATAGCGCTTTATACAGCAGTGATTGTTTCAAAGATATTAAATAATAATAATTTTGCAGAAATATAATATATAAATAACATATATAAATAAAAGTAGTATTTCAATTATGCAAACAGAAATCAATTTCCATGTAAAGCAGCTCTAAAAAGAAATGGGGTGTATTTATCTAAGGACAAACAGACCAATTTGTTGGCAGAGGCTATTTACAACAACTCCACTCACCAATGCCTTGCTATGATAAACAGCACTGCAAAAGACACATTTTTTTTTAGTATCAATGGGGGTAAAACGACGTGTGTGCTTTTGATGCGATTGACCCGTGTTCGAATCCGCCTTTTGTCAAACTCATGCTTCTCCTTTTCCTATCACATACCAGATCAGAAAGGCATTTATCTTCAATAAAAATAAATTAAATATTTGAAAAGTGGAAATAAAACGCCTTATTAATAATACAGTGTTATACTTGTAGGTTTAGGGAGGTTTTTGTGCCAATAAAGTAGTATTTATCTAATAAAATTTATATATATGATAATTTACACTCAGTATGTTGTTGCGTACTGTTTTATAATGTAATACAGTACTGAAGATTATGTATCTTCCACCTAACTACTATTTACATGCTAAAGAAAATGCTGCTATTTTAGTGTAAACAGAATTTAGCATTATTTGCAGTTCCGTCCAATATGTAAAGTTCATCAACTATGAAATGTGTTTAATTGGGCAATACAGCATTGTTTTTTTCACCATTACTTACTGTGCAACCATTTAAGCCCACCTTATGTTTCAATGAGGAATCCCTCTAATTACAAACTTTGATCGACTTTCTGAGTGAAAGTGTTTAATGATAAGTTCTTTGCATGCTTTAACCTTACTAGCCTTTTACCTTACCTTACTTACACTGTAAATTCTAATTAGTAAACCTTACTTAAAAAAAGCATGCAAACCGATTGCCTTGAAAAAAGCAAGTAAAGTGAAATAAGAACAGTATTTTGTACTTACAAAGGTTTATTTAGTGTTGCAAACTTACACGCAAGTTCTGGTAACTCAGAGTCACTTAGTTGTATTTACTTGAATAGAAATCTAATTTACTTGCTAAAACCATGCAAACCGATTGCCTTAAATAAATCAAGTAAGCGTTACTCTGGTGCTAGAGTAATGCTTACTTGGTTTATGTAAAGCTATCGGTTTGCATGGTTTTAGCAATACATTAGATTTCTGTTCAAGTAAATGCAACTAAGCACTTAAATTACTAACTATTAATTTAAGTAGTAATAGTAGTAATTTAACTAATCTAGTAACTTAAGTGCTTCAAAAATCCATTACAAATTAATTAAAACAATGTTCCATTCATATGACACATAAATTTAAGGCAGTGACAATTCAAAGTTAAAGGTAATGTATTACACAAACCAACAACAATCTGATACAATACAAACCAACAACAATCTGATTTAGGGTATGCTTAGTGTAAGAAGTGGAGGTAGCAGTAGGAGGATGAGTTTAAGTATGGCACTGGGTAGGCTGCACATGTTGCCAATGGATTATATAATTAAAGTTCAAAAAGTCACTTTAGTTTCAGGGTTTTGTTTTGTCCCAAGTAAAGCACCACACTTTGAATGAATCTCCAAGTGTTTTTCATGGTATTAGGTCAATCCAAATGTAGCAGTAATCCAAATGTACCAAATGACATTCCAGAAGCAAACAGTTGATGTAGATTCTACAGACTGTTCTTTGTAGTGTACCCTGAACAATGATGGCAGAAGACACAGGGTCAAGGCAGAGAAGATTTGGAGAAATACATCATCTTCAATGGTGGTCAGCAATCCAACACATATTAGTGTCCAGACTGCATCAACATCAGACACCTGCATAAAAGACAAACAAATAAAATATTAAGTAGGGCAATGTGATGGTTATTTGTCAGTGCTATCTGTCCTGCCCGGTTCACCAAAAATTTTAATTTGTTATCATTTACTCACCCATGACTTTTGTTCATTTTGGAATGACATGAGGGAGATTAAATGGCATAGTTTTCTTTTTTGGGTGAACGAGGTATATAATCAACAATAATCTTATAGAAGTATCTCAGTAATATAAGAGCAAATACACATTACATTTTCCCACAATTAAGTGTTTGTTTAAGGTGTATTTTTTATTTTTTTTTTTAGAACTTACAAAGCGGATTAGTAGTAGAAGTATCTGGAACAGGAAGGCCCGAGATGGGTGTGCAGTGCTGTCAAATCTGGGTTCTAGAAGGAAAAAAAAAAAAAGGAAATTTTTTTTTTAAGACATTCAAGTGTTACAGTACAAATGTTTTTGTCAAAGTGTCAATAAAGAGGTCATTAACCGTTTATTTTAAAAATTTTGAAAACAATTAACGTAGCAACATACATTTTAGGGGTTGTAGGGTGTGAAGTGTCCTCTTAAATCTGCAAAAAAAAAAAAAAAAAAAAAAGTGGTTAGAGGTATACTGCATATGCAAGACTTTTTTAAAAATGAAATTGTAAATAGTGTAGCGCAGTGATTACTTAGTAGTAAAAAAAAAACTGCTGTACTGCTGTGTATTAGCTTGAAATATCTTACCTTCCAATGTACTGAGGCCTGTGCTGATGAGACCGCTGTTCAGAGAAGGCAGTTGCCACAAACACTTCCTAAATATGACAAATAAAAGTAAGTTATACTAGTGTTGTGGCTTCTAGATTACAGACACATTCATACCTTGATAGTTGCATGTTTTAGAAGGGTTACATTAAGAAAGAAAAAAAGAAAGAAAGAAAGTGTCCACATTTCTATACATATCTATAAAATCAATTCAAAAGCAGCATTTCTTCTGTATTACTGTAGAAATAACAATTACTGTGAGACAAAGAGCTCATTTAATTTAAACCACAAAGGTTTAATCATGCAATGGCAATAACTGTGACATATTAAAACATATATGATGATAAAATTGTAAATTGAAAAAATTAACTTAAAATCAGCATGAGTTTGCTGCATCAACTCTGGGCAAAACAGAAAACTAACTACAAAGTTTTACATTTGTGACAGTAAAAAAGCATCTAGTGTAAACAGAATCACTTGTCTTTTGTCTACTTTACATGCAGCCCATGCACAAAATAGGGCTAAGTCAGTTAAAATTAGCAGCAGACAGAAAGACACATTTACACACAATTATTTTTTTGATAACTTACCTTAGTGTCTTTGTCCAGAGGTAAAAATGCAAGCAGTCTCTGCTTCTTTTCCCAGTTTCAGCAAATTCTTCCCCAATTAGCTGGAGCCAACCCATGTGAGCACAAATTCAAAACATTGCTTGTTGCGCATGCTCTAACTGTCCTAATTTCTTCTTCTGTGGTTTTGTTGCATATTAGCAACACATTAGCGCACTGCTGCCTCTCACTGGTGTATTCATGTCATTGGTTTTGTTGTGACTACTTGAATATTTTAAGTAAGCCTTACTCAAAGCAGCAAGTAAACTGTTTTTTTTTTTGCCTTGAAATTAGCTGTAACTTGATAAAACCTAGTAAGTAGAGCAACTAAGTAAAGATAACTAATTATATACAAGTAAGGTACACTATTGGATTTTACAGTGTATTACCTTAATTTACAACTATATTTAGATATTTAGGCCTACAAATTACAGATTTGTGTAGCACCATTAAATAACGGTGTCTGCTGATGTTTGTTAATACACAATCGTAGAGACATGTCACCTTTGTCATGAGGGCACAGTAAAAAAAAAAAAAAAAATCTATTCTAGCAAAACAGTTTAGGGTATAAAGCAAATCTTTTTGGGAGTGAGTGAAGGCCAAGCTCAGAGCTGATGCTCATCAAGGATGGGAGACCTTCCTCAGTTCAGTGGTAGAGAGCAAGATATCAGAGCGTATGTAAGTAGACTGTAAACAAGAAGCTAGATTATGTTATATAGGCTACGTGTAAAATGAAAGAAGAAAAAATTTGAGGTGAGGTCATCTAAATGGGGTTGTGTTCTTTTACAGTCCTTAGAAGTTCCATGTGGTTTTTGGAAATTTGTAATGGTTTTACTGGTTATAGTGGGACTTAGAGGATTTTAATATTTTGATTTTAATAGAAACTGTAATGGACCCTGTTGATCTCTACTGGTAATTGGTCACCTTCTATTGGTGGCTTGGTAAAACCAATAAATCCTATTGGAATGTGTTCCAAAACACACTAGAGAAAACCATTTTTTAATTGTTTTAATGGTTAAAAGTTGATGGTTCGTAATGTTTGTAATGGTATTTGTAGTGGAAACCATTAGAATTTTCTTTGATGGTTCTATTGTTTTTTTCAGCAGAGAGGTGATGAGCACTAGCAAACATTAGTCAAATGAACTTTTAAAACACTTCTGTGTCACTGAGTAAATATATTAATGTTTTACTTCTTTAAAATCAATATTTGTTTTTATATTTTGCGAATAAATCATGATCAAAGTGCCAATTAAGCCAATGCCAGGGCTTAACTGACTTTATTCATAAAATATCTT
Source organism: Labeo rohita (assembly GCF_022985175.1). Lineage (NCBI taxonomy): Eukaryota > Metazoa > Chordata > Actinopteri > Cypriniformes > Cyprinidae > Labeo > Labeo rohita. The sequence continues at coordinate 26,935,547 of NC_066884.1, read as the reverse complement.
AATTTTATATTATAAAGTGAACATCAACTAATTAATACATTTTCAAATGAGAGATAAATCTAGCATTTTAACAATTGATGTTTCTTATAAACCATGTCAATATCTATGAAAAATGGATAAACTTAGATTTTGGTGATCTTAATGGGTATACTTACCCTATTTCAAAAATTCAGTTTTCAATCAGTTGTCAGTAACTACTGCTTTTAACGTTATGTTTTCTAGCAGTGTTCAGATGCACAAACTTCAGCTTCTACAAACATTTGTCAAACATTACAGGAGCTCACCATTTCTCCAGTCCAGAACACAGCTGTACAGGTGTTTCAAGCGTTGAGAAACAGGAAGTAAAATGTCCCCCACTGACTGATATTTGAACTGCCTCGTCCACTTCCAGAACAACAATTCACAAATAATTGACTCACCCCCTTGTCATCCAAAATGTTCATGTCTTTCTGTCTTCAGTAGTAAAGAAATTATGGTTTTTGAAAAAAGCATTTCAGGACTTTTCTCCATATAATGGACTTCATTGGTGCCCCCAATTTTGAACTTCCAAAATGTAGTTAAAATGCAGCTTCAAAGGCCTCTAAATGATCCCAGCCGAGGAAGAAGGGTCTTATCTAGCGAAACGATCTGTCATTTTTTTCGGAAAATAAAAATGTGTTTACTTTTTAAGCACAAAAGCTTGTGTAGCACAGGCTCTGGGATGCGTGTTCACGACGCTACGTATTGAATCACGCCGAAAGGTCACGCTGAACGCAGGCAGAACTACAGACCCAGTGTTTACAAAGTGAACGCGCAAAGACTAAGGAAGTGCAAGTAAGTCAAACGCTGTTTACATACAAAAAGGTACAACGTGTCGGATGATTCTTAAGTTGTAGGAGAAAATAAGTTATACTCTAACATAATAATGCTATATTATACTCTAACTTTTTTTAGCTGGAGTACAGACAATGAACTTAGACATGATTCGTAGTAGTGATGGGAAGTTCGGATCATTTTACTGACTCGGACCTTTGAAAATGAACAAATCTTTTTTCAAATCATTTCGTTAATTTTAGCAGCATCACGTGACAGCCCCATAAGATGAACGAACGACTCGAAAAACCCGAAGACTCGAAACAGGTGAACAAATAGAGTATGGGAACATGACGTCAGCAAAGCACGGCATTCTGGGACTTTCGGACATGGACACATGGAGACTGGGTAATAGTGGAGGTAGATGTTAAAATGTATATTGCACATTTAAAAACACATTAGAATGGAGAACGCTTGCTGTGACATAAACTGCCATATCTGCTGTCATGACCGGAGTGGAGAACGGATCTAAAATGAAGCGCAATTTTATGCTTTTCAGCTTGAAACAACACAACAGCGAAAGCAGCTCAATGAAAATAAATAACTTCAAAATCTGGCTTTGTCATTTCTATTTATTATTTATTACAGATTCATAAATTCCGATCCACATTAATTTGTAAGTGCTCACGCTATGAATAACACGTTTGGAAATGTAATTTAATCTGTGATATGACTCGTTGCGATCACTGTCTTTGTATTTAAAAAGCAACTCATCTGATTTACTGTTCAGCAGCTCTTTGTAAGAAATCGTGTATTTGTTCAGTTTAAGTCCAGTAAAACTTATTGCACTTCATCCCTTAATGAAATTAGGGCGATATGATATATATGATTAAATACATCAGTGTTTACTTTACTTAGGAATATTCATTCATGGATTTGCGCTACGCCACCACCTGCATCGTCTTTACACACCCCTGGTGAAAAAAAACAGCATATGCTGGTTAGGTATGTTTTGGTGCTGGTTTAAGCTGGTCCTTTGCTGGTGGATGCTGGTCCTTGACCAGCAACATGACCAGCAAAAACCAGCAAAGGATCATCATAAACCAGCTAAGGACCATCTTAAACCAGCACCAAAACATACCTACCAGCATATGCTGTTTTTTTCAACAGGGACAGACTAAACTTACTAGAGAAGCGTGACATAATATACCTCTGTAAATAAATGCAATTTAAATCCATGTCTTGCACACTTTAATGCCCATTGAATAGAACATATACGCTGTCTTCGAACTGTAATCAGGGCGGAATATTTCAAGTTCGCAGGGCACTTACTTTTGAATAGAACAGACATCTGAGATACACATAAAATATGCAGAGCAGTGGTTCACTTACATGATTAACTGGCTGAGATCAAGTTATGGTGTGTTCATTTTATCTGGCAGATATATCAGTGCCACTTAGTTACTAAAAACTGCAAAAGAGAAATTAACTTGGTCCTGTGTGGTACAGAGGAAGGCAGCCGTATGATTTCTGTGAGTGTGTATGTGTCGTGTTCTGGCCACACGATTCAGTGCTCGAATGAACGCAATGGATACCAATATTAGTACATTTATTCTAGGCAAGTGCAAGTAGCTCTTAAAAATATTAACGCATATACAGTCGTTTTTTCCTCTAATGATTTGTATTTATTCTCATTGTACGCTATTTAGCGTGTCCTAAAACATGGCGGCGATACCCAGAATGCAATGCGCAGTGACGTAGATTCCCATGCTCTATTCCAGTACAGAACCTAATAGGACATTGGATTTTTGTTTTGTACGTTCCCTACAGCATTAATTTAAAAAAAAGAACCTAATAGGATGTTGCGCATGCACAACGAATCACTCCCCAAGACGACTCGTTCTTCGCGAGTCACATTAAAGATTCGTTCAAAATAAATGAATCGTTCAAGAGTTAGCTGTGCTACCCGAGCTTTTGTGCTTAAAAAGTACACACATTTTTATTTTTCGAAAAAAAAAAAAGACCAATCCTTTCGCTAGATAAGACTCTTCTTCCTCAGCTGGGATCATTTAGAGCCCTTTGAAACTGCATTTAAACTACATTTTGAAAGTTCAAAATTGGGGGCACAATTGAAGTCCATTATATGACGAAAAATCCTGAAATGCTTTCCTCAAAAAACATAATTTCTTTACGACTGAAGACAAAAAGACATGAACATCTTAGATGACAAGGGGGTGAGTAAATTATTTGTAAATTGTTGTTCTGGAAGTGGACTTCTCCTTTAACATACTCAGCATTTTAAATTCACAATGAGCGAGTATTAAAGTATGAAAATTGTGTGCTGTCACTGCATTTATCGCATGATGTCATGTGTTGACTGAGCGGCATGTGTTTGCACGACAATTGATTCACCTAGAAACTATTACTATCAAACTTCACAAATGCCATTTTTGGTTCCCCAATCTTTAGTCAACAGTTTAAGAACCATTTTTCTTAGTCTGAAGAACATTTTAAAATTATTTTTTCACCTTCATAAAGAGCCTAAAGAAGGTTTGCACTTATGTGATGATTTGGTCAGTTACCCGGATGCGAGACAATACCATCGGATGTAAACAACAGAATTAATTGAACGGTTAATGTACTACTGAATATGTTATTCTGCTAATTTACATTGTTTAAACCACAGAAAAATCTGCTAAATCATGTAGAGAAGGATTTAGTAAGCAGGAAAGGGCACAATATTTTGATAGGTGGTAAAGATACGTACGAGCAGTATTGATTAAGAAATTAGCCTAATATTTCACTTAACTGACCAGAAATTATAAGAACAAACATGAATGTTGTCAAGATTCTTGCCCTGGAAATCCTGGTTCAGTTTAGCCAACCACAAACATCTTTTGTTCCTTAGTTTATTGCACTCTTCTCCTTAATTTGTTATAGCTTTTGACAGTCTATAGTACTCCAAATGTTTTTCTCGGTCCGACCGTTTAGTACAGCCCAAAACATGACAATAATTGACCATTTACAGCAGCAATAATCAGCAAAATATGCGGGTTTCGTACAGTTCAGTGGTATTGTTTACATTCAGGGCCACTAATATGGCCAGTTGATGAAGCGTTGGATGAAAAAGGTTTCAAAGGTTTAGTTAACCCGAAAATGAAAATTCTGTCATTAGTTACTTACCCTCATGTCGTTCCAATCCCGTAAGACCTTCATTCATCTTCGGAACACAAATGAAGATATTTTTTATGAAATCCAAGAGCTTTTTGACCCTGCATAGACAGCAACACAACTACCACAATCAAGGCCCAGAAAGGAAGTGAAGACATTGTTAAAATAGTCCATGTCCAATAGACATCAGTGGTTCAACCTTTATTTTACAAAGCTACAAGAGTACTTTTAGTGCGCAAAGAAATCAAAAACAACTTTATTCAACAATTTCTTCTCCTCTGTGTCAGTCTTTCACAACAAGTACCACAACAAGGTGAGTAATTAATGACAGAATTTTCATTTTTGGGTGAACTATCTCTTGTAGGTCTGAAATAAAAAAACAAGAACTCTTTAAAATGAGTCTTTATTGAAGGACAGAGGAAACGCTGCAGCGATCAACACGCAAGTACCCCAGTCCCCCAAAATCATTTGTCGTAGTGCGTAGTGAAATGAGCACAGGTTACAGGTCAAACTGTGTGGAAGAAGCTTTCAAACACTGCCAGGCTCACATGTGTGATGGTAACGTTCAGTATTGTTGAGCCGTCTGTCAGTCTTGTGAATAAGTTAAGATGAATATAAATATTTCTGAGAACCTCAAACATTTTGTTCATTCAAGAGTCTCAGAGTAAAAGGCGGTCGTATAATTACAATACTTTGTGACGATACAATGGATTTGATTAAAAGTTCTAGCAAATAATATGTATAGAATTTTATATAAGGCATTATATGTATTATATTCATAGTCTAATATACATCATAAGTTCCTCGATGGTTTGATTTTAAGAGGTAGACGACGCAGTTTTGTTCTGACAACATACTATACATCTGTTTTAGACTGTGGTCACCTGCAGTACTACACTCAGCCACAAGAGACCACAATCCAACAGTTTTTCTCTTGGTTTCTTGTGCTACTTTACGATGCACAGCAACAAAACAAAAAAACGAACGGGGCCAGGATTGCATATTTCTCATACTTCCAAGGGATCCATTTGCATAAATAAAACTACAACATAATGTAAGCATATTAAGGCAACTGAACTGCTGGGACGTTAAATAATAAATATTAAGGAATGATTTGAAACAATCCAACTGTAATTATGCAGCCACCAGTCTCTCACAGCTTTATCAGTCTCTGCTGCACTTTAAAAGGTGTGTGTGTTGTCTCTTGAAGCTGTAATGTTGGCCAGAACAGATAAGAGTAGGCAACAGTGAGCACAGATGTATATTGGCTGCCTCTGCGTTACCAGAGGACCGGACAGTCAAGGTTACTGAATCCTGGATCTTTCCTTAAGTCCCAGTAGGTGTTGTTGCTCACCCAGGTGTCATCTTTGGACTTCCTGTTGGCGATAAAGCAGATTTTTTTTTAAGAACTAACTGGATTTGGCTTAAAAACACAATAAGTAGGGTAGGTCGTTCATACTGGAAGAATCGAGGTTGATGTGCCATGTGGTTCTCCTCCAGGACTCTGCGTCTCTCTCGCTGCAGCTGTTCGATCCTCTGCTTCTGCACCTCTGCAGATTCAATGTTCCCTTCCTCCAATAACCTGCAGATACAAACAGTCACATATAAAATTCATTTGTCCTTGCATAACATGACTGATGCACTAATGTCATTGTCTGGTGGCCCTGACGTTTCCGTCTGGTCTCATCGGCTGTGACACATTTATGTCAGAATAACTCCAACTGTGTATGTCAAAAATTGCTGGTAGTAAAGTTATCGTCTTAAATCGGTATACGATCTTACAATGGCAACTACTCAGCTCATCAATATTAATTAGTTATTAGTTACTACGCCATACGCTGGAACAGCACTCTCCTTGTGAACACTGGTATGGCAGTTAGGAAAGCTAGAGATTATGGTTTATACAGATATGGATATTTTTCTTACACAAACGCATATATGGATCCATGTGGAGTACTTTTTATGATGGATTATGATTATGATTTTTTAATATAACACCCATTGCACTTGTCTAAAAGAATAAAGTCATATACACCTAGGATGGCTTGAGGGTGAGTAAATCACGGGGGAATTTTCATTTTTGGATGAACTATCCCTTTAATAATCACATTTTACTTTCTTCTGAGATACTGAAACTTCAAAGTTTTGATAATTGTCCAGTTTCTTTGGCAATATCTACTGCAATATTGTTAATTAAAACTAATATTAAAATGATTACAATTTATTTTTATTAATTAATAAAATGAACATGAATAAACCAAAGTCAAAACAGCTTTTAATATTCAATTTAGTTTAATGTCTATTTTATTTATTTATTTTTAATTAAGTTTAATTTTTATTTATTCTATCATTGCTAATTTGTAGTATATTTTTCATTTATTTAGGCCAAAGTTGCACAAACTGGTTTATTTATTTTTTTGTTGTATATTTTTATTTAAAATGTTTAACAGCATTACATTTATCAGCACAGTAGTGTAATTGCTACTACATTTGTAATATGTTAAGTATAAAAAAGATTTTTAATGTTTTTAAAGAAGCTTTTCTGCTCATCAACGCTGTTTGATTAAAAATACAGAACAAAAGCAGTAATTTTGTGAAATATTTTTGCAATTTAAAATAGTGGTTTTCTATTTTAATATACTTTAAAATATAATATATTCCTGTGATGCAAGGCTGAATTTTCAGCATGATTACTCCAGTCTTCAGTGTCACATGATCCTTCAGAAATCATTCTAATATGCTGATTTATTACTTTTTTATCAATATTGGAAACAGTTGTGCTGTTTAATATATATATTTTTTTTGTTGTTGTTGTAACCTGTGATTTCAGGATTCTTTGATGAATAAAACATTAAACAGAACAGCATTTATTTAAAATAGAAATCTTTTGTAACAATATACACTACTGTTCAAAGTTTGGGGTGACTAATTGTTTTCTTTATTTCTTTCTTTGAAAAAATATATACTTTAATTCAGCAAGGATGTGTTAAATTGATACAAAAAATTATATTGTTAGAAAAAAAAAAAAACTTTTTTGAATAAATCCTGTTCTTTTTAACTTTTTATTCATCAAAGACCCCTAAAAAAAGAATCACAGGTTCCAAAAAAATATTAATCAGCACAATTGTTCCCAAAATTGATAATAAATCAGCATATTAGAATGATTTCTGGAGGTAAGCATATTAGAACGACTGGAGTAACAGCTGATGAAAATTCAGCTTTGCATGAATTATTTTTTTAAAGTATATTAAAATAGAAAACTATTTTTTTTTTAATTTCCAATAATATTTCATAATATGACTTTTTTTTCAGTATTTTTAAAGGGGTCCTATTATGCTCTTTTTCAAAGTCTTGATTTTGTTTTGGGGGTATACTAGAACATACTCTCATGCTTGGTGGTTTGAAAAACGCAATATTTTTGACATAATTTACAATACCTTTCTCCCAGCCTGGCACAAATACCTCGATTAGTTCCAGGTTTAATGAAGGCCAGCCTTCCGAAAAAAGGAAATGTTTTATGATTGGTTAACTATCCCAGTGCGTTGTGATTGGTGAACAGCTTAGACGGTGTTTCAGTACTGCCACGCCCCTTGTCAAAGCAGTTAGCGCAAGCTAGATTAATAGTGAATCTTACGTTTTAAATATGGATATTTTTCTTACAAAAACGCATTGATTCGCTACAGGAGACCCCCGGGAGCCGTTTGAGGCACTTTTTTTATTATGGATGGATGCACTTTATTAGACTTTATTAGACTCCGATTGCATTCATCTGAAAGAAGGAAGTCATTAACACCTAGGATGCATGGAGGGTGAGTAAATAATACGCTACAGTAATGTTGAGTCCTATCCTCAGCCTGCGAGATCGCCAATACATGATATTATCATGCTAATTTATTTAATTATTTTACATCATTTCATTGCCCGAAACCAAGTTTATGCATTTTAAAAAATATTTGCATTGTAAGTGAAGCTATCTATACTGTATGATGAATAAATCTCACCACACACTACACACGTCTGCGGCACGTTATGGCTCTGACGCGGCAACCACAGTAGATCGCGGCTTCGGCATGTGTTTCGACCCCCTGTACTGCACACGTCTGCAGCGTGTTACTGCTCTGAAGCGGCCACTCTAGTCAACGCTTGTGTTTATACCACCGCGCTACGGCTTGTTGAAGCGGCTCTCCGTGCTGCACCGCTAAAGTTTGGCTAATCCCCCACCTCGTCCCTACCCACCGGTACAGGCTAGAAGGAATACATCTCTGTGCACATCAATCTAATGTTATTTTTATCACACTGTACAACAATAATACTGTTTTTGTATTATAGTAAGGGCTATGTTTAGCGTTGGGGTAGGTGTTAGACGTTAAAAAACACAATCTAATAGGTAGAACAATTAATTTCATTGTTAGTTTCTGGGTCTGAGCTGTATCCCCTCTAGCCACAACCCTACCCACCCCCCAACAATTCAGATTTCCGTAGGCAGGATTTAATTTAATGATATTCTAATGGACTGCATTGTAACATCATTGCATGTGGAAGACAAACACTAGTCCAAAGGAGCGGTTCGTTGTAGTTCTTGGAAAGAGATTTTTTAAAAAGGAAATACCTCCCTTTGGAGTGGACTTTGACATTTGTAACTTTGTAGATCTTTTTTATGCCCAAAGATACAAACCACACACTGACTAAAATTCAAAAAGTGAAAAAGCATAATAGCACCCTTTTAAATGTATTTTTATATGAGCTTTCATTGGATGTTAAACAACACAGATGTAAGTTTTTACCTCTGGTCGAGCCGTAGTCTGGTGTCTGTGGGTGGAAGAAGTGGTTTGGTAAGAGGGTCGAGCTCATTGAGCTCCATAGCAAACTTGGTGAAACCATAGTACTGCTCGTAGTCAGGAGGCATGGGATCTGTACACATAAACATTCACAAATAAAAGCTCATTTAAATACATTCTGAAATATTAAGCAAATAAATAAAGAACTAATAAACACAAGTAACTGTATCGTCTGTAAAATACACCAGCCAGCAGGCACCAGAAAAATGTGGCACATCTCAAATGAGGGCAGACTCTGTGTGTGTGTGTGTGTGTGTGTGTGTGTTGCTTCCTACTCGTCCTCCAGATGCAGGTAGCAGAGGGTGGGCTGCCGCAGTACATCCCCTCGTGCCATTTCCCAAACAGCTTGTGCACGACTTTCCCTTTGTGGTCTGTGACGGCTCCCTCCACCTCGTTCATGCTGGAGTTCCAGTACTTCGCCTATGAAGGACACAGACACATTTAATCAGAGCGCCTCCAAAAAAACTATTATGTATGTATGTAATGTAAAACTTAACAAATATGAAAATGTCAAGATATCACAAATGTGGCAGGTCAGATACTCCAGCAGATGATAGTTAGACAGTGAGTTTAATGAATCTCAAGGGGGATGAGCCATGAATAATTATCTGACTTTTTCAGAATCTCATTCGGTCCTGTTTCTTGTTTTGATCTTGCTCTCCTTTGCCCTAATTGATCTCTGTCTTTTTTTCACGCTTTAGTAAAGCCTGACCCTTTGTCCTTGAAGTCTGCTGGAAGTCTTTGAAGACCTCACTGTCTGAGTTCAATTAACTCAACTGTGCCACAGAGATCCCTCATTAGATACTAAAGAATGTGGTGCTCTATGAAAGGCCAGGAAAAGCTGACCGACATGTTTTAGATCACGTGTGACCTACACGTGTGAAGGATGTCAGACAGTGAGAATAACAGGTGTGAGTCACAACCGGTCAAATACGTCTGTGTTAAGAAAACCTTAAGAATATCAGAGTAATAAAACATTTCAGAATGTTTTTATCAAAATGGACAAAAAGCAAAGGCAGCTGACCTTGATGAAGGTGACTTTACACTGGCATTTTTCACTGTTGGAGTTTTTGATGGAGATTTCTCCATAGTGCTCGATCCAGCGCTGCCCACTCAGAATGTTGTGAATACATGAAGTCACTTTATTCCATTCATAGTGATCGCCAAAGCTGAAGGTGAGAGGAAAGTGTGAGTGTGTGTCTATTGTAAATGCATATTTACTAATACCAGGCCAATATTTTGCCATTCTGAGATTACTGAACGAAAACCATGCTTCGTTATCTGATTAACAGAAGTTAGTTATTAGTGTTACTTAACTTCAGTATTGCATAATCAGCCTTATCTATTAAAGAAGCATTTTGAGTGGATTCAACATTTTCCAAAATAATTGTTAAAATAATAGCAGTAATTTGTTTATATTGTATTTATATTTAGGATATTTATGCTACTGCTCAAAAGTTTTGGGTCAGTAAAACTGTTTTTAATAGAAATGTAAAATTGTAGATGCAATCAAAAAATGAAAACAAGGGTGTTTAAATTGTTACATTTAAATTTTTACACAAAACAAACAATCAAAACAAAACAACACGGGTCTTTTTTTTTTTTAACTGAGCTTTATACAACAGAAATCTGAATAAAAAAAACTTTTCATTGATGTATGATTTGTTAGGATAGGACAATATTTGGCTGAGGTACAACTATTTGAACTGGAATCTGAAACCTGAGGGTGCAAAAAATCAAAATCGAGAAAATTGCCTTTAAAATTGTTTAAATGAAGTTCTTAGCAATGCATACTACAAATCAAAAATTAAGTTTTTATATATTTACGGTAGGAAATTTACAAAATACATTCATGGAACACGAACTTAATATCCTAATTATTTTTGGCATAAAGAAAAAGTAATCATTTTGACCCATACAATGTATTTTTGATTATTACTACAAATATACCCGTGCGACTTATGACTGGTTTTGTGGTCCAGGGTCACATATTTGAAATAAATGCTGTTCTTTTCTATCAAAATAATAATAATAATAAAAAAAAACACAGTAAAGAAAATCAGTTTCCACAAAAATATTAAACAGCACAACTGTTTTCAGTATTAATGATAATAATCAGAAATGTTTCTTGAGCAGCAAATCAGCATATTATAATGTTTTCCAAAGAATCATGTGACAGTGAAGCGTAATGATGCTGAAAATTCAGCTTTGCATCACAGCGGTAAATTACATTTTAAACATATATTAAAATATAAAACAGTTATTTTCAATTGTAATAATATTTCACAATATTACTGTATTTACTATATGTTTTTGATCAGATTCCAGCCTTGGTGACTTGCATTACGTATGTTTTTGGCCTAACTCTGAAGAATTTGCATTAGTGACCAGCTGACCGTATATTTTCCTCTTATATGACTGCTTGTAAATAAATAATAGGAATGAAATATTGATTTGAGTGAATTTATTTTATTACGTGAGACCGTGGATTGAGAGACTTGTCACAACTATTTAAGAAATCAGATCCCTGGGACAACAAATGTCAATTTTACAGTTCATAAGTCATTATGCAAAGGTCATTAGAACACAGAATGCCATAATCGACCAATCAGAATGAAGTATTTCAGAGAGCCGTGAAATATATCAGCTCTATAGTGCACATCTACTATTATTGGCACCATTTACTGAAAAACAATTTAGTCTCCACTAATATTCATTTTATGGTATTTAACGTTCAAACCCCATGTACTTGTTGCAGACAAATTTCCAAAACAAAACAACAGTAAATCACCAAAGCTATAAAGCTTTCTGACTTTTAAAACATAAGTTTAGAGGAGTTTGGTGGAGTACACTGAGCACCATTTACAAATTCAAAAGGATCTGTAAAACCAGTAGAGCAGTGAAAACCCCACAACCCACTCGGCACAGACAGTCCGTTATCATATGTCATTACAGTGTGTGCTGAAATGAATAACTGGCTGCTGTTATCACTGACAACTTCAACACCTCGCTGCCCCAGTCTGCTGTTTCCAGGAAAGATAACAGCTTCGTTGGTTAGGGTGAACAAGGACACTGACAACTATAATTTGGACAGTGCCATCATTCAAGACACCAATTACCCAGACTACAATCTGTTCTCACCTCTGTGGTTTAGCCAATGGTTCCAAAACACCACCAAAACATCAGGTTACTGATTCTGACATGTAACGTATTCATAACTGTCAGGAAATATTTTTACTCGCAATTTCTACCCAATAAAATGATACAGAGTTTGGCATAACTAGAAAAAAATGTATATTAATTTTCATTTAGTATATTCATTCACAGATGGAGTTCTACAGTTTTGCTATACTAATTGTACTAATTCACACAACTTTTCCAGGTCTACAAATCATACTTTTATGAACAAACAACCACAGATTAAAGCTACTAAAAGAATCAGTTCACTCCAGAATTAAATTTCCTGATGATTTACTCAGCCCTATAGCATCCAAGATGTTCATGTCTTTCTTTCTTCAGTCGAAAAGAAATTAAGGTTTTTGAGGAAAACATTCCAGGATTTTTCTCCATATAGTGGACCTCAATGTGAATCAGTGGTTTGAAGGTCTAAACTGCAGTTTTAATGCAGCTTCAAAGGGCTCTACTCAATTCCAGCTAAGGAATAAGGGACTTATCTAGAAAAAACGATTGGTAATTTTCTAAAAAATTAAAAAACCACAAATGCTCATCTTGCAGTAGCTCAACTTCATGCATTACATAGTCACATTGGAAAGGTCACACGTAGGCCAACCCAGTGTTTACAAAGCAAACATGCAAAAAAGTCAAACAGCCTTTACAAAACAAGGTAAAATAACGATGTTGAACGATTTTGAAGTTGGAAGAGAACACTGGATGGAGTTTTTCACCGAAGTACATAGCTGAAGAACTAACCACACGTGACCTTTCCAACGTGATTACTTAATGCTTGAAGTCGCGGATGCGCATTGCAGAGCTAGTGCAAGATGAGCATTTGTGGTTAAAAAGTATGTTAATTTTAAATTTTTTTAGATAATGACGCGGAATGGCACGGAATGTCCAGTCCATTTCATGTGTTTCATTAGAGAAAACTAGCATAATATCATACTGTATACACAAAGAACGTCCCGGTTACGTATGTAACCTTGGTTCCCCGAGGGAACGAGACGCTGCGTCCGGAGAACGCTTTGGGAACGCCTTTGGCGGAACCACGCTCTGAATGATGTGTAAACTAGCCAATCAAACGAAGATACGTCACGGGCGGGTGACGTCATCGACCAGGAAGCATAAAAGCACGTGCGAAGCCGGCCGGCGTCAGCTTCGTGGATGAAGCGAGCGCTCGGCAGGGATGCCGGAAGGATGGACCGAGACGCAGCGTCTCGTTCACTCAGGGAACCAAGGTTACATACGTAACCGGGACGTTCCCCTTCAGGAACTCGAGCTGCGTCTGGAGAACGCTTTGGGAACAAGATGCCCACGCCCCCAGACTTCCAAATCCCTGCCTAGTGGAAGAGCTAGGACAGGAGAACAGAGGAGCCGGGAGTGGCTCGAACATCAAGGTTGTAAAACCTTACAAAGGTGAGGGGCGTGGAGCATCTACGCATTATGTAAACGTGCGGGGTGAGAGTGCTAAGCCGAAGGGAAGAACCCGATACTGGTAAGCTTCGCCCCTGAAAGCGAACCTCAGGAACTTCCTGTGTTGAGGAAGGATGGAAACATGAAAGTAAGCGTCTTTCTGATCTATCGTCACAAACCAGTCCTCGGACCTGATTTGTGACACTACTTGCTTGAATGTAAGCATCTTGAACTTCAGTTTTATAACTGAGCGATTGAGACGGCGGAGATCTATGATGGGACGCAGCCCTCCATCCTTCTTTGGAACAATGAAGTACCGGCTGTAAAACCCGGATTCCCTGTCGTGAGGAGGGACCACCTCGATGGCCTCCTTCCTCAGAAGGGTCTCTACTTCTTGCTCCATAACCAGAGCCTGCTCGGGGTCTAAATCAGCGGTCCTGCGGAGTTCTTCCAGATCTACTTTGTCGCCCTCAGCAAGCCCTTGAAGCAGGTCGGCCTGATATGCCTGGAGCAGCGACATGGTGTGAAGGCATGCTCCGGCCTGACCTGCTGCCGAGTACCCCTTACCCACCAGCGACGATGTACTGCGAAGCGGCTTGGAGGGTAAGGATGGAGCCTTCAAAGATGACACCGAAAGGCGGCGGCGGGGCGCCGAACTGAATAGCATAGCCTTTATGTACAGTGCGCAGGCCCCATGCAGACACGTTTGGCAGTAGCTTCCACGCTGCTAAAGAGTCTACTAAGGGAACCAGCCTCTTGAGGATGGCCTCTGGTGTTTGCTGAACTACTAGCTCGGAGCCCTGTAATGGCGAACTGGCAGGAGACTGCCGAACTAACTGTTCTAGAGACCCCCGTGGGGGTGACAAGCTTCCTGGTTCCGCTTCGAGCTCGGGCGGAAAGGTCCGGGACAGACGCTCGCCGAAGGCCACTGTGCCCTGTAGCCGCTGTGCCGCGGATCTCGGTCCCGGGACGGGGGAGCGCGAGTCGCGACACTCAACTTCTGAACCTCACGGTACGAGGAGCTGGTACTCAGCTGCGGCTGCTCACGCCCAGCAGAGGGGCAGGTAGCCGCGACGGGGCAGGTACCGCTGGAACGCTGCCGCCTGCTTACGAGCCTTCTGATACCTGCTGACGACAGATTCTACTGCGTCGCCGAACAGGCCAGGAGGCTCAAGCGAGGCGTCCAGGAGGAAGACCCTGTCCTTCTCTTTCATATCAGATAGGGTCAACCATAAATGCCTCTTCGCTGCCACCATGGCTGCCATAGACCTGTCTCCTTGGTGGCGCGGAGAGCTAAATCAGCGGTCCTGCGGAGTTCTTCCAGATCTACTTTGTCGCCCTCAGCAAGCCCTTGAAGCAGGTCGGCCTGATATGCCTGGAGCAGCGACATGGTGTGAAGGCATGCTCCGGCCTGACCTGCTGCCGAGTACCCCTTACCCACCAGCGACGATGTACTGCGAAGCGGCTTGGAGGGTAAGGATGGAGCCTTCAAAGATGATGCCGCACCGGGGGACAGATAGCTAGCTAGCGTCTGTTCCACCCGGGGCATCACCTTATAGGCTCGCTCGACGAGCCCCGCCACGTTCCCGTAATAGTCTGAGGCGGGGACAAACAAGCGAGCCGAATACGGTCTTTCCCACGACCTCGCGATCTCTTTATGGAGGTCGGGGAAAAAAGGAAGGCTCCTTCTTGGAGATGAAGGCTTGCTCTGCAGAAAGCGTTCGTCTAATTTGCTTTTCTGTGGAGCAGCTTTTTCCTCGGCGGGCCAGTCGATATTTAGTTTGGCCACCGCACGAGTCACCACCTCCAAAAGCTCCTCGTACTGCACCGACTGAGGGCTCGTTTCCTCAGTGTTGCTTAAGAGATCGCCCTCCTCGGAGGACGATATGTGGAGAGATGAGCCCGCCCCTTGGGGGGAAGTAACCGCAGTGCGGGCTTCCGAACCCTCGGAACGGGCCGCGGATCTGCCGGGAACGGAAGGAGATAGGGGTTCACCCGTCTCCATTCCTTCCAACAGATCCAATTGCGAACCCCAAGAGTGTAGCACCATGGGGAACGCTGGTGAAGGCTCCCTCCTCAAAGAGAGCCTTCTGGGAGCGGAGCATCCGCAAAGGAAGCAATTCACAATGCGGACAGTCAGCCCCCTCAAGGGCTGACACAACGCTCCCAAGCAGACCACGCACATGCTGTGTGTATCCCCGCTTGTGATATAGCGTTTGCAAGGGGGAACACACAGCGTGAAACGCGGTCCGCTTTCTCCACTCTTAACAAGACTTTTTCTTGGCCAGACATCACCCTCAAAATAAAGTTGTGCTAACTTGCACTGAAAAACAGGGTGACAACACAAACATAGAGCGCTCCGCTGAAAGACAGAAGCTGACGCTGGCCGGCTTCGCACATGCTTTTATGCTTCCTGGTCGATGACGTCACCCGCCCGTGACGTATCTTCGTTTGATTGGTTAGTTTACACATCATTCAGAGCGTGGTTCCGCCAAAGGCGTTCCCAAAGTGTTCTCCGGACGCAGCTCGAGTTCCTGAAGGGGAAACTTCACGGCAACCTATCTAAATAAAAGTACGGTTTAACGTGTAACAGAAATATATTACCCTTGTATTACTTTCGTACACTATAATATACGTTTTTATATATTTCTATTTCTGGCCAGTTTAAATAAAACAATTAAATGATAAAAATATATATAATATATATATATATATATATATATATATATATATGTTTATTGCCTTCATTTGCTTATCAGAAAAATTAAAACTAAAAAAAGAAAGAAAAAGATTGTAGGGCCCTATAGTTCAAAATGATGAAACAGAGTTTTGGACACTTTTTTTCACTGAAATAAATGTTTTTGTTATTATACAGAGAGTAAAGTACTGAACAAAAGTACCGTTGGGTACCGCCACCCCCAAAACTGTGAACCTAGGGGATACACTGCTATCTACGCTGTATGATGAATAAATCACTTACCACACACTGCACACCTACCCACCCCCCAACCATTTGAATTTCTGTAGGTGGGATTTAATTTAGTGATATTCTAAGGTCCGGCTTTGTGACATCATAGCATCAGGAAAAAAAAAAAACACTGTAGTACGAAGGAGCTATTCGTTGTAGTTCTTGTAAAGGGATTTTTAAGAAACAAAACATCCCCTTTTGGATTGGACTTCGAGATTTGTAACTTTGTAGGTCTTTTTTATGCCCAAACATTCACACCACACACTGACTAAAATTCAAAAAGTGAAAAAGCATAATAGGACTCCTTTAAAGCTGCACTGAAACTGCAGTTTGGACCTTCAACCTGTTGGTCAACATTGAAGTCCACTATATGGAGAAAAATCCTGGAATGATTTAATCAAAAAACGTAATTTCTTTTCGACTGAAGAAAGAAACACATGAACATCTTGGATGACATGGGGGTCAGTAAATTGTGATTGTCACAGCATGTTGCTTGCTTGCAATATAAACATGGTGTAACTGTGTCGAACACTAAAAAACTCGAAACATGAGGAGACTTGCATTCTCTAATACACTCACATGTTCCAAAAAACACTACAGTTGCATTGTAAAAAACAAAAACAAATGTTTTGTGTGTCTTGTGCATAAGCATCAATATTTTAACACACACATACAGGTAACCAGACAGACAACATATTAGAATTCAATAGATTTTATTTTTAAATATTTATAATATTTATGTACCTATTTATTATTCAAATAATTATGTTAATGTGTAAAGGCTTTTTCAAAAGGTACTGTCCTTCAAAATTATTTTGGATGTTTTATTTTTTTTATAGAAACAATAGCAATTCATGTCATGTTGTTATAATTTAGTTTGAAGTACCAAATGATTCATTAAGCATCACATTAACATTTTTGTAGGGTTTTTAGAAAGTCAATAGTAATGTAACTAATTAGCATCTGGCAATTTTAGCAAATTAAGTTATCTACAGATTTGTATAATTAATGTTGTGTAAACTAATTTGCCAACTGGTTTTAAAATTCACTGCATAAAATATAATGCATAGTTATATTTTGCAGTAAGTAAACTGAACCTTGGAGCTTGAGATGCTTTAACACCTAAAACACTCCTGGAGACAAAAACTGCAGACTGGCATGTGTGTGAATTTAATAAACAGACAAAAATAAAGAACTCACCCAGGGAGAATCACGTGAGTAGTTCCTACAGGTACAATCTCCATGGATTTTCCCCAAAACTTATTCCTCCACCTCACATCTAAAATCATTTGCATACAACACGCTCAGCTTCATATCTGCAGACGTTAGCTTATTTGTACGGACACAATAAGCCTGGTATTATTAGTTTGCTGTTACCTTGCCAAAAGATGAAGTTTTTAGATTCAGCCTGACATGCAGAAATGGGGGGGTGATGGCTGACCTGGAGGATGAAAGAAGAGCAGCTGAGAGCCGTACACACACATTCACATACTTGCTCACAATTACACAGCTTAAATAGAGCATCCTACCTGCTCTGCCACAAAACGAAAGCCTTTGTCTGGACGATCACACTCGTAGGTCTCACCCAACACTGGATTAAAGGGTTTTCCTCCTGCTCTGTAGTAACTGGAAGCATAGCCGGACACAGCGAATGTAGCAATGTACACCTACAAACAGAACAAAGCACGTTTAGCCAGTTTTGTATGTTGGTCATTTCATGATACTCCCTATCAAAGAAATAGTACACTCAAAAATGAGAATCTGCTCAAAATTTACCTACCCTCAGACCATCAAAGAAATACTTTTTTTTTTTTTTTCGGTAACATCAAAACAGATTTGGAGAAATTTAGCATTACCTCACTTGCTCATCAATGGATCATCTGCAGTAAATGGTTTCTGTCAGAATGAAACAGTCCAGTCCATCAACTAACATCTTGTAAAGTGAAAAGCTGCATGTTTGTAAGAAACAAATCCATAAATAGGGCTTTTTAACTTTAATATGTCACTTCTGGCCAAAATACTAGCTTCCTCCAGTGAAAACAGTCCATCCCTTGTTGTCCTGTCACATCAAAATCCACCAACATATTAGTTTAGGACTGTGTGGACTGGTTTCGCTTTAAAACAGTGCTTGACTTCGATGACTGGAGAAAGCAATATTATGGATAGAGGGCTCGTATTATAGCCAGAAGCAACAGTTTGAAGTCAAAAACATCTTCATTATGAATTTATTACAAACGAGGGGTGTAACGGTACACAGATGTCACGGTTTGGTACGTACCTCAGTTCGGGGGGTCACGGTTCGGTACAATTTCGGTACAACAGAAATAAAAAAAAAAAAAACTACTTTGCTAGATTTCTTTTCATTTATTTTTAACAGACAGTAGTACATGTGAAAATACTAAATATTATATCAAATTATAATGTTATATATAGGCTATAAAATCTGCAGTACATATATACATACAAGTAATAAATACTTGAAATGTATTTAATTTAGTTAACTGACAAGGGGGAAAAACAGTGCAGACACATAACGTAGCATATATTTGTTGCGTTTCCATTTTAGAAGCAAATGAGCGCAAGCCTTTAAAGTATCGTTATACTCTTTTGTCAGTGAGAGACGCGTTCAGAATCAGCACATGGTCACTGTCTAGTGGGCTTTGTTTTCAAGTGCGCATCTCATTTGCTGTTCTTCTGCCGGCGGTTATCAAACAGAGTTGGGTTACTGTGGGCGCCCCCTTCTGGATTGAGTGTGAATTGCCTATATTTGTTGTAAGGCCTCATGCACCGAACCGAGATGCCCGTATCGTGACGGTTCGGTACGAATACATGTATTGTTACAACCCTATTACAAACATACAGCTTTTTCACTTTACGAGACGTTAGTTCATGGACTGGACTACTTGTGGATTATTGTAATGTCTTTGAGCTGTTTGAATGTTCGCATTCTGATGGCACCCATTCACTGCAGAGGATCTAGTGGTGAGCAAGTGATGTAATGCCAAATCTGTTCTGATGAAGAAACAAACTCATCTAAATTTAGAACGGCCTAAGGGTGAATAAATAACATTGAAATGACATTTTTACTGATCTGTCTAGCATGTGAAATTGAATTCACAACCCATTTTTGAAACAAACATATCCACCTTATTTTTCCCATAAGAGTGGGTGCTGCCATTTATACATTTTTTGTGTCTGGCTTTCGGTCTCATCCACTTCCAGCTATTTTTAGCTGCACAAAAGGCTTGTTTTGCTGCTTGATATTGCAAACTGGTGTGTCTTACCATATTATTTTAATGTATTATCTTAATCATAAACACACTTTGTAGTGCAAGCTGTTTTACCGTTTACTGCACTTCGATATTCTTCTCGCTATTTCCCTATGGCGGATAATGAACCGGACGTCTTAACACGTTACCAGAAAAAACAGCTTACTTCCGCACTGAAAAATAAGGTGGATAGACTGGGCTTGTTTTTATCTATTGGTAGTTGATTGGATCATGAAAAATAAGTGTTTTAGACCTTAATGTGACTTTTCATTTGATTGTGAAAGACGCGTCTTCTTCTGAAACACCTCCAGCACCCGGGAGGCTTTTTGACAGGCATATGAACGCTGTCATGAACCCTCAAGAACATCTCAAAATATCCCAGTGGTAATGCTACTTTGGAAACCTGACATTATTTACTCTTATTGCTGTAACCTTTGTTATAGTAATGTTAAAGCATTAGTTCACTCCAGAATTGAAATTTCCTGATGATTTACTCACCCCCATGTCATCCAGGATGTTCATGTCTTTGTTTTTTCAGCTGAAAGAAATTAAGATTTCTGAGGAAAACATTTCAGGATTTTTCTCCATATAGTGGACTTCAATGGGGATCTCAGGTTGAAGGACCAAATTGCAAATTGTTTTAATACAGCTTTAAAGGTCAAAAGTCGTGCTAGTGCAAGACAAGTATTTGTGGTTAAAAGTATATACGTTTCAATTTGTATTTATTTTTTTAAATGACTGACTGTTTCACTACGTAAGACCCTTATTCCTCAGCTGGGATTTTGTAGAGCCCTTTGAAGCTGCATTCAAACTGCAATTTGGACCTTCAACCCATTGATCCCCATTGAATTCCACTATATGGAGAAAAATCCCAGAATGTTTTCCTCAAAAAACGTAATTTCTTTTCGACTGAAGAAAGACAGACATGAACATCTTGGATGAGAGGGGATGAGTAAATTGTCAGGAAATTTTAATTCTGGAGTGAACTAATCCTTTAACTAGCAATACATTACTGTGATAGCCAAGGAATTATCACTCTAGTTCACCTTCATTTCAAATGTGAAGAAATTGCTTTTTATTGGCTGAAGTTTTTTTTTATGAAATTCCAGCTGCCTGTGTCTCTTGTGATTAAACTTCATCAGTAAGAATACTGAAAAGCCACTAAGCTACTGACCTAGACATTAGTGCAGTAGAAATTCGAAAGCTGAAGCTATTATTTAAACTGAGAGAGAGGATTGCTTTTTTTCCTCCAGAGACTGAGACAGAACAATGATGGGTACTCAGAGTGTCACTGGATACAGTAGAGTGCAGCTGACTAAAGCACATTTCCAAGCAGGAAGAATGATTTCTGAATGATAATCATGCTCTCATGAGTAACAGTGGATCCCATGATGATGAGCCTGGGTCAGACAGGCTTTCAAAAGAATCACTCTACTCTTAGACAATCACATCAGGCTAATAACATCTAATGCATTGTGACATCATAAGTCAGACTATGGATGTGTGTGTGTGCCTGTGTGTGAAATTTACAGTATTAATACTAAATAATATACACTGCCAGTCAAAAGTTTTTGAACAGTAAGATTTTTTGTTTTTAAAGAAGTCTCTTCTGCTCACCAAGCCTGCATTTATTTGATCCAAAATACAGCAAGCAGTAAAATTGTGAAATATTTTTACTATTTAAAATAACTGCTTTCTATATGAATATATTTTAAAATGTAAATTATTCCTGTGATCAAAGCTAAATTTTCAGCATCATTACTGCAGTCTTCAGTGTTACATGATCCTTCAGAAATCATTCTAAAATGCTGATTTGCTGTTTAAGAAACATTTTTATTACTATTATTATCAATATTTTAAACAATTGAGTACATTTTTTTTTTCAGGATTTGATGAATAGAAAGATCCAGCATTTATCTGAAATAAAAAGCTTTTGTAACATTATACACTGTAACATTCAAAAGCCTGGAGTCAGTACAATTTTTTATTTGTATTGTTTTTGGAAAAGAAGCAAGGATGCCTTAAATTAATCAAAAGTGACATTTATAATGTTACAAAAGATTTCAGATAAATGCTGTTCTTCAGAACTTTCTATTCATCAAAGAAACCTGAAAAAATTCTACTCAGCTGTTTTCAACATAATAATAATAAATGTGGTTTCAGCAGCAAATCAAGAAGGATCATGTGACTGCAGTAATGATGCTAAAAATTCAGCATTGAAATCACAGGAATAAATAGCATTTTAAAATATATTCAAACAGAAAGCAGTTATTTTAAATAGTAAAAATATTTCAAAATTTTACTGTTTTTGCTGTACTTCAGATCAAATAAATGCAGGCTTGGTGACTAAAAATATTAAAAATCTTACTGTTCAAAAACTTTTGACTGGGAGTGTACAATATAATAATAAGAAAAAATTGGAATTTCTGTTTTGGCCCTATTTGACAGTAGTTTTTATGTTTGTATTATGCTTTATTATGCAAAACTTGAGCTCTTGTCTCTTCCTCGGTGATGTTTCTTTACATTCGCTATGTATGCACATGCAAATGTGAACATAAAGTAAAACCAGAATGCTTTGCATTCACAAATGACAGTCAGAATGCATCTTGAGAATTCAAAATTCACCTAAAATGCACATTTCCAGCATTCACTATTCGTAAGGCAACATTTCTTTTTATTTGAATGTCCACAACGACTGTGATTAGCTCAAATAATAATGCAAGTTTATGTGTGTTTTTGAATCCAAACACTTTACATATGCAAACAGGCTTGTGCAATTACGTGACCTCTTCCTACCATGCGCTCAAACGGGTCCTGTGTGTGTGCGGCCTTGTCCAGCAGTTCGCTGTACTCCAGTTCCTCACACAGTCTCTGCAGTGTGTTGAGCGGCTCGTTGAGTTGAACAGGCATGGCTACTTTAGAGAGATCCTTCCCGATGTTGTTCTTCAGGATGTTCCACAGGCTGATGGTGCTGGTATTGGGACTGGGGGAGGGAAGACAAGAACGCCTCTGTTCCTGAGAGCCACCGTTCTCTACACAACCTAAAAAAGAAAAACAGTTTCTGGAAGTTTTAGTTCTGGCATGTTAAAACTGCTTGTCAGTGCTATTTCTGAACACACCAAATCCCTCACACAGCTATAAAACAGCTGTCAAATGCAGACCGTAAGAGATTCCCACTGAATCTTTGAAATAACACTCGAACGACAGTGAAATATCAGTGACTTGAGAAAAAATGTGGCATACCCACCTCTCTCATTTTCTACCTCGTTGCTGAAGTTATCCATAGACACATTGTCACTGATGTCACTGATGTATGAGTCATCTTCCGAAGGCTAGAAGGAAACCACACGTTATTATTACAAGTGTTTGGCTCTTTGATAATATAAATGTATCACAGACAAACTAGCAACTGAAAATCATCAACATGTGCATCTCTCTGCACTCTTTAATAAACCACATTTTCAAAACCGTGTTTTTGTGTCCATCACTCTAATGGAGAAGATTTTTCAGAGTGCAAATTTTCGCAGAAGCCTTATTCTGAGGTATTTTTAGAGAGAAGCAATTATCTCAATTTTCATATTACTTCTGCTACAGGAGACGCTTGAGCAGGTCAGCCTCAATGTGAGGCAGAGAGGCAGAAATGAAGTTAGAGTGCGAAAGCAGCGATGGCAGGCAGGCTGGTTCCTCTAGCTGTGGAATGTCATCTGTAGCACTTATTACATGTTTAATATAATTAGTCCCTTCCTCTGTCTCCTAATAGGGTGTTCGGTTCTATGTCTGCCTGAGGTGAAGGAGAGAGCAGAGGCAGCTGGTCTCCTGAGGAAGCGCTGTAAATCTATTGGACGATTTGGTTGAGTTAGGTGAAATGTGTCAGTCCGTGAAGCGGAGTTTAAAAAACGGAGACTATACTATAGCCAAACTGCGCTGGATATTTTCAATGTATGACTCATTTTGGTCATTCTTGGTGCCTAGCTGTGTCCCTACTGTGATGAATTTAGAGTAGTACATTTATGGGGATGATAGAAAGAGGGGATTTCATTCTCACCTCATTTTCTGAAGAGCTGGCTGACAGCAGCACTTCCTGTGCATCAAAGAACTCCGATAGAGACTCTGTAATGGAAGCTCTGCTCTCATTAGACGCCTGGTGGACAAGAGGACGGGAACCATCACTGGAGTCTTGCTTCTGTTTGAAGAAAAGTCATGGTTTCAAGTCACACAGAGCTATTATATTATTCATTAATTATTTAATAATATACACTACCAGTCACAGGTTTTTGAACAGTAAGCTTTTCAATATTTTTTAAAGAAGTCTCTTCTGCTCACCACCAATTTTTTTTTTAAATATTTGTACTATTTGAAATAACTGTTTTCATTTCATTTCAAAGCTGAATTTTTACCATCATTACTCCAGTCACATGATCCTTCAGAAATCATTATAATATTCTGATTTGCTGCTCAAAACACATTTATTATTACAATTATGTTGAAAACATAAGTAGATTTTTTGTCAGGTTTCTTTGATGAATACAAAGTTCAGAAGAACAGCATTTATCTGAAATAGAAATCTTTTGTAACATTATAAATGTCTTTATCATCACTTTTGATCAATTTAAAACATCCTTGTTAAATAAAATAAAAAAAATGATGATCTTTCTGGTTATCAAAGAATCCTAGAAAAAATGTACTCAGCTGTTTTAAATATTGATAATAATAATAATAATAATAGTAATAATAATAATAAATAATAATAAATGTTTCTTGAACAGCAAATGACCATATTGGAATGATTTCTGAAGGGTCATGTGACACTGACGACCGGAGTAATGAGGCTGAAAATTTAGCTTGATATATTCAAATAGAAAATAGTAAAAATATTTTAAAATTGTACTGTTTTTGCTGTACTTTGGATTAAATAAATGCAGGCTCGGTGAGCAGAAGAGAATTCTCTAAAAAACATTAAAAATCTTACTGTTCAAAAACTTTGACTGCAAGTGTATAATGCCTGTTCTTTGAACCATTATCTTTTTTCAATATTTTCATGACAATTAAACAGATTATCCAACCCAAAAAAATTATTTCTAGTCCAGATACATTGTTTTTTAAAATGTTAAAATAGCCATAATATAAACTATGTATAAATTATCCCTCCTATTGCATTTAATTCAGATTTGAGTTAGAAGAACTTCACAAATTGATTAAGAATATGAAAATAAACATTTATAGATTTTTTTCTAAATTTGTATGAATTAATTAGTTTATTTATTTATTTTTTAATTCATTTGTTTATTTATTTATTTTTTAACTTTTTAAGAGTTAAAATCTACATTGTAAAACTTATTGTGTTGTAGGCCAACTTTACCTGGGTATTAACTGAGACTTTACACATGATATTATGCAGATTTTTTTTTTTTTTTAATTATCTCAAAAATTATTTCATAATATATATTTAGACTCTTTCCCATATCACACACTTTTAACATGGAATATGCATGCAAAGGCACTATAAAAGATATAACCAACTTGAACTACAGTGCAACATGAATGTAGTAATAAAATGGTAATAACATAGTAATAATCAATGCTTAGAAATGTTTGCACATTCACTAATTAATGAGACGTTTTAGTAGTTATGACTAAGTTATGACTGTTTCAAAACTGACCAGAGAATGCAAAACGTATGAGTAGGTTTTGAATAAATTAGGAGGGTTACGTTCAGAACAACAAATCATACCATTATTTTTTATTTTAGAGTAATGATAATGAGATTTTTACATACAGTTATGAGAGTTTTATTCATTACAGTGGGCTACAGAGATCTGTTATATCTGCCTAATTGTCATAAAAATCCTAATTAGTCTTAAACTAGGCTTCAGTTTCATTACGTTACATAAATTCTTATTTGATTCTTTTCATTTTGAGATGAAATTTGTCCCAGATATTTCTTGGCAGCGTTCATGAGATTCACCTCATTAGCTCACATACAAGATAGTAAACAAGATACAAAATTCAAACAGAAGATTAAAAAAACAAAACAACAAAAATGCAGAATGAGGGAGAATATTTCTTATCAGCAAGTTAAAAAACAAAATTTCTTTTTAATCATGACTTGTTATGGAGCAGCCAGACAAAAAGGAAAGACAACTGGCAGAGCTTTGCAAGCTAATTAGCGTAAAAGCATTATGTTGACTAGAATGTCAATTAGGGAAGTTGGTTATTGACAAAGCGATTCCACAGGAACTTATCGCTGATAGCATGTGAAGCGTGGGTGCTGTATATAAGGTTGTTAGTGAGCATGCAAGTGGGTTTGGGCGTAAACTATCCAGAGACATGATTAATTGGCACTAGTGACTCTGACTCAGCCTCTCCATAGAGTATATGTGGATTCAATTAGCATAAATCAACTTAAGCCTTGGGTTTTATCCCTAGGTAACAAAAACTATTCAGTCGACAAATCTTATGCTAATTCTTTCTACAATAATGAAATCTCTACTAGTGAATAATGAGCAATGACAAATGAAAAGTATGGTTTTGTGGCAGCTGTAGAAACGATCTGGTCTTGATAATGGCACTAATGATAACACATTTCCCAGACCCACCTGCAGGGGGCCAGGGCTGAGGTTTATATGGACAGAGGGCTCAGAGATGTGCGACTCAGCGTGAATCTTGCACAGACGCTCTCGCAGCTCAGCGTTCTGCGTTACAGCCTGCAAAAGCAACCAGCATATATACTCACATGGCTTCCACATAGAGCTCCTAACTATTACAGTGCCTTGCAAAAGTATTCATACCCCTTCATTGTTTTCATTTTTTTATGTTGCACCCTTAAACTGCTTTAAATTACTTTTTTTCCCCACATCAATCTACACTCCATACACTTTTGTCATAAAGCACAAAACAGGTTTGTAACAACTTACAAAATCAAAATTAAAAACTCCATTGCATAAGTATTCATACCCTTTTCTGAGACACTTGAAATTTAGCCCAAGAGCACTCAGATTGCTTGTTACTACACTTTGAGTGAAGTTAAACTGTGGCAAATTCGTTTGAATGAGTATGATTTGGAAAGGCACACACCTCTCAGAAAAGGTCTAACAGCTGAAAATGATCATATCAGAGCAAAAACTGCCTGCCTGTAAAGCTCAGAAACAGGCTTGTGTCAAGGTACAGATCTGGGGAAGAGTTCAGAAAAAAATTCTGCTGCATTGAAGGTTCACAGAAGCATGTAGCCTCATTATCCATAATGGAAGACGCTTGGAACAACTAGGACTCTTCCTAGAGCTGGCCTCCTGGCCAAAATGACCAATTGATGGAGAAGGGGCTTGGTTATACTGTTGACCGAGAAGATAATGGTCACTCTAGTTGAGCTCCATGATAATATATGAAGATGGAAGAAACTTACAGGAGGACAAACATCACAGCAACAATGCACTGATCTGGGCTTTATGGCTGTGTGCCCAAACTCAATCCTCCTCAGTAAAGACGCATGAAAACCCACTTGGAATTTGCAAGAAAGTACCTAAAGGACCCTCAAACTGTGAGACACAAGATTCTCTGGTCTGATGAACCTAAATTCCAGGCATCATGTATGAAGGCAACCAAGTACTGCTCATTCCCTACAGTGTACCATAAAAAAAGTGTTGTGGGGGTGTTTTTCAATGCCAGGGACTGAGGAACTCATCAGAGTAGAAGGAAAGCTCAATGCACCAAAATATTGAGATAGCCTTAATGAAAACCCAGTCCAGAACATTCAGAACCTCAGA
This sequence comes from Labeo rohita, assembly GCF_022985175.1. Lineage (NCBI taxonomy): Eukaryota > Metazoa > Chordata > Actinopteri > Cypriniformes > Cyprinidae > Labeo > Labeo rohita. The sequence continues at coordinate 26,908,159 of NC_066884.1, read as the reverse complement.
CTGGGCAGAAGATTCACCTTCCAACAGGACAATGACCCTAAACACACAGCAACAGTGGCTTATAGACAACTCTGTGAATGTCCTCGAGTGACCCAGCCAGAGCTTTGGCTCTGAAATCAAATACTTCTGGAGAAACCTGAAAATGTCTGCCAGACCTCATCCAAGCTGACAGAGCTTGAGAGGTGAAGAGGTGAGGCAAAGAATGGTGGACAATTGCCAAATGCAGATGTGCAAAGCTTGTCACATCATATCAAAAAAGACTTGAGGCTATAATGGTGCTTCAACTACAGTACTCCTGTACTGAGTTAAGGGTATGAATATTTATGCCACGTACTTATTTCAGTGTTTTATTTTTAATTAATTTGCAAAGTTTATTGTGTCATTATGGTGTATGAAGTGTAAATTGATGTGGGGAAAAAGTAATTTAAAGCAGTTTAACATAAGGCAGCAACATAAAATGTGAAAAAATTAAGGGGTATGAATACTTTCGCAAGGCACTGTAAACATACAGAAAACAATGAGGAGAAAACAGGTCGTTATTTATTCACCCTCATCTGTTTTAAAAACATAGACACACAGAACATGTTTTTCCATTCCACTGATCTACTTCTCCATTGTTTGTCCATGTAAATGTGCTAGACAGACATCTTTGAACATTTGCATTTTTGCAGCATATTGTGCTTGATACTGCATTCTAAAAATGTGGTGCTTAAGATTTAAAAACTGCATTTTGAGACTTGTTGAGACAGTTTATCCCCTATTCCACTGCTTGGAAATATTTTTGGAAATTGGAAATACATTCTCAAATTGTGAAGATGAAGAATGTGAAGATATGTCGCAACGCTTTTGATACTGATTAAATATAAAGGGGACTGATTCAAAGACTGACACGGAGGAGAAGAAATTATTGAATAAAGTAGTTGTTTTTGTTTTCTTTGCGCACAAAAAGTATTTTCGTAGCTTCGTAAAATTAAGGCGGACTAAGATGGATGATGTCCTTACTACGTTTCTGGGCCTTAAGGGTGAGTAATTAATGTCAAAATTCATTCATTTTTGGGTTAACTATCCCCTTAAACAGGATTGAGGGTGAGTAAATTATTTAACTTTAAATTTTCATGTGAGTTATTCCTTTAAAATAGTCTAGCAGAACATAAAGTTTTGGAAATCAAAGAGACTAAATGTGTCTGGTTAAGACAGAGCTGGACTGAATTTCAAACAGCCGTTCCCTGCCGTTCTAAAAGACAACAGATGTTAGTCTGCCGTTTTTTCTCAGAAGTGCTAGAGTGGGGGTCTGCTTCACAATAACGTGACTCACTGAGGAAGATGAGTCATAATTCAGTGTTACAGAACTCGATTTAGCACAGACTCTTTTAGCATGTAAAAATTGTTGGTAGGAGGGTCAACGCTATTGTTCACAAGATTCATTAGAAGCTCAACCTGCTCATTATACTACAATAGCACTTCCAAAGGTGATTCTCTGCACTTTATTAGAAAGTGCATCTAAATATTGTCTTATATAGTACTTTGGCCATTCATGTATTTATATACGAGCTTTGCTTGCGTGCAATGCTTTAAAGAAATATTAAGGCAAGAAACTGAACGATTGTTAGTAAATAGCATTGAGCTTGAGGAAATACACAGAGAGGAAATGTGTGTGTTTGTGTGCGTACAGAAGTCAGGGCGTTCTTCAGTCCCAGGAGCTGGGCGGAGGGGGCAGGACAAGACTCATGCTCCAGCATCTGTTTAAGTCTCTCCTTCTCTGTCGTCAACATGCACAGGGCTGATTTCATGGTTGTATGAACTGGAAACAAACACATAAAAAAAGAGTTAACCATTATTTCAGGAATATATATAAGGACAAATCATCATTTTGATCTGCACATCTTCATGCATGATTTATGAAACATGATTTATGAAACACAACCCGCTTGTAATTTGAGAGAGTATACATATTCATGCAGTCTCTTATAATCTCTGAGTCATATGTCAGGAAGAGAAATGTGTATTTTAGTGCAAGTATTTTCCACTTTCATTATAGCAGGAGTGTGAAGGGCAAGTTTCATGTGCTGCTGTGGCCTGTTAGAACCTGCTGCAGATGTAGATCATAAGGGTGATTTAAAAACATAGCTACGGTAGCAGGAAACAGGAAGTGCATGCAGTAAACAGTGAAAACATGTACTTGCGCTTATAACAGAAAAGGGTTGAGATTTGTTTCTTCAGAGAAATAACAAACAGCTTGTTTACTTCTTCAGTTTGTTCTTGGTGAATATAAATTAGAGCACTTGAACTGAGCTCTGCTCTTAGAAGCAAGGAGGTTAACATCATATTTTTCATACTTAAACTAAAACCTAAATGAGAAACATAAATTGAGAAAGCTAAAATGCAAAAACTAAAAAATAAAAATATATAAACTGGCATTCAAAAGTTGAGGTTCAGTAAGATGTGTAATGTTTTTGAAAGAATTCTCTTTTTCTCATCAACATTCCATTTATTTGATCAGAAATACAGAAAAAAATGTAATATAAAATATTGTTGCAATTTAAAATAAGAGTTTTCTATTCCATTATACTTTAAAATATAATTTATTTCTGTGATGCAAAGCTGCATTTTCATCAGCCATTACTCACTGTCACATGATCCTTCAGAAATCATTCTAATGTGCTAATAATCTAATATGCTTTTTGAACCTGTAATACTTTTTTCAGCGCTCTTTAAAGAATAAAAAGTAAAAAAAAACAGCATTTATACAAAATAGAAATCTTTTCTAACAATACAAGTCTTTACTATCACTTTTTATCAATTTATCACATCCTTGCTGAATAAAATTATCATCAAGAAAGAAAGAAAACATTTACTGACCCCAAACTTTAAACTGTATATTGTTAGAAAAAATATCTATTTTGAATAAATGCTGTTCTTTTTAATGTTTTATTCATCAAAAAATCCTTAAAAAAAAGTATCAGTTTCCAAACAAATATTAAGCAGTACAACTGTTTTCAACATCGATAATAAATCAGCATATTAGAATGATTTCTTAAGGATTATGTGACACTGAAGACTCAAGTAATGATGCTGAAAATTCAGCTTTGCATCACAGGAAAAAAAATCTATTTTAAAGTATATCAAAATAGAAAACCACTTTTTAAATTGCAATATTATTTCACAATATTACTGTTTTTTCTGTATTTTTAATCAAATAAACACAGCCTTAATGAGCAAAAAAAACTTAAAGGAGAACTCCACTTCCAGAACAACAATTTACAAATAATTTACTCACCCCTTTGTCATCCAAAATGTTCATGTCTTTCTGTCTTCAGTCGTGAAGAAATTATGGTTTTTGAGGAAAACATTTCAGGATTTTTCTCCATATAATGCCCCGATTTTAAACTTCCAAAATGTAGTTTAAATGCAGCATCAAAGGGCTCTAAACAATACCATCCGAGGAAGAAGGGTCTTAGCTAGCGAAACAATTGGTCATTTTTTTCGGAAAATAAAAAATTGTATACTTTTTAACCACAAAAGCTTGTGTAGCACTAGCTCTGGGATGCTGAAGACAGAAAGACATGAACATCTTGGATGAGAAGGGGGTAAGTAAATTATGTAACATCAAAAAACAAAGACATTAAAAAACATTAAAATTCTTACCGATCCCAAACTTTTAAATGGCAGCGTATACTATTTAGGAAATAATATATATAAACTGTTCAAAAGTTTTTCTTTTCTTTATATTCATAACTTTTCATTTATCAAAAAAATTGAAAATAGAATCATGGTTTACACAATCATTTTAAGCAGCACAACTGTTTTCAACATCGATAATAATGTTTCTTGAGCACCAAATCTGTATATATTAGAATGATTACTGAATGATCATGTGACGCTAAAACTTGGAGTAATGGCTACAGAAAATTCTGCTTTGCCATCACAGGAATAAATAAATTAAAATATAATATAATATAATATTATAAAATATACTGAACTAGAAAACAGTTGTTCTGAACGGTAATAATATTTCACAATATTACTGTTTTTGATGCATTTAAATTTAAATAATCTAAATTATTAATCAGATGCTTTAAAGTATATTATATATAAGATATTCAAGATATTTTCATGGAGTTCGGCAGCGGTAGTAACTGTAACAGCACCAAACTACCAAAAAATAACAGCATCTTGCATAGAAGCTCATGCTGTTTTAAGTATTTTAGTACACCATTGTTGCTGGTCATCTCATCTAGACTGGTTTCAATATTGTCCAGTGAAACCTTTTGACCTGTTTTAAGGGACCAGCAGGGTAATTTCTCTGACAATGAGATACTGATTTATACAATCTTCATGAAGATAAAGTGCAATACAACATTTGCAATCAACATGTGTTGCATTCTCTCAAGTTTTAGCTCGTCCCTCAGCAATTTCCTCCTGATGGCATGTATTTTATATGCAAATAAGACAATCTGAGCCAAAAATGTAGGATTTAGGGGAGAACGATGAGGTATTTGTCACACAGGATAAATGGTGCACTATACTAGTTTTCTGTAGCGGAACTCACGGTTGTTTGCGACACGGTAGAAGTCTTCCTGCAGTTTGGATACGTCTATAGGTGAGTCTAGAGGTTCATGGTATGTCTTGTCATTGGTTAGGTCTACTGAAGAGAGGTTGGGATTGGACGCGTGGAGACGGATAGAGCCTGCTGAGATACAGCTTGGAACCTAAAAATATTAGGAGAAAATACCAGGTCATCGGTCAGTGATGGTGCTATTCATTTTGGCACAAAGAACACTGTGAGTTAAATAGCCTGGGAAAACATGACAGGAAATTTCTCTTGCATGCTGTAATATTAATGGTCCTTTGTGTAATTCTTAAGGGAATAAAAGAAGGCGTGACTATCATTGTCTTCCCACTATTCATGCATGTAATGCACTAGCAAATCAGCTCAATAAAACATTATGTTACCATTAAAAATGCATGGCTCTAGTAATTTGAAGTATTCATCGAGTGATTAATAACAGGTCTGCTAGTAGAAGGTCATGGATCACCTGCAGGGTTGTTTTATTGTCTTTCCCGTAATTCTTGGGACGCCATTTTCTGGGATGTCTCTTCTCTTTTTTTGGGCTGTCGTACGTTGAAGCCTAAAATGAAAGATACAGAAACTCAGTTTTTATTTATTTATTTTTTAAATTCCTATCATCCCTTAATACATATTGAAAACATTCTATTAATCCACTAAAACAAAATCTTTGCACAATTTTTGTACATTTCTCTATTGTTACATTTAGTTTTGCCATTATCTAACACTCATCCAACAAGTTTATATTTAAAAACACTAGTAATTTAACAACTAATATTAAATGTAATCTTTAGCAAATCACAAAATTAAACATGACAATTTTGTAATGCCCAATTTGACTGATTTTAGTTGTTTAGTGTTTATTTATTGTTTAATTTATTTATACAGAATAATACAAAATATTGGTCATCTGTTTGGGCATAACATGGGGAAAAAAAAAGTAAAACTAAAAAAAAAAAAAAAAGTGACAAAACAAGAAATTTAAAGGAGAGGTTTACTTCCAGAACAAAAATTTACAGAAAATTTACTCACCCCCTTCGTCATTCAAGATGTTCATGTCTTTCTTTCTTCTGTCGTAAAAAAATTATGTTTCTTGAGTAAAACATTCCAGAATTTTTCTCCATATAGTGGACTTCATTGGTGCCTGCAATTTTCAACTTCCAAAATAGTTTTAATGCAGCTTCAAAGGGCTCTAAATGATCCCAGCCAAGGAAGAAGGGTCTTATCTAGTGAAATGATTGTTATTAGGGCTGCACAATTAATCAAAGATGATTGTCATGCACATTTTTCCAGTAAAGCTGCTTGTGTAATCAGTAGTAAATCTCCAGCAGGTGCTTTCAGATGGAGCAGCATTTTCTGCGCACTATATCGTGTTCATTATCGCAAACGATTTAATCGTGCAATTCTGAAATCGAAAGAAATCATTTGTGATACTGACAGCTGTTTGCGTAGCTTCTTAGTGAACTACAGCTCTGTGTAGTAATGGTGCTACATCTGAAAGCACGTGAATTGACATGTTTTTACTCCAAACTCCATAACGTCAGTCGAGTGTTTGACATAAATCCTTCTGTGAGATGAAGTGGCTTCTTACAAAGAATAAGGCACACAACATATTTCACAGTATTCTAAGCCGTGATAAAGGCATTGGATTATTATATACTGTATTATAAGGAAAATTATAATAAGAAGAACTCAGATAAACCATGTATTAGGGATGTGCGGTATGCCTCTACTGGAAAAATACTGGTATATATTATGTTTCAAACGGTTCGATATCATCATTTTGCCCATTTCAGTATTTCATTCGCTGCTGTTCCAAAGTTCACCTGTAGGCGGTGTAGGCAGTGTTTCCCAAATTGCTGCAAAACCAGTAAACGTGACAACAGAACAACGCGATGGATCATCAAACAGATGAAATCCATCAATGCGCCCAAAATTAGTAAATAAAGACCACAGTGGAAGCGAAATATGGCATTATTTTGCATACAAAACAGATTAAAGGTGAACAAACTGACCTTACTGCATCTGCATGCAAGCTGTGCTATAAATCATATGTTGCCACAGGGGGCAACACATCAGATCTTGCCAAGCATTTGTCACTTGCTCAACTTGATCTTTTCCGCAAATTTAGAGATCCAGACGTGAGTGCATTATTCATCATTCATAAATTCATATTTAATTAAATTTTATTCACAACTGATCAGAGGCGGACAGTGGTGAAGTATTTTTACTTTATGCAAGTAAATTTAAAAAGTATCTGTAGTTTATCAGAGTGCTTTTCTTTGGAAAAAGTTTACTTCACTACAGCGTAATGTCATACTTTTTACTGCACTACATTTCATAAATAAAAGATGTTTTTGTTTTACCTTTAATACTTAAGAACATTAACAATGTGTTATTTTCGTGTACTCAAGTACATCTTTGAATTACTTTTACTTAAGTAAAATAAAGTAATAGATTTCTAATGTAATTAAGTATTAAGTGATATTTAATATGAAACTTAGTAAAAGTAAAAAGTACAATATTATGCTCTGGAATGTTGTGAAGCAAAGTTTTCTAAAGAAAAACACTTCGATAAAGTACACTTGAAAAGTACAAGTAAAAATACTTCACTACTCTCTGCCTCTGCACTTGATCAACGCACATACCTAAGATGTGATACAGAGTAAACACGAAAGCTCAAACGTGTGTGTGTGTGTGACACGCTAGAATCATTTTAGTTTTGGTCACATAACATTTGCATTTGCATTTCAAACAATCAAATATTCATTGAATTTGAATGAAGCAAGAGTTTTGCTATATTCATTTTAGTATCAATAATGTGAAGGGAATGTTTCTGCTGCGACAGCATGATAGAGATTTATATTTAATGCTTTTTCTTTGGCTATCTGAGTCTGAAATCTAAAAACATTCAGAAAGAGAGAGATAATAACATGATTTTGAATACTGAACAGTATTACAGCACTTATTAATCTAGGTCAATAATTATTTATAAATGATAAATGAACTAATATATGTTTAGTATGTTTTAATTACTAAGTAAATTGTATTCAATTAACTTTTTAAATCTTTTTTTATATTTTGAGGCTGGTTATTTGTCACCTATGGTATCGATTTAGTAGAATCTGGTATCGTACCAAAACAAAAATTACGGTATCAAGCTATCCCTACCATATATTGTTGTAGTCGTGTGTTTATTAGTCACGCTGAATCAATGAAAGCAATTAAATCTTCTGTTTATTCAGCTGCAGCGATTGTGATTTCCTTGGTGTCTTCTTCGGGCGTATTTGGAGTTTCTGCACGAGAGCACCCTCTGGCCTTCGGATGGAGATTTACTGCTGATCACAGAACCGTGCTTCACTGACAAGATGCGCATGACAATCGCAGCTTTTGCTTAATTGCTTTTGTGATTTCATTTCGATTTATCGTGCAGCCCATATAACAATTGCAATTTTGTTTGGAAAATAACTGATTGTTTCACTAGATAAGACCCTTCTTCCTTGGCTGGGATCGTTTAGAGCCATTTGAAGCTGCATTGAAACTTTTTTGTAAGTTCAAACTCGTGGGCACTATGGAAGTCCACTATATGGAGAACAATTCTGGAATGTTTTCCTCAAGAAACATAATTTCTTTACGACTGAAGAAAGAAAGACACCAGCATCTTGGATGACAAGGGAGTGAATAAACTATCTGTATCTGTAATTTTTGTTCTGGAAGTGAACTACTCCTTTAATTCCCAGCATTTTAAACAATAAGCTGATTTTTAACTAGCTTTGTATTGTTACAATATCAGCACTGTATATAAATGAACACTGTGTACTCAAAAACCTGTAAACTAGCCGAAGACAACATTTACATTCACAGGAGCTAAAGGAAACAGCAGTTGTCCATTTGGCAGATGAAAGGGCAGCGTTCTGAATTATAGCTCATCTGTGACAGCGGTTATGTGGAATAATTTGATTCACGACTGCAAAACTCATCATGGCTATACTTCTGAAATTGTGCTATCAACTGAATGCCTGTTTGTCAGTCGGGCCGTAGGCAAGAACATTAACAGCATCCACAGGCACAGCTGGACCACTGCCTGAGGGACTAAGACTGGCCTTTTTTGAGAGCAGCTGTTTTAAAGTTTTTGTCTATTGAACACTTTAAAAACTTAGTTCAAATAAAACTAAATGAATACTAATTCAACTAAACACATCCTTAACTCTTCTACTATATGACTTGTCAACAAAAAATAAAACACTTTATAATCACTATTATTAATTTGTGTGTGTGCGACATGTAACCTGCAGAGCGTTGATGGCTGGGGCGGAGTAGGTGCGGTGTAACACCTCCATACTTCTTAGCAAGTGATTCAGCTCCAGCAGCTGAGCCTCACAGACAGAGAGTTCTAAGAGAGAGAGACAAAGAACATTGTGCAGTAAAAAGCTGCAGACACAGCATCTTTAGAGTGAGATGGATTCATAAAGTGGTGTGTGTGTACCTTTGGTGCACCTGTCCATGTCATCAGAAGACTGGAGCCAGGCGGTCACCTTGGCCTGGCTGGTAAAAGATACGGGCGAGTGGAGAGAGGACTGCTTTGAGAGAGGGGCACGCTACATAAAGAGAGAAAGAGACAGAAACAAAGGCAGAAAATGATTGAGGAGAGAAAGAGAAAGAGAAGATAAATGCAAAAGTACAACCCCAGCTAAGCAAAACCGTTTCATATTATTCTGGCTATTTAACGTGGCCATTTATACATATACAGTACAGTGGTGATTAAAATTAGAGAACAATCTATAATTTCCTAAATTTCAAGGTCACCACTTATTCACGTATTTGAAGTTATCCTAACAGGAGCAGAAGGGCAGTTTTTAAGCATTTTTCATAAATGAATTGTGTTCTGAAGCACAGTATAAAAAGCTTAAATGAGATATTCGAAAAAGAACTAAAGTTATTGGTGTTAATCTGGCAACTCTGAAAAGGTGACTGAAAACCTGGGACAGGAGGTTGTCCAGATGAAGGCCAAAGGGATGATACTTTCAGCCATTGCAAAAGAAGTTGGTTGTTCCAAATCTGTGATTTCTTGAATATTGCAGGTTTACAATGACACTAATTCATTCAAGTTCCCAAAAAAAGCTTGTCGTCCACGTAAGACAAATGCACAAGAAGACAGGATAATGCATAGACTCTCAGTGGTCAACCGGTTCAGCACTGCAGATGGAATTGCTTGCCAGCACTGAACAGGTTAAGGATCTGTCTCGCCACTTTTAAGAAAAGTCAAACTGCAAGCACACTCTGCTTTGAACAATCCTCTCCTCAGCAGAAAGAATTAAAAGTTTAAGCTCACCTTTGTTGGGGAGCATGTTGTGTGGAGAGAGGAGAACTGGTCCAAAGTTCACTTTAGTGATGAGAGCCAGTTCAATTTATTTGGGTCTGACAGGAAACATTTTGTTTGGCATTAAGCTGAGGAAATACTGAAGCCCAAGTGCTTAAAGAAGTCAGTGAAAGGTAAAAGAGGAAGTGTCATGGTTTGGGGGATATTTTCTGCAGCAGGAGTTACATGGCAGGGTGAATGCAAATATTTATCAGAACTGCCTTCAGCAACATGCTTCCGTCCTGGCAAGCATCTCCCAATCAGCCTGCAATTTTCATGCAAGACAATGCCCCCGTCAACAGGTAAAGCAGTTCCTTGAAGCTACAGTTAGAACACTGAATTAATGAAATGGCTGGCCTACAGTCCTCAACTAAACAGTGACTGAAAACCTCTAGAAAATCCTGTAGGCTAAGAAACCCACTACAGTTACTGAACTATTGAAAAGAGTGAACCAAGATCACACCAGCACAGAAACTAGTAATGCCCCGCAGCTACAGATCATTCAAAGCAAGGGCTTCTACACTTCCTACTCATTTCTGACAGCTGTAACCCTAAAATTTTAGTTGTAATTATCTTTTGTGCAGCTGTGGTTACTGTTCTCTACTTTTGATCACTGTGTTTTCCACAAAATAAAGGTTTTTGTTGAAATTCCTTGGATATTTTGTTAGTAACAAGTGGTAAACCTACAGATGTCTTCCTTCAAATATATTCCTTCAAAAAGGATTAACAATATTTCAGAAAGATCTTTCATTGTGTACTATTTTCAATCAGTCTGTAAATGTGTCAGCTCATGCAAATTGAATAAAAATACTATTTATTTACTATATTGAGCGAGTACATAAATCTGCATTCAAAAACATATTTTCTGCCTTTTTACCTGTTTACAATTCACAGTAAAATCTATGGTAAACCTACAAATAATCAGATTTGATGCTGTATCATTTACTTGAATACATTTATTTCTCTAATACACGTTGTTCTTACTGTCAGTGGATCTTGGTGTATAATGACATGTTTGCTCTGATATGGATATGATATCAGATTCATCCATGCAGAATAGCAGTGGCAAACTGATATAAGAGCTGCTGTGCACGTAACATGCAATGGCGACAGAGGTGCAAAAGTGTGGACGTGCAGCTTTAATTATTTATTTTTAATTTAGGACTCCAACTTTAAAAAAAAAAAAAAAAAATTCCACAATCATCATTTCCACCACAGCATGATATGAACTGAACACAATGTATCATTTGAGGTGGAAATGGGAATTCAATAATGTATACAGTACAAATGTATGTATACAGTATATAAAGTCAAACATTTACATACACCCAAAATCAAATCAAATCAAATCATCTTTATTTATATACCGCCTTTAACAATACAGAATTGTGACAAGGCGGCTATACAGTATTAAATAGGAAATAGTACATCAACAATGCCAAGGGCAACAGTAAACACTCAATTTTCAGGTAAAGGTAGTTAATCAAATACAATAAAATAAAATACAATAAGAGGGATCATCTAAAATGCATCTTCACTGTGTTTTTGAAAATGTGTTTTGTTTTCAACAAAAACCTTTATTTTGTGGAAAACACAGTGAACATGCATTTTGGATGATCCCTCTTATTTTGGGTGTATGTGAATTTTTGACTTTATATACTGTATACATACATTTATACTGTATACATTATTTATTGAATTCCCATTTCCACAGCTGTGTATTTTTTGTTTAGTGATAGTTGTTCATGAGTCCCTTGTTTGTCCTGATCAGTTAAACTGTCTGCCGTTCTTCAGAAAAATCCTTCAGGTCCCACAAATTCTTTGGTTTTCCAGCATTTTTGTGTATTTGAACCCTTTCCAACAATGACTGTATGATTTTGAAATCTGTCTTTTCACACTGAGGACAACTGAGGGACTCATATGCAACTATTACAGAAGGTTCAAACGCTCACTAATGCTTCAGAAGGAAAAATTATGACTTAGGAGTTGGGGTTGAAAACTTTTAAACAGAATAAAGATGTGTAAACTTTTTTTTATTTCGCCTAAATATACATATTTTTTTCATGTAGTGCTGTCCTTCAGAAGCTACAGAAGATACTTACACGTTTCCCAGAAGACAAAATTCTGTAAGAGTTGCATACGAGTCTCTCAGTTCTCTCAGATCTCAAAATCATACAGTCATTGTTGGAAAGGACACAAAAATGCTGAAAAACCAAAGAATTTGTGGGACCTAAAGGATTTTACTGAAGAACAGCGGGCAGTTTAACTGGTCAGGACAAACAAGGGACTCATGAACAACTATCACTAAACAAAAAAAGCTGTGAATCATTTAGGTAACAACAGAGTACTAAATAAAAACAATATGTATTTTGTAAGATCCCTCTTATTTTGGTAAAATAATTAACATTTTGCAGATTCTACAAGACGTATGTAAACTTTTGAATTCAACTGTACTGTTGGACACTGTTAGTGGACAAATTAAATGGTCTTTTTTGAGAGAATATTTTGTAAAAGTAAAAGAGCTTTTAACCTTGAACAGTCCTTTAACATTCTTTCAAAGTTAAAGCACTTGCACCGTAATTGTCATTTTATCTGACATTTATCTTTCCATCTAAACCCTCTACATGTCCCATGGCATTACCTTTCTGATGGACTGACTGTCAGGTATCGTGGGGGAGGAGGTGAGGGGGTAATGAGGGTGAAAGAGCGCTTTCTCAGGAGGGAACATGGCGATCTCATTCTGCCTGTAAAGCCTGTGGTGACGCAGCTTGGAGACCCATTCATCAAACAGCTCCTGGGACTTGATCTGCAAGCAAGAAGACCACAGTTGAAGGAAACCTACTTGATCAGGATTCGGAAGGTGTTTTTCTTGACGTCGTGCAGCTGCACTTTAAAATGGTCAAGATGAAGGCTGACCTTATGACTTTGTATTTGAAAGACCTGCTTCCTACTCCTGAGATCAAGAGCTTAAAATGCACGCAAGAGTTCAAACAAACGACAGCCGACAAAACCGATTTTGTCCCTTAAACGATTCTCTTTAGAAGAGGATTTTACTTAAATTGTAATTAGAACTATAATTCAAATTTGAATTGTAAATTATAAACATTCCATTAATTTACCTTAAAATTGGTTTAAACTGAAATATACTGGGATTTAAAATTCATTCTCAGTTCAGTTCTGAATATCAAAGTACAGTACATTGAAACTCTTTCTCATAGCCACAAAACTCCATTAAAGTAATCATAACCTCTGAGTGCTACTTTAATATAAGGCTAAAGCAAATCTACTGTACTATCATAATGTAACATGTTCCAGTACAACTGCGGCAAATCTCCACTAAAGCTTCTCCTGTGACCGCAGAGCATTCTGACGCTGAGGTCAGTCTAATACTATAATTGTTGTGATACCTTCAGGTGATAAATGTTTTCTTCTGCATCCAAATCAATGCACTTGGCTTTCTTCTTAATGGCCATGACAGACAGCCCCACATCAATGCAGCCGTGGAGCTTGCCTTTCTCAACCTGCACAAAGAACAGACAGACAATTTGACCTATAAATATCACATCTACCTTGTATATCAATACAACAGATGCTGCTTTGTTGCAACATGCTGAAATTACTACTGAGCAAATACGTTGCTCCTGGTTGAACCTCAAATGAATATAGATTCAAACTGAATTCTTGGCTGTTGTGCTCTTCCACAAATAATGAAATCTACTGTATTCTTTCAAAAATACAACAGACTGATACAACAGCCCTAGTCATCCTATCTTACAGAGGTTTGCATGTAAAGAATTTAAAGTGATAGTCCACCCAAAAATGAAAATCATCCCGTGATTTACTAACCTTAAAGCCATACTAGGTGTATATGACGTTTTTCTTTCAGATGAATCCAACTGGGGTTATATAAAAAAAAATGTCCTGGCTTTATTATGGCAGTGAATGGGTGTTAAGAATTTGAAGTCCAATAAAGTACATCCATCATCATAAAGTACTCCATGTACTCTGAAGCAAAGCGATGCGTTTGTGTAAGAAAAATATTCATATCTAAAACTGTATAAACTGTATTCTCTAGCTCTTCCGCTAACTGTCGTACATGTGATATTTTTTCATATACAAACACATCAATTTACTTCAAAAGGCCATCATTAACCCTGTGTGGAGTACTTTTTATGATGGATGTATGCACTTTATTGGGCTTCAAATTCTCATCACCCATTCACCACAATTATAAAGCTTGGAACCAGGACATTTTTTTAATATAACTCCGATTGTATACATCTGAAAGAAGAAAGTCACATACACCTAGGATGGCTTGAGGCTGAGTAAATCATGGGGTAACTTTCATTTTTGGATGAACTATCTCTTTAAGGCTTTGGTCCATTAACACATCTTCAAGTATTTACAAGGATAAATGCTTGTTTAGAATCACCTGTCGCATGTGCTCAGCAGGTTTTTTTTACATCTTCTCGATCATTTAACAAACGATTTAATTGACAGCAGTGGCTCTAGAGGCAAAGTTGTCCGAAATGAGGAGTTCTACCATATTATAAGAATATTGCGTGTATGTGCGAAAAACGCACAATGTACAATCGCTTATGACCTTCAAAATTGCGATATCACCCCAGTGGCTGATTTCTTTCAAATTTCTCACAGACCTTTGGGGCTGTGATTGGCCTCTGTTAGCCCTGTTTAATAGGTGCTCAAACTTCATCGGCCAGTGGCGGCCATGCTATGTTTTTTTTTTCTGTGACCTCAGATTGAGCTCTTACATACATGTTCTGAGTTTGCAGAGGATATCCCATTTCATTCAGGAGTTACACATATTTTACTAAAAGTGGCCCTGCCCCTTTTAAACGTTTTGGCATCCCTTCGCGACGGTGACTTGAAAGTTCAGCTTTTTTTTTTTGATAATTATTGACATTCACTTTCCAGAGAATCTTTCTGCACTGGATTTGGTTCTGATTGGGCAAAATGCCTAGGACTAGTACGCCAAAGTAGGTTTTTCAAAAAATTAAAAATACCCAAACATTTAGCCCGGTTTGCAATCGAATCTAAGCCATGCGTTTTGTCCTGCATGAGATTCCAACGACTTGAGAGAATTGAGCCTGCGACTAATGGTTTAGGAGTTATAAGCGATTTTGTAGTTTAATCACTCAGGCCAATTGGGGCGAGCTTTGGTGACGTTGTCGGTGGTATGAGTACTACCATCCCTCCAAGTTTCAAGTCCCTACGCCTTACGGTTTGGTCTGCATGATCAGTTTCACATGGAGATTGCTGATCCTTGACCATTCTAACAATTACAACAGGGTTTCAGCGCTACACGTCTGAACCCCTCAATATTCAAAAAGGAGAAGCGAGTCAGGTCCCAAATAGCAAAATAATAAATTATTTTATTGAATTGAATTGAATTGAATTAAATACAGTTTTTACAAAAGATGTATATACTCAGATTCTTTACAGTCTTTTTAAAGGTGGCATAAATGCAATCCAACAATAGCCCTTTATACATAGAAAAAACGTATAAATATCCACCATTAGCAGCTATTACAGCTCTGGATAATCTAGTCTTAAATTCATTGTATTCTAAACCTAATTGGCAATCAACTGTTGAAGCTATTAAGGTGTGCTGACCCAAAAATCTTTTAAAAACCTGGGCCAAGTTTAAAACAGTAACCAGGCATCACAACTGGCAAAGGGCCATGTCTGTCTTTGACATGTATATATTGCCATTATTATGTAATCAAAATGAAAATTATTATTATTGCTGGTCTTCAGTGATAATGTCAAGTTACTTTAATGTATTTGCAACAAAAAATGATAAGGATTTATGCTGATATTGTCCAAAACCACACTTTGCCACGGGTGTTTCCAAACTTTTGGAGGGCAGTGTATATATATATATATATATATACACTGTGTGCAGAATTATTAGGCATGTTGATATTCTGGTCATATTTTTTTTCCAAACACATTTTACCAATTCCAAACCACATCAGTCTTAGTAACTACTGTTAATTTTGTATTTAATCATTTATATGTGATGTATAATTGTCCGTGAAGGCTGGAAGTGAAAAACTCCTTATATTCAGGTGTGCAGGATTATTAGGCATGTTTTCGTTTACAGCTAAAATGAGCCAAAAAAGATATTTAACCCAGACTGAAAAGTCCAAATTATTAAATGCCCATGAGAAGAATGCAATACTAATGCATTACAAGAATTTGCAAAGTTAAGGCTTGACCATTGGACAGAGAAATGCTTGTTGAGTCTGCATGGTCAGAAAAAACAGGTGGAGAAGAAAAGATGCATGTTAACTGCAAAAGAATTAGGAATTAAGGTGAAGAATTAGGTGTGACACCATCAGGAACCGTTTAGTCTCCAGCGCCACCATTTTCCAGAACTGCAACCTACCTGGAGTCTTCAGAAGTGCAATGTGTCAGGCTCTCAGAGACTTTGCTTGGTAAAAAATCCTAAAAAATGCCCCTTACTTAATAAGAATAACAAGCTGACGTGTTGTGAAATACATGAAGACAGTTTTTTTATATGCTTTAGAGACAGATAAGTTGAGAGTGACTCTTGAAGGACAAGCATCACATCCTCTTGTGCCTCTGATTCAAGAATTTATCTTCCAAAATCTGGCAGTAAGTTTTGGGAGTTCATGTTTAGTCTCTTATCCTGAAAAGTCTGACTTGCAGAGATGGACTAAAATGAACTCCCAAAACTTACTGCCAGATTTTAGAAGATAAATTCTTGAATCAGAGGTACAAGAGGATGTGATGCTTGTCCTTCAAGAGACACTCTCAACTTATCTGTCTCTAAAGCATATAAAAAAACTGTCTTCATGTATTTCACAAGACGTCAGCTTGTTATTCTTATTAAGTCAGGGGCATTTTTAGGATTTTTTACCAAGCAAAGTCTCTGAGAACCTGACACATTGTACTTCTGAAGACTCCAGGTAGGTTGCAGTTCTGGAAAATGGTGGCGCTGGAGAACTGGAAACGGTTCCTGATGGTGTCACACCTAATTCTTCACCTTAATTCCTAATTCTTTTGTAGTTAACATGCATCTTTTCTTCTCCACCTGTTTTTTCTGACCATGCAGACTCAACAAGCATTTCACTGTCCAATGGTCAAGCCTTAACTTTGCAAATTCTTGTAATGCATTAGTATTGCATTCTTCTCATGGGCATTTAATAATTTGGACTTTTCAGTCTGGGTTAAATCTCTTTTTTGGCTCATTTTAGCTGTAAACGAAAACATGCCTAATAATTCTGCACACCTGAATATAAGGAGTTTTTCACTTCCAGCCTTCACGGACAATTATATATCACATATAAATGATTAAACACAAAATTAACAGTAGTTATTAAGACTGATGTGGTTTGGAATTGGTAAAATGTGTTTGGAAAAAAAATATGACCAGAATATCAACATGCCTAATAATTCTGCACACAGTGTATATATATATCCACAGTTACCTACTCACAAGAGTCATTTATCCCATAATCTGTAATCCCGTAACTAAATTCAGAATTGATAAGCATACAGCCCTCCGTAAATACACTGTGCATTCAAAACAGTAAATTTCATGAAAGGTGACAAGTTTGCAGCACAATAAATGCAAGAGGCTTTGGCTAATTTTGCTAATGCATAACCTTGTCAATGATCCATTCTCACAGGCACATTCAACTAGTGCCCTTGATTTAGAGGCCAAAAAGGGCCCAGCTCTATCTAAAAGATATATGGCAGATTAAATACGCACTTTCATTATAATTTAATACCTTGGCCTTAAGCATCCACTCCATAATGCTGTTTAGGAGGGCATACTGGCATAAGGGAAGGCAACTGCGGCAACTGCGGTGGCAGCGTAACAGTTTCTTACATTTGCAAACTATCAGCTCTAGACGATGCTATCAAACTCTGGGCACATTAACTTCGATTTTATATAGCCACAGCTAGAGGCTTTTATCAGCAGGAAGCACATATTGACAGAAAGATGGAGGTGTAAGACCTTTAAAGATTTCTGGAGGTCTGGGAAGTCTTACATGATGGGGAACTGACCACTAAAAGTCCTGAGTGCTTTAGTTCAATGGATTGAGTGAGTGTGTGTGTGTATGTGTACGTGCGAGGACTTTTAGACTCACATCAGCTGCGCATTTGGCGTACTTCAAAATGCCCTTGTCCAAGTAGAAGTATCTCTGTGAAGAAAGAAGCACAAAGAGGAGAGAACAGAGGAGAAACTCGGGTCAGATTTATTTGGTAAATGATGAATGTCCTCTCAGGGGACGCTTACGCACTCTTGATGAATGAGAGACTGTGTATCGCTATGCCTCTTTTCTGTCTATTCTTGCATTCACTCTTTTTGGTTGAAGGGGAATATGGGTATTTTTGGCGAACAGACCTTTGAATGGCTTACTTAGGGTTGTATGAATATTAAACTTGCATAGCAGAAAGTATTTATTCATCAAAAGTGCTCGTATCACCTTTTTAAATTGTGTTTGTGTGCTTAAATTGAACACAATGCCCCACACTGGAGATAGTGGAATGACTGTGCCATTTATTTAAAGTGAATTTTTATGCCGGTCTAATCATAAATCATCATAATTTCTGGTTTAACCTGTTTAGTTCAGTTTGGCTAAAAGCAAAAAGCACTCTTTGTTGAAAAAATTAAAATAAACAATTTGGATGATTTGTAGCTTTACTCACTACAGACATTATTGTGGGCTTTATTCATTTTTCTGGTGTTTTTGTTGTTGTTGTTAGTCCATAACAGGCAAGATGATGCATATTTTAAAAAGATATCACAATAAACATTAAGCTTTTGTTTATGTTCTCATATTATAGCTAAGCTGTGGGGTGAAGAGCCGTTCTGTTTACTTTAGCCGCGAAACTTGCTAACTAGCACATTATTAAGAAAGGCAATTTGCAAAGATGCATAAAAAACCCTGATTCTCACTTCTGCTGTAGGTGAAGCTGGATCACGAATGATTTGCGCAAAAATAGATGCATTTATGTAGATCACTGGGCGCATTTCCTTCAGAAACGAAAGTAAAGTTAATCATCTGCATCTCCAGTGGCTCAGATGTCGGGAGTAAATGACGACTGCTATGTTCATTACTACATCCAAGAACAACTCAATTGTTAATCTGAGACATTCATGTCTTGCCCTGCATCGGAGTAGACACAATGGCGGTTGGCCTGTTCTCAGCTCACTCAGCTCATTTAAGGCATGGTCTAAGGTAAGACCAACCGTCGTGGGAGCGGTCTTGGTTGGTGTGACGTCACACAGACAAGAAGCTGAGAATAGCTTGGTTTAAAAAAGAGAATTTTACTTATGAAGATTAAAAAAAAACACTGGGTGGATTCTTATCATAATAGGTTGGTTGTGTACACACATTGCCAACACACATTTATGTTCAAACAACTTGTAAAAGTGAGTTTTGCATCCGATGACCGCTTTTAAAAGAGAAGCCCTCCAAAAGACACCCAAAACAAAGATTCACATAAATGTACTCACCCCCTTGTCATCCAAGATGTTCATGTCTTTCTTTCTTCAGTTGTAAAGAAATTATGCTTTTTGAAGAAAAGATTTTAGCATTTTTCTTCATATAATGAACTGATATGGTGCCCTGATTTTGAACTTCCAAAATGCAATTTAAATGCGGCTTCAAACGATCCCAAATGCGGTTGTAAATGATCCCAGCAGAGGAAGAAGGGTCTTATCTAGCATAACGATAGGTTATTTTCATAAAAATAATACAATTTATATACTTTTTAATGTCAAACGCTCGTCTTGTCTTACTCTGCCTAAACTGTTTTTGTTCCAGGTCATGACAGTTAGGGTATGTCTAAAAACTCCAATCTCATGTTCTCCCTATATCGTGGTTTTACCTTTGTTAAGGGTGTTCGATCTTCTTTGGATGTTCACCCTGGTGAAAAAAACAGCATATGCTGGTAGGTATGTTCTGATGCTGGGATGCTGGTTAGGTGTGTTTTGGTCCTGGTTTAAGCTGGTCATTTGCTGGTTTTTGCTGGTCCTTAGCTGGTTGATGCTGGTCCTTGACCAGCAACATGACCAGCATAAACCAGCAAAGGACCAGCATAAACCAGCATCAAAACATACCTAACCAGCATATGCTGGTTTTTTCACCAGGGCACTTTGCAAAGACTGGGTCGGTACATCTGCAGTGATGTAGGATGATTTTGAAATTATTTTTGAAGTTGAGGGAGAAAATACGATTGGAGTTTTGTGACATACCCTAACTGTCTTGAGTCAGAATACACAGAGTTCAGGGAGAGCGTTTGAGAATAAAAAGTATTCAAATTGTGTTTTTTATGAAAATAACCGATTGTTTCGCTAGATAAGACCCTTCTTCCTCAGTTGGGATCGTTTACAACCGCATTGGGATCGTTTGAAGCCGCATTTAAACTACATGTTGGAAGTTCAATGGATGACAATGGGGTGAGTACATTATATGTGAATCTTTGTTTTGGGAGTGGACTTTAAGAGCTGCTGAACGTGACACGAATCTGACACGCATCACGTAGTTTCATCCGCGCTTTAATATGAAATGATGCAGGTTACTGTGATGTGCATTAATGTGTGCAATTGAAGAGTACACAATACAAGTGCATTTTTACTGACATATGGACTGACAACATCTCATCTGACCAAATATTTTAAATAAACCTTTAGTAGAGGCATTAATGCGTGACTGTTTCCCACATACCTTATGCCAGCCTTTCATAGGCCACTTTCTCTTCTTCAGCATGAAGCCGGACTGCTTCTCTGGCTCCTGAACATTGGAAAGACCACCACGCAAACCCTCGACGATCTCCCAGCTGTCCTGTACAATTTAATTCAAAACACAAGAACACACTACAATGAAACACTGTACTTTAGTGACCTAAGTATAGTGTTTCTATCTCAATGCCTATGAAAATAGTTAATAATAAAAGTGTTAACTAGAGACACTGCAGTAGATATGATTGGATATCTCATTAGGCAGGACTGCTTTACATTCACACATGAGAATGATGAAAAAACATGCAGTGTGAAAACAGAGAGTCAAGATGAAATGAGGAAGTCACTTGACAGACTAATATGGAATATGTCTTACAGTTATTTAATATGTTAAGGAATATATACAGTTTTTCATGATATATAGTGCTTTTGATATATAAGATTTTGGTTATACCGCACATTCATTATTTGTATGATGAATGTTCTAGATGAATTCAAACATAATGAAAATGTAGATTGCACAGTGATGAAACTGGATAATAATTTTACAGAAAACGTTTTAGAAAGTCAGGAAGGTAGTAGGGCTAGAAAAATTGAGTTGAGGCAATTTCTTCTCCCCTTTATTCAGAACACAGAAAAAAAAAAATCAATCATCACAATCTAGTATTCAACTTATTCATAAGTTTAGTGCTCCTGCATGCATGGACTGTCATTTATTCTACAAACTTTACATCTCTATGAATAAAATCAGAAACAAAAGTCCTAATGCAGAAAATAATGAATTTAGGATAAAATTCAGAACCAACACAAATTAACTTCAGGTACAAGGTCACTTATTCACAATACTCTGGATACATAATAATGTTGGTAAGAACTATGTGCATGCTTTTATCAATCAGATGGAAATTTAGAGAGGAAAGAAATTCTCTGTATTATTTAGAGTGCTGACAGATGGGACAAAAATGTGGGTCTCTATTCTCTCTCTTCAGCAAACTCTGTTTCTTCCTCAAGGCGAGAGCTGCACTGCCCAAACACACTCTCAGCAATTCACTACATCAAGGACAACTTTCAAAGAGACATCTCTATAGCCAAGGACAAAACCCAAACATGCATTAAGAACCACAGAGTGAGACTAATGAAACAAACCGCTCTTACACAACAGCTCAAATCAAAGAGCAACACAACCTTCAAGGGATACTGTGTTATGACAGTGAAAACAAACCAGCTGATCAACCAACTAGTGAAAAAGAAGCATGCTTTAGAATCATTTTAAAAAGAGTATGTCCACTTATTAGAGAAATATATGAACTTGCGCAAAGAAAACTAACATAACGACTTGATTCAACCATTTTTCTTCCGTGTCAGTCTTTGACGCGCGTTCACGAGAGTAACACGACGCATGCGTGTGGTGCTGCTGATGCAGGAGTCGATGTTCTGATGTAGAACCTGGATGCACTTCGCTTTGTTTACAAGCAGAAGCAGTAAAGATGCATGTGTGCATCAAGGTACTATCATGAATGCATGTGAAAGACTGGCACGAAAGAGAAGAAATTGTTCAATAAAATCTTGTTTTTTTTTCTTTGCACAAAAAAAGTATTCTCGTAGCTTCATAAAATTAAGGTTGAACCACTGATGTCACATGGACAATTTTAACATTGTCCTTATTATCTTTCTGGGCCTTGAACGTGTCAGTTGCGTTGCTGTCTATAAATGTTCAGAAAGCTCTCAGATTTCATCAAAAATATCTAAATTTATGATCCGAAGATGAAGGTCTTACAGGTTTGGAACAACATGAGGGTGAGTACTTAATGATAGAATTTTCATTTTTGGGTAATTTAACTGCATTAAAAAATGTTATAACACAATTATCTGAACTTTAGAGTTCTTTTTGACTTATCTAGGCCTTAAGTAAATTGTTATATGTAATATAATTATATTGTAAACTAAAAGATACTTGAATGTAATTTCTATTGAAACTTGTGTCTCATGTCGGGGTTAAATATACACTACCAATCAAAAGTTTTTGAACAGTAAGATTTTTAATGTTTTTTAAAGAAGTCTCTTCTGCTCACCAAGCCTGTATTTATTTGATTCAAAGTACAGCAAAATCAGTAAAATTCTGAAATATTTTTACTATTTAAAATATCTGCTTTCTATTTGAATATTCAAAGCTGATTTTCAGCATCATGACTCCAGTCTCCAGTGTTAGAAATCAAAAATCATTCTAATATGCTGATTTGTTGTTCAAGAAACATTTATTATTGTTATTCTTATCTATATATTTAAAACAGTTGAGTTTCAAAGATTCAGTTAAAACAGTTTCAAGATTCTTTGATGAATACAAAGATCCAAAGATCAGCATTTATCTGAAATCTTTACAAAAGATTTATTTTTCACGTAAATGCTGTTCTTCTAAACTTTCTATTCATCAAAAAAAAAAAAAAAAAAATCATACTTAGCTTTTTTCAACATAATAATAATAAATGTTTTTGAGTAGCAAATCATAATATTAGAATGATTTCTGAAAGATAGTGTAACTGGAGTAATGATGCAAAAAAGTCAGCTTTGAAATCACAGCAATACATTACATTGTAAAATAGAAAACAGTTATTTTAAATAGTAAAAATATTTTACAATTGTACTGTTTTTGCTGTACTTTAGATCAAATAAATGCAGGCTTGATGAGGAGAAGAGACTTCTTTACAAAACATAATGTTCAAAAACTTTTGACTGGTAGTGTATTTGTAATTATACATTTGTGATGAAGCTGCAATTTAGTACATTCAAAATATATTAACTTTTAAAAATAATATACAATGTTAATAAAATAATACTGAATAGCACACTACAGTTAAAATTATAATCAAGTACTTTACATGTGCTTTAGCATGTTAATCAACATGTGTTGATTAAATACATAAACGATAAAGTAACCTATACAGTACAAGACCCACACTCTTAGAAAGTATTTATTTACTAGATAAACAGTTCTGTTAATGAGGACATTTCTCTGAAGAAGCGGGCACCAGATCACCTGCTGGGATTTCAGCCCTCTTTGCAGCAGTTTATACTCTACACAACATAATTCCATGATGTTGGTATTAAGAGTAACGTCTGCCACCCGTACAGTGAAACATATCTCCGCTTAGAAGGAATAATGAGCTTTATAATGCTACCAAATGATGAGATTAGAGATTACAGCCCCATAATCAGGTCAGCGTGTTCATCCGAGGAGAAGGACACCCATCCGCCCTCCGGAGCTCGGAGCATATAAACACACACATGTGCAGGTGTACATATGCACACAGATATATTAAGTCTATACACAACTGGAACAAACCTGAGTGAACAGTGATTGAAGATGTGTAATGGCGTCCAAAGGTCTGAGAGTAGACATCTGAACCCTGCTGTATTTATTCTTCATTTCCACAGAACATGATTAGTTTGCCACTAATTCCCTCACATAAAAGCCTCAGGAAATGTTTCGGAATTGCAATAAATGAAAAAAACAAAGGGCTGCTAAGTTTTTATTCATCTGGCGCTCAAGGCTCAATTCATAGATCGGTTATATTCATATTTCCCACAGTCATCTGACTGAGAACAAAAAGATTAATACTGTATTTCAGCACAGCGAGTAATGGGACTGATGAAGATAAAGTGGAAAGGCATAGCTGAGAGGTTTTTTTTGGGTAAAGTCCAGAAATATTTTGTCTAGTCTACTGCTTTCTGCTTTCATCTGTACTGTTGGACAGTTTTTCATTTGCTTTCAGAAAATTGCAAAAACTAAGAACCTAAGCACTATAAATATTTATAGTCTAAAAGTCATTTTTGTATGAAGCAAAGTCAAGAGAAGTTAAAGCTCTTAGAACAAACACAGCTGTCTCATGTCACTACATTTAAACTTAAGCTAATGTTTAGTAGATGCAAATATCCATGGAATTCTTATAGTATCAACATCAAGATTTTAAGGTTAATAACTGTGTGAATGTATAGAAAAAAAGTATATTTCAGTCACTGGAGCAGTTTTAGCACATTAATGGATAAAACAATGTTAATTTATTTGGTCTTGCCAGGCTAGATTTACTTTCCTGCAGCTGTTATTGCTGCTTCAGAGCAAGTAGGGAGACTCGCTTCTGCCAAGACAAAGATAGAAATGCTGCTTCTGCACAAATAAAGATGTGCAAAATGGTCTGTAGATGACAAGTGGTGCTGGTGGAGGTGGAGGGTATCAGACTCTGATAGCACACTGTGGACCGGTTTGCAGCATGCACTGACAGCAATTTTCTTGGCTGATTCTGATTTCCGTTTTTTTTTTGTAAGTGTGACCTTTCGATACCGATTTTACTGTAACTGACAGCATACAGTATATAAACAAAAATCTATATATATTAATGCAAAGAATTATTTATTTATATAATAAAAGAAATGATTAAATATTACAATTCCCTCAATCTGGACTAAGTTACAGATGTTTTTTCACTTAAACAACTTTTAAAATAAAGTGCTCTGTGACTGGGAAGAGGTAGAAATAACAATTAACTGAAAAGGACTTGCTGTATATAACAGATGTCATTTCCCACTGTTTAAAAATGGTAATTTTTTCCCCTGTCATCTTTCACATCAAATTCTTACAATGTTTCAATCAGGCCTAATAAGAAACTGTGGAGTTGTCACCATTCAACTGAAATCAGTATCAACAAACTCCATCTTTCCATTGCAGGAAACACAGAAGCTTTATCTGAAGTGGCATCAGACATATTTACACAGACTGTTTATTGAAGCTGAGGTGCACAAATGCATTTACACCACAAAATTGCAAAAGCATAACGTCATAAGATTAATGTTTTAAATATTTTTGAACATACAAATAAGAAATGTTGGGAAAAATGCAACGATACCTTTAAATATGAAACCAAACCACCAGTAGGTGGCAAAAAATATCATTATAGTAAAGTCATTTATAGTAGTATATAGTCGTATATATAGTATATACATATATAGTAGTATCAAAGTTGTCCTAAAACCAAAACAATACCCGCTCTTGTCTTAAGACAATTTTGAGTGATTTGACTTTTTCGATTCACTTCAAATGTTGACTACTCTAGACATTCATTCAACCAATTCATTTAAACGGCTGATTCATTTAGAAACAATTAAGTGACTGTATTTACGTACGCAACTGAATCATTGACTCACTCGATTCCTTCAAAAAATCAGATTGGTTTAGAAACGAAACACCGCTGTGTTGCTCACAGACACAACAATTCTGTTGTGGCTTTGATTGGAACTATTTTTGTCAGTAAAATTGAGCAAAAACACTCAATATTGTGTCTAAAATGTAAGTCACTTTAACTTTTTTTCTTATTTATTGAACTACTATTGTATAAAAGCAATCGTGTTAATATTCGGGGAAATATATTGGTTGTGTAATGTTACTTCCTTAAAACATATATTATAAATATTTTTTTTTTGTAACCGCATGACCAGCTAAGAACCAACTTAAACCAGCTTATGACCAGCTAAAGACCAGCTTAAACCAGCTCATGACCAGCTAAAGACCAGCTTAATAATTTTAGACAAAATGAAAAAAAAAAAAAAACCTACTTGTCACAGACAAGCGTTAATCGAGCCTTGTGGTGGTTCCCCCACTGTTTACTTTCACCCTACACGTATTACAAATTACGAACTTTCTGTCTTCTTCACTCACAGTGAAGAACTTGACAACAGGTTTTTATGCGGATGTGAACGTAAGTATAAGGTCAAAACAGACCGGATCGGAATCGGCAGACTGACCGGATGGTCATTTTTCTGGACCAATCATGTGGAAAATTGGCTAATTCCGGTCCTTGACAAATTCCAGTCTCAACAGACTATTTAAATGTTGACTAAGTAAGCTCAATAGCTGAAGTTACAGCTGAGGCCACTCAGCTCGTGTCATGTAGTAAACAATGTGATTGCTAGCAAATTACATACCAAAGAAAAATCAGCCTACACCATGAGTTTCCTGATTGAACTGGTAATGTGATATCAAAAATGTTTTGTCTTCACACTGTGCAGTTTTCTGGTATGCACTGATCACTGTATTTTATGGCCTAAATAAAAAGATTTTTTTTCCGTAAGATTTATTTCTCAATGAACATTGTGTGTAGGCGTTCATACTTTTTTTACTATAAAAGGGTGGGAAAATACTATAAAACAGTTGTAGATGATGTATTTCATTGCACACAGCAGGATGTCAATTCCCCAGACGTATTTTATGTCAACTACCTATTTACAGCATCAGCAGGACAAATATTAAACCTGGAAAGCAACACAACTATGACTCTCAGTTTATCTGACACACTGATATAAAACAGTGCGAAGTCTATGTCTCCTTCAACCTCAGTGCTAATTACACATTTTTTGCACCATTTGTCGACACACTAACCACGAGGTTATTGGCACCAACCCTACGTAACACTTTTCAGTTGACTTTCCTTAATGCACAACAACTGGTTGATTTTAATTTTAAAAATCTAGTATCTATGTCTATTTGTGTAATATGCCCTCAGAAAACGCTAGTTAAGATAAATTGATTGTTATGAGTACCATGTCAAGCTAGTTTATAGCTCCCAACATGCTTTGCTCCAGAGTTAGGTCGGTTAGGTCGAGGATGGATCTATAAATATAGTATTATAGTAGTACTAGTAGCCGCAAATTCATCTATCATTCAACAAGTTTTACACTAAACAATACTTTTGGATTTAAGTATTTTTAGAGTTTACCACGAAAAAAAATTGCTCTTTTATAAGAGAAGTCACTGACTTTTTGCAACAGGCAGGATTCAGCTTACGGCACTTCCCTTTCACTCCTATGGTGATTTAGTGTTGCACAACTCTGACAGAAATTCAGTGACGTCAAGGCTGTTATGTGATTGGTTATAAAGGCACACGTGATCCAAGTTGACTATTACTTTTCCAATAGTAAGTAATACAGACCCTCTCACCTCCCTATAGTAAGAAAATCTCTGACAGGACTACATGAGGATTAAGGGAATCACATGACAGGAACATGAAACAAGGCTAAATATCAAAATAAAGGACATGAAAACCTAAACCAGAAACAAAACTCAAAAACCAGCATGACAACTACAGTAGATTGCTTTATTTAAAAAGCATGAACTGCAGTTGTTGATGCCGTTATAGTCTCTCTACTAGTTATGTTTGCACATGCATGTGTGCTATTGTTAACTGGACCGTTGAAGCACTTAATTTGCTGGAGTAACCCTCACAGTAAATTGGATCGCTGTACAAGTAAATACACCTGGGAAATTCCCAGTTGCAATAAATTAGTTAGCTCAACTTAAATAAATTGGTTATTTGAAAGTCACACCTAGTTTATTTAAGTTAAAATAAATTAGGTGTAAAAACTAAAAAGTATTTTTTACTTTACTTCGTTTTTAAGACAATTAGCTTGCATGCTTTTTAAAGTAAGGCAAACTAATTAGATTTTACAGTAAAGAAAATGAACACCCCTACTAGGGATGTCACAATTCTCAATATAATATCAAACCGTTCGGTTCAATACGCTTGTGAATTGCGTTTTTACGTGCTAAAATGAAGAAAAGCTTCCTGCTTATATTTGAAAAAGCAACACAGCAAGAGCATCTTCCCTTCTAATGACATGCAGTGATAAGCCTTTCTAAACCTTTGTCCAACAAAAGAGTTATTAAAACAAAAGTTATAAAAAAACATAACTTGTTTTTAATTCACAACATCAGTCGAGTGTTTGAAATAACTTCCCTTATGTGATCTGATGTGGATTCTTATCACAGAATGAGGCAGACAAAAAATTCTATATTCATATTCTATGTATGTCAATTAGCAATGGCTTATGAAAATACCCAAGATTGCTTGAAGAACACAGATAAACCATATATTATTGCAGATGAGTGTTTATTGTCCTTACATTTCATCATTCAAACGTTTAACGTTATATCTTGTTTTTATTCAGTTACAGCAATAGCGATGCCTTTATCCATATCAGAGAAGCTGGAATGGAACTCATCAGTGCTACTTCTTTGACGCATATGTGGATTTTCTGCACGAGGGCGCCCTCTGGCGTTCAGTATGAATGAAACCCATTCTATTTTGCGTAAAAAAAAAAAAAAAAAAATTCCTCTTTCAAAAGAAAAATTAAGCAGACATATACTAAACAAAATTTTTTCCAGTGTACAGAGGTTTATGGGAGTATTTTGTTAATTTGTTGCAAAAAAAACCCACACTGAAATGGCAAGATATCAGAACCGAACTGAAAACTGTGGGTAAAAACCCGAGGTACGTATTGAACCGTGGACTAACTTTAATTGTTATCTCTCAAAGGTGCAGGTTGAGTTACATAGAGTTTCTGAAAAAAAAGTACAAAAGCTGTCACTGGGGCGGTAGCCTTTCCAAAGGTAACTAATATGTACCTTTAAGGTAGTATTATGCACCCCTTAGGGGTAAATAAGGCACAAAGGTGTACCTTTTTAAAGGGTAACGCCCCAGTGACAGCTTTTGTAACTTTTTTCCAAGAATGTTGCAAAGTGCAATAAATGCAATAAATGCACACTTACCTGTCTGCTGTCATGTTTAGAGGAGGAACTGCTATTGCTGTGAGATGGAGAGGAGATCTTCTGGGACATGGTGGAACTTTTCTCCTCTGAGCTCATCTCCTGCTCTCAGTGAGAGGGAGAACGTAAAAAGGAGAGGAAGAGGAGGAAAAGAGGGAGGGAGAACCGACAGCTCAGCAGTTGTGGGTCTCCATTTGCCTGTTCTTCCAAAGCTTGGACACAGTGTTTGAGTCTGTGGACAGATGAAGGGAGAAAGAAAGGACTGATCAGGAGATGTATGTGAAAGGCTTTCATTTGTACAGATAATGAACACCACTCACCCACCACAGGATATCAAATAGCAGATTTATCTGAAAGTATACAGGCTTGGTCAGCGGGTTGTGTTGAGGAAATATGCCAGCGTGAATCACTGGACATACTATAGAAGTCGTCCCCTCATCTCCCACTCGCTGTGGGGGCTACACTGAACACACACTGACTCTATGAATCTGAGCTTCACTTATAGCAGTAACAGACGTCAGAGATCGACGCTCTGTAGTAACCATCCTTCTTTCCCTGTCTCATCTCATCCACGCTGCTCTGTCTTCCTCTCAGTGTGGTTCTCACATGAATGGAGAACAGAATGCAAATATCCTCTTGCTTTGTGTCTGGGTTTGTTTGAAGTCATGTGTCACGACTGCACCATATGCATACTCGTGTTACAGCACCTGTGCTGGTTATTAACACCAGTTACAGGGTGTGGGACACACGTCACACACATAAAAACAATACAATAAAATACGAGACATAAATTCACAAACTGTCACGGTAATTTTTAAATACACCTATGGCTTGTATTTAAAATCAGATTGACATTATGTATACAATTATGATGTATTATGTATCCTCATATATGCTAATACTTGATTTATGTACTTTTATTAAGCCTATTCATTTTTGTGCTTTTTTATTTGATTATTCACCAACCTACAGACTGATATGTCAGCTTTATATCGACCATCTAAAGCTCCATGTCACAGAATTTGCCAAATTTTGGAAAGTATGTCAGTACACTTAAATCAAAACACGATATGGACTAGTTTCTATGAATATTAAGCTGTGAAAATACTATATGAATCCTGCATGTTTTGCCTCATTTCATGAGCATTTTACCATTTATTTTGAAAAAGCATCATACAAACGGATACTTAATCTTCACAGTAACCGTCAAAATAAAAGTTTGGTTCACCTTAAAGAAACTGTGACTATGAATAAAATTATTATTAAAAGATTTTTAAGGAATATTTAACAGAAAAATAATTTACCATACTTTACTTACAAGGAAAATGCAAATTCACAATAGTATTTCTGGGGGGAAATAATATATATATATATATATATATATATTTTAAATCGATTACTTAGAAATGCTTTTGATTTTTAAAATTTAATGAAACTCAGAAATAGGTTAAAAATAAATAAATAAATAAATACTGAATTTGACCAAAAAAAGTGGATTGAAAAAAATGGATTTCATAGTGCCTTAAATATGTAATCTATAATCTATATTGGTCAATCACCAACAAAACAACCATATATTATACTGCATATGTATAAAATTAAGATTTGCTGTAATGTTTCTTATATACAGTACCAGTCAAAAGTTTTTGAACAGTATAATTTTTTTCTGCTCGCCAAGCCTGCATTTATTTGATCCAAAACACAGCAAAAACAGTAACATTTTGAAATATTTTTACTATTTAAAATAAATATTTTCTATTTGAATATATTTTAAAATGTAATTTATTTATAGTTTTATAGTGTTTTCGAAGCTGAATTTTTAGCATCATTACTTCAGTCACATGATCCTTCAGAAATCATTCTAATATTCTGATTTACTTCTGTTATTTTAAATAGTAAAAATATTTCACAATATCACTTATTTTGCTGTACTTTGACTCAAATAAAAGCAAAAAAAAAAAACATTAAAAATCTTACTGTTCAAAAACTTTTGACTTGGTAGTGAATGAGCAAGGCATTGCATTTTATATTGTGGCTGAGATTTGTTTTGCCTTTACTAGCATGGTATTTGACGGCATTTTGAAAAGCATATTCCAGTCTGTCTCTCCCTCACTTTTCTACATTATGCGCAGCAGCACAGGTCACAATGTGGGACACGGGAATGCAGCAAGGTTAATTAGATTAGTTTTGCACTCAACAAACCAAACACCCCTTCATTTCCATCAGCCTGTGAAGTGCACGTCAAAAGAAACACACATCCTTTCTTGCAAATCTCTTTCTCTCAGTTGTTCACTCTTTCTTCTTTTAGGAAAATTATACTTCAGCTTAAGCTGTCTAAATTGTCTCTTCTTGAGGAGTAGGACAGAGGAAATTGCGAAAATGAGCAGTATGTCGACTCTTTAGCTAATGCGCATCAGCATCATGTGTCAGCTGCACATCGACATACTGAGATTTAATCACTTCCTGTGAAAATGGAGTAATATGTGTTTCTTAATGCAGCAGTGTGGTGAATAACCAGCTTCAGTGCTCTTGTGTTAATTTTACCTGACATGCTATGACATGGATGACTGAAAACCTTCAAAGACTAGAAGAACACATGCTGACGTCCTGTCATTGAAACATGTCCTCTCAGATCCATCTTGCATCCAAAGTGGATAGCAAAGACGGCTTGCCATTTACACCTGATATTGCCATGCAAATGGTTCTCCTGCCACCACTGGGCAATTTCATCAATGAAAAGGTCTCCGATTATATATAATTTTCTTCAATGTGTCACTACAGGTACAGAAATGGTGTTTGTTAAGCACTTTAGTTTAACTTTTAGTATTTACCCTCTTGTGTTGCGACCTTAAAAAAACACCAACAGAGATTTGTTGTCATTTGATGTCGTTTTAGGTGGAAAAAAACAGCTGGATATTCTCATTTAAGCTTCTCCTTTTATTTTAGAGGTTGTGTGTTTCTATTCATCTCAGATGAGTCGAATCAATCAGCGTGAAGTCGATTGTTTGAATTGTACGGCAACTTCCTAAACCTCTTACTGAGCAATTGAGGATACAGATACGGCTAATTACGGTCGCAGCATGTAGTCAATTTAAGTAGCTGTGGTGACTGGTTTGTTCCGGTAAACAGACTCCTGGTTGCGAGTAAACGGCACTCTCCACCGCCGCCTGTCTCACCTCACCCCGCGCCACTTCAGAAGCCAACAGAGAGCAGCTGCCTCCGTGTGCCGCCCCTATTATTTATTCATTCACTTTCCACTGATCACACTCAACACACACACACACACACACAGCCATACACGTAGACACATACATACCCATGTACATTAAGTAGCTGACATGAAATACTTGTGGGAAGTTGACATATGATGTTTGATAACAAAGTTCGGGAGGAGCATGATCAGATAATCAACTGATTTGGCACAGGTGCAACTCGTCTAGCTAGCACAAGTCATATATAAGCACATAGCCGACTTACCTCCATAGTTCGACTGTTTTTTCGGCATCCCCCCTCCACCCCAACTCCTCACTCTAATCTATCCTCATCCTATACTTGGGATGGGGGGAGTTCTCTGGGTTCGGGCCATATTCCGGGCTCGGAGCCCTCCCCCAGGACAGCACGCCAAAATATGCTTACTGTTTACTCAACCAGATTAGATGTGAGGGTGAACTCGTGAAATCCTGCATTGTGATATATATAGTACTCACCCTTAAACACTGTCAACCGCATTTTTCGAATTCTTTAAGTATTATGTACGCAGCTTTAAAATAATTTATTTGCACTTGGAATAATAAAAAAACAACTATTTTAAAGGCACAAGTTAATTTTAAAAAACTTTTGTTCACTCCAGAAGTAACATATCCTGATAATTTACTCACTCACGTCATTCAAGATGTTGATGTCTTTCTTCAATTGAAAAGAAATTAAAGTCCACTTCCAAAACGAAGATTCACATATAATGGAATGTTTTCCTCAAAAACCTTAAAGGAGAAGTTCACTTTCAAAACAAAGATTTACGGATAATGTACTCAGCTCCTTGTCATCCAAGATGTTCATGTCTTTCTTTCTTCAGTTGTAAAGAAATGTTTTTTAAGAAAAAAAATTCTGCATTTTTCTTCATATAATGGACTGATATAAGCAATCGTTTCGCTAGATTAGACCCTTCTTCCTCGGCTGGGATCGTTTACAACCGCATTTGGGATCGTTTGAAGCCGCATTTAAACTGCATTTTGGAAGTTCAAAATCGGGGCACCATATCAGTCCATTATATGGAGAAAAATGCAGAAATGTTTTTCTCAAAAAACATAATTTCTTCTACGACTGAAAAAAGACAGGCATGAACATCTTGGATGACAAGGAGCTGAGTACATTATCCGTAAATCTTTGTTTTGAAAGTGAACTTCTCCTTTAAGGTTTTTGAGGAAAACATTCCAGAATTTTTCTCCATATAGTGGACTTCAGTGAGAGTCAACAAGGTCCAAATCGCAGTTTCAGTGCAGATTCAAAGCGCTCTATCTCGGCTGAGGAATAAGGGTCTTTAGTGAAACAATCGGTATCAGTTAAATTTATATACTTCTTAACCACAAATGCTCATCTTGCACTAGTTCTATGGCCACAACCTCAGACATTACATACAATAGTCACGTCGGCAACGTCACACGTAACGTAGGTGGAAATACTGACCCATTGTGTACAAAGCGAACATGCAAAGAAAGTCAAATGCTCTTTACAAAAAAGGTAAAACAACGATGTTGGACCATTTTGAAGTTGGAGGAGAAAATGAGATGCAGCTTTATGCCTACATCACACGTGACCTTTCCAACGTGATTATGTACGAGCATTTGTGGTTAAAAAATTTATGATTTTTTATTTGTTTTTAGGAAATGACAGATCGTTTCACTACATAAGACCCTTATTCCTCAGCTGGGATTGTGTAGAGTCCTTTGAAGCTGCACTGAAACTGTAATTTGGACCTTCAACACATTGATCCCCATTGAAGTCCACTATATTGAGAAAAATTCTGGAATGTTTTCCTCAAAAACCTTAACTCTTTTTTGAATGAAAAAGACATGAACATCTTAGATGACATGGGGGTGAGTAAAAGGCAAAAAGTTGATCAAAATGGTTAAAAAAAATGTCATAACACCAAAAATATTCACTGTCCTTTATACCGTGTAAAAATATCTGGATTTCTGCATTGATTACTCACAAACACCCTAGTTCTTTCACAAACGTCATTCTTGCTGAGTGTTTTTCAGACAATAGACGGGTGAACAAAGACTAGCACAGCTTTGTAGAGTTTTCTGGAGGTCTGCTGCTGTTATTCATGAATTCTCTCTCACTTCTTTAAGGACTGCCTACTGTGTTCTTCACAGGATGTCTGCTTAAAGGAGTAGTTCACTTCCAGAGCAAAAATGTAAAGATAATGTACTCGCTCCATTGTCATCCAAGATGTTCATGTCTTTCTTTCTTCAGCTGTAAAGAAATTATGTTTTTTTGAGAAAAACATTTCAGGAATTATCTCCATATACTGGACTTCTAAGGTGCCTGCGAGTTTGAACTTCCAAAATGCTGGAAGTTCTGTGTACTCCGGTTCAATACAGTTAGGGTATGTTTTCTCCTCTAACTTCAAAACTGTCCTACATCGCTGTTTTACCTTTTTTGTAAAGGGCGTCTGACCTTCTTTGCACGTTCACTCTGCGAACGCTGGGTCGGGACTTCTGCGGCGGTGTAGGATGATTTTGAAGTTGGAGGAGAAAATGAGATGGGAGTTGTTTGACATACCCTAACTGTTTTGAACCTGAATGCACAGGTTACAAAAAAGACATCTTTTCGCTTGATAAGACCCTTATTCCTAGGCTGGGATTGTTTAGAGCCCTTTGAAACTGCACTGAAACTACATTTTGGAAGTTCAAACTCGGGGGCACCATTAAAGTCTGCTATATGGAGATAATTCCTCAAAAAACATAATTTCTTTACGACTGAAGAAAGAAAGACATGAACATCGTGGATGACAATGGGGTGAGTACATTATCTGTAAATGTTTGTTCTGGAAGTGAACTACACCTTTACATAACAGAGTAGTCCAGGCCTTTAGCAATGGTTTTGTAGCCTTTTTCAGCTTTGTGCATCATTGTAATGTGTTTTTAAGATTTTGTGAAAGCTTTTGAGATTGAGGCATGGTTCACACCAGTGTTTCCCCTGCCATTATAAGGCAAGAAACGATTTGTCAGTAAACATGCTTTGTGTGGCTTTATTTAAATGTCACCTGTGCAGCCAATCTCATTTTCCTTAACTGACTCCAGTTATCTTTTGGGGAAGTCAATTATTCTTTTTTTAAATTACTTTTTCTCTGGCCTGCCCTGTCAATGATGACTCAGTGTCTTCGATGCAATTTTAAAAAGTGTTATTATTTTAATTAGACTGTGTTTGTCTATAATTGTGACTTAGATGAAGATCAGACCACATTTAATGAGTAATCAATGCAGAAATCCAGATTAGATTCACAGTTCTATCCTTGCCACTGCATATTAGAAACTGGTCATAATGATGAACTAGTCCAACAACCAACTACCTGATTACACTGAGGAGGGTTTTTTGCTTAAATTAGTGAGATGATCTTCAGTTGTTACAGTTTGATCTCAGAAAGCTGTTCGCTAACTGTGGTAGTTGTTTTGGAACAAAAAAATGCATCTGAAGTAAACATCCCTCTAAGAGACATGTCCAACCTGGGCCAGTTAATTATACAGCTCAGACAGACTGAGAAACATCAAACGTCTTTTAAATCAGACACAGCACAATATTTCTCTTAGCTAAGACTTTGGTCATCATTGACAGCAATCTTTTCTTATGCTCATTTACACACAAGATTAAAAAAAAAAGTATAGAAAAACCTCAAGTGCTTGTACTAATGTTGGCAATGTTTTACCTTGAAAAGAAGGAATTTGTGGACTGCTCAGATCTTCTTTAAAGTAAATAGAACATAATTTTGATGGTACAATCACCATATGAAAAAAAATACTGAGATGGCAAACTCGTATACTGTAAAAGGGATAGTTCACCCAATAATGACTGATGCATTCTGACCGTGCATTCTGACAGCAACACAACTGCAATGCTTAAGGCACAGAAAGGTGGTAAGGACATTGTTAAAATAGTCCATGTGACATCAGTGGTTCAAATTTAACTTTATGAAACTACAAAACATTGAAGCTCATGAACATGCATTGAATGCTGACACAGAACAGAAGAAACTGTTGAATAAAGGTGATATTTTTGGGGTTTTTTGTGCACAAAAAGTATTTTCAAAGCTTTATAAAATTACGGTTGAACCACTGATGTCACATGGACTTTAATGATGTCCTTATCACCTTTCTGGGCCTTGAACGTTAATATTGCAATTTTTAATTTTTAGGTGGCCTTAACTACTATGTACTTACATTTAAATAAATAATTTGGTACAATGCACTTATTATGTACATACATGTTTTTACTTATATTTTAAAAAACACCTGAATGTAATTACACCTGTAATTAATTTCTGCAATTACATTTATAGTTACACTGTTGACCCATCCCTTACACCTTAACCCACCCTTAAACCTACCCATACCACCAAACCTGTCCCTAACCTAATCTGTATCCCACCTCAATAGCAGCAAAAGTGTTCTGCAACACAATATGAACACAATATTGTACATGTACTTATTTTTAGATCTTAGTACATAGTAGTTAAGGCCATCTAATATAAAGTGGGACCTAATTTTTAACCTAAAATCTACATGTTGATCAAAAAACAAATGGACACGTTATGCATTAACCTTACACAAGCAGAAATATGCAAACACACGTGCACACAAGCATATAAACCATTCAAACACACATAATAACCATCTCACAAAGACCAGCAGAAGTGCAAAAACATGCAGACACGGCTTGTAACCCTAGCTTTACGAAGCAGGCTGTTTATCTGAAGAAAATCTCTTGGCAATGAGTCATGTCATGCGTACAGTTGAGTACAGCACAGGCTATTTTCCAATATGCCAACACAGACACAGAGACAGAATGCTTTGAGTTGCAAATATAGATACTGGATAGTTAGATCTATTTATGGTTTTCACATCCTTTCTTAAGAATCTGATGCTTAAATGCTGATAGATCTATAAATAGTTTTCATTTGCAGCTCGCTATCTGTAATCAAAGGGCTCAAGCTTTTGACTTCAAAGAAATAGCTCAACCAAAAATAAACATTCTGGCATTTACTCTCCCTCATGTCATTTCAAATCCATTTAACTTTCTTCCATGAAACAAAAGAGAGAGAGTTTCTTATTGCAACTGAACACTAGTGTGAGAACAGACTATATTATGAATCTTCTGAAGCCATAAAATAGTTTTTTGTGAAGAACGAAATGAAACTGAAGTCATTACACACTGATAATTTTCCTCTTGAACAACCATAAAATGTCACATGTAATTCAGGGAACGTCAATTTATGCTTCTCCATCAGCTCGACCCTGAGATCCAACTGAGCTGGGTCAAAAGTTCTGATTGGTGTTATGAATTTCTGGTCGTTAAGACATAGAAGAGACTAGCAAGGGAAATGGGCCACATCATAGCGCTCCAACCACAGACAGACGGTTAAAATGAAAGATTCATTAATGCTGTGGGCAATCCAAGACCCTCTTGCACTACATCAATTATACAGACAGAAATAACAGGCAGATACACAGACTCTTCGTTTCATTCTTTAATCAAAACTCTGTCATGGCAGGAAAAGTGACAGCTGTTGTTTAGCACTATTTATGACTTATTCATTATTCATGAGCGGAGCAAGCGAAAGGGAAATGGACCAGCGGATTTTAACAGAATCACAAGAGCAACTAACTCTGCCTTTGCGTTATACACATATTCAACATAGCAGAGACTCCAGTCCAACTTGTGGAAAAAAATCATATTACAAAAATAAAATGTAATAAATAGAATATTGATTACATTGTTAATGTAAAAATATAAAACTGTTTTTTTTGAGAGTGTATGTTTATTTAACCAAAAAAATGTGACTGTGACATATATTTACATTTGATTTAAAAAAACAAACAAACTTGGTTTCCACAAAATGTTAAGCAGCACAAAAATTAGTGTGGGAATATTTGTAGCAATAGCCAAAAATACATTGAATGGGTAAAAAAAAGTTAGATTTTTCTTTTATGCCAAAAATCATTAGAATATTAAGGAAACTTAATGTTCCATTAAGATATTTTGTGAATTTCCTACCGCAAATATATCAAAACTTAATTTTTGATTAGTAATATGCATTACTAAGAACTTCATTTGGACAACTTTAAAGATGATTTTCTCAATATTTTGAATTTTTTGCACCCTCAGATTCCAGATTTTCAAATAGTATCTCGGTCAAATATTGTCCTATCCTAACAAACCACATATTAATGGAAAGGTTATTTATTCAGCTTTCAGATGATGTATAAATCTTAATTTTAAAAAAAAACTGAGCCTTATGAGCCTCACATTTGTGCTTAATATTACTGTTTTTACTGTATTTTTGCTCAAATAAATTCAGCCTGGGTGAGCATAAGAAATGTCTAAAACATTTAAACTGCATTTTGGAAGTTCAAAATTAGGGGCACCATTAAAGTCCACTATATGGAGAAAAATCCTGAAATGTTTTCCTCAAAAAACAGAATTTCTTTACGACTGAAGAAAGAAAGACATGAACATCTTGGATGACAAGGGGGTGAGTACATTTTCTGTACATTTCTGTTCTGAAAGTGAACTTCTCGAAGGTCCTAACTTACTGTAAGTAATTATCAGCTATGTCTATCAGCCATAGCTGATAAGTTTCTATACCAATGCATTTCTAATAACAACTCTGTAAGATAGTGTCAACTCCCACAGAACAATATTCCTTATTTATGATTTATAAGGAGACCAAATGTGACAGAGAAAACAGGCTGCAACACCAACCCCACTAAACCCAAACAACAGGAAGCCAAACTTTCCCTTAAGATTATGCAGAGATGCAGCACAGCAGAAAGACACACTGACAAGCAACTCTATGGGTCGAGACTCTACGCTTGTTACCGCACAAAGACGGGGGAGTGACGTAATACGGGCTAGGTGAGATAGGATGACTGGCAGCTCGCTGTGTGTCTGCGGCCCTGTAATTTAATCTCTCTGTCACAGGGTGCAGCGTATTGTATGTTTCTTTTGAAAGTGAGCACGGCACAGACAATGCCAAAAATAACTACCACACAAAGCTCTGACGGAAAACGAATGATAGTGGTGGTGCAGGCAGGGCGGTGGCGGTCGGATGAAGTGCTAAAATATTCCAGAAGATGAGAGGGTGATGTCAAGAGGTCTCAAGCCCAAATCTTTCTCAAACACACATAAAAACACCCACACACAAATACACCTTGAATAATTGCTCTACTCTGTTGTAATAGCGTAAAGGTATATAATTAAAACACAGAACACTTTGTTATTGCAAATGTAGGAGGCGGTTTCAGTCATAGACAGAGGCGTAAATGTACCGGAGTGATCGCATAGGCAGATTATCATTAACCCGCAGCCTCTATCATACACAAGCGGGGTAATCAGAAGGATTTTACGGCAGGCTGGAGTAATTGGCAGTATTACAGGAGTGATGGAGCCTGATTAACGAGGAATACACCTTACAGCAGTAACGAGATGGTGGTTTAGTAGACTGGAGTACGTCTGAGGGGGTCACAACACACAAAGCTTGTTACATGAATGGTTAGGGTGAGTGTTTCTTTACAACTTCCGCCTGGACAAAGTGTTGGCAAACACATCAAGCTGGCACTTATTCACCTATGGGAATACAGACATGTTAGAGCTTGAATTTATGACACAAGTCGGTATTTCCCTCAGGAGAAGCTGATTTAATGAAGGAAATTTAGCTGCATTAAGACAACCTCTATGACAACCAATGGTATATAGATTAATTGCGTTTTAAGGTTTATTACTACTGTGAGATTAATTAGGTTTTTGGTTACCAAACTCTAAAGTTCAAAACTCTAAAGTCCTAGGTCAAATAGAAAGTTCCATGTGATTGAATCATGTTATTTGGACACAACTGACCCTTTGCTGGGAGCTTGACTGACAGGCAATCTGACCAGTCATAATGTTAAATCCGCCATTTTGTCCAACAAACAAAAAAGACAAAGTAGATTAACATATCATTGGTGGGCTGTCACTAACAATTATTTTGGTAATCACGTAATCGGTTAATTGTTCTGAAGATTAATCGAGTGTATATATATATATATATATAATGTGACGAGTCAGCTGCCTCCCCCCTGATTATCATCGTCACCCCGTCCGTAATCGCCGCCCTTCACCAGGCTCCCTACGGGAGTGGGCGTGCGAGAGAGGAGGGGCGCTGAAACAGCCAGGTCTGGCGGCGTGTGATGAGGCACACCTGATGTAAATGAAGCCTCATCACCGCCGCTGTTAAAATGGCAAACGCGCCTCTCCTCGGGAGACCGGTCTCTTCCCTGTGCATGCACGCTGGTGTCCTCGTGGGTCCAGGAAGGGAGCGTAGAGGGATCGAGCGCCGCCGAAATGATGGACGAGCTGCTGGACCCATGGTCCGGACGCGAACCGCACCCAGACAGCTGTGGGCTAGGATGCCGGGCCGATTTACCCGCCTCAGGAAGTGCCGTGGCCAAAGGTGGATGAAGCCGCTGAAGGAAGCCGCTGCCCCTAGTACCGCGGACCTCGGCGGGGAGCGAGTGCAGCCGCCGGACTCTGCCCCTTACATGGACCCTTCCCTTCTGAACACTGCCCCTCCTTCACGGAACCCCTGCACGTCGAGGACACCAGATCCCCTATTTATTTTGGACACTTTTGATTACATTGTTTAATAAAAGCCTCTCTGAGGCCTGACGTCACGGCCACTGTGTCTGTCATTTTGCTCCTCTCGCCACACTATATATATATATATTTTTTTTTTTTTTGTGTGTGTGTGTGCCAACGGCCTGACAATTGTTTTTACACTTTACTGCATGATCTAATCCTTGTTTAATATTGGCTAAACAACATTTAATTCCGATGTCCACTTAATATTTAATATTTGGCCATTTCTTTATGACAGAAATGCTACAGCCACTGTCATTTCTTGAATACATGGAAATCAGAACATGTAAACTGAGAGCAAGGGTTTAAACTTTTATTTTGAAACCACATTGAACAGTTAGCATATAGAGAAAAAGACTGATGTACTTACATAACCTACATGCATGCAAATAATTAATGCACTTATATTAAGTCTGCATTACATATATTTAATAGAATCGTACCGTTTGTGAATTCACAGTAATATTATGCTTTATTGAGATTTTAAATGGGTTTAATACATCATGCAGCCTTGGAAATCGGTCTAAAAATGTGGTTCATGGATTCTAGCCCATGAAATGTGCAACCTCTGGTATTTTGTTGGTTACTCAACAATACCCAACATTTTTTTAAATAGAGTACTCAAAATGAATCGCGGAATCATGACAGCCCTAAACAAGATACCTTCTGATGTTCAATCATGTTTATTTTGTGCTATTTGTGCTATTTGTGCTATAAAGGAAGATATGATCAGTTCATGTACCACCTGAACTACAGCAATCTGTCACAACACATTAAAAAGCCACAAAACATTACTGTTTGAATTCCTTTTAAAAATGACTACATTTTAAAGCTGAGACACAAAAGTAACCAGCTCTGTCTTGCCTGTCGGCACATTGTCAGTTTCCTCTATGCTGCGCGAATAAAGCTATTTTGACATGTCTAACTTTAATTGAATTTACTCAGTTTACTTTAGTTCATCATACACTAAATATCTGAGTAGAGATAACAAGTTTCCATCATGCAGAATTTCTGTCCATGCAAGCTCAAAGTGTTATAATAACAGGAAGTTAAATATAACTTTTCTTTACACATGATATTAGATGTTGGCAGTCTAAAGATTACTATTTACATTCCTAGCATTCCCATCAGAGTTGCTTTTCTTATAGCATGTCCTCAGACCTAAGCACACACTCCATACTTCACCACAATGGTAACTTGCCCAAAAAACATAAAGTCTTGTAAAATACAGACATAATGGAACATTACACATTAACAAGTCTACCTATTTTCTCATCTTGCTAAAAATGCATAAAATAACACTTTATTTTAACACATTCTATCCCCATATCCAGTCCTATGCAAAGCATAATTGGAAGTGTAAAACTTATTTTAAACTACACTCTTAAAATGAAGGTGCTTTGCGATGCCATAGAAGAACCTTTTTTGTCTAAATGGTTCTATGAAGAACCTTTGAAATCTGAAGAACCTTTCTGTTTCACAAATGGTTCTTTGTAGTGACAGAAGGTTCTTCAGATTATAAGAAGGTAAGAAAGATGGTTCTTTAAAGAACCTTTTAATGGTTCTTTGTGGAACCAAAAAAAAAGTGTACAGAAGATGAAAATCTTTTTAAACTACAGTTTAAAACACATGTGCCAAGAAATGTACTGCACTGTTCATTTCATATGGTTTTTGAAAAAATCATAATTGACATCTTTTTTTCTGAAGAAAATAGAACTTAAGAAAGAAGAAAGAAGGTTTGCAAGAGAATGCAAAAGCATTGAGATAATTTCTTTCATTATATGTATATATACATTTTAGTACAAAAAGTATGTTTTTACAAATATCATGAATATTCAGTTATCATAACATTTCTGGGAATTGTACTAAATAACATTTAACCTGAAGTAACACTGACTTCTCATAAAAAATGATTTTTTTAAACTATATAAAACATTGTAAAAATATCTGATATGTTAAAAGACTTTTTGACCTTGACACACAGTGAAGTGAAGTGAACAAAGATTTTGTGGTTTACATAAACTTTATCATAGTTGTGCGAGTAGATTAACACTGATAAGAAACTTTGCACTGCAAACTCAACAGTTTTGTTCCCCTCAAGCATGGAGATCAAAAAAACAAATCATGTTTACAGAAATGGCAGTGACAGATACTGTATCAGGTCCATCTCGCCCACACAGCGAGATCTGGGCCCAAAACGACGTGGATGCCTGCTGGGGCTTTAAATAACTCCCTTCATCTGTGTTTTGGGGTTACAAATTTTTTTAAATGCCAAGGTTGAGCAACAGTGCAGATTATGTTGCAAAGATTATGCAACATTTTATTTACATTGTCAACTAATAAAATAAATAATAAATGTTACACCAATATGTATTTAATTGTCATGAAAATAACGGCATGTAAATGTATAAAGAGGTCCTAAAAGCAGACTTTTCGCTTTTTGTTTTTTGCAGAATTCTCCCTTTTATAACATTTTTCGTACAATAAAATCTGAAATGATTACTTCACTTTTTAGTTTGGGGCTTCTTGTTGGTATTTCATGTCAACTGATCACACTAATAATCTTCCCCTTTTCTCTAGCTCTCAAATTTCTTTTGCATGTTTTAAACACATTGGTGATATCTGAGAGCTTTGCCAAAAGGGAACATTAGCTATGAATAACAGCTTTAAATTTCAGTCTTGTTCCACACAGAACTATCATGTGGACACACAAATAAAAAGAAATATTAAGTTTGTAAAACTGGGTTGACCGAATTAAGTAAATGCTGACCAAATGTTCACTTTTGGTGGGCTAAACTTTAACAGCCCAGTCCCTGTGGCATTACAGTTCCAGTTTACAATAGCTGTCAGTCTGAAGTTTGGCCTCTGGTGCTGCATGTCAAGTAATATTACACAGGATGACTAGAAAAAGACCTTGTTTTGAATCAGACACGCTCTATTATTTTGAGAGGAGATAAAATATATATGACTGCACAATGTTACACTATAATAGTGGGGGTATCTGGGTGAATGAACACAGACATAGAGGAAAATCGACAGAGACAGAACTAAACCGCAGAGCGAGAGAGACAGAAACAGCAGAACACACAAAGAGAATGAGAACGTAAAACAGACTCAGAAGAAAAGAAGCCATAAAAAATGCATGTTGCTATTGATGTAAAGCACTGTTTCCTTTACAATCGCTCAGCAATTATATAAACATATTTTAGCCTAGTCTTGAACTTCAAAATTGTATGTGATAACAGAGAAAAACTGCTTATTGTTAAATAGTACGTTTACAATAATTACAATTTTCTATTGCATTACAGAAATGTTTGATTCTTTTTAGAAATGTGGTTCTTTTTAACAAATCAGTCAAACAGAATCAGTTCAAATCAAACACACGAGTCATTTGTCTATATCGAAGATTGTATCAGTCAAGCAACTTCCTCATTTAGTTATGAATGAAAATGATTCAACAAAATGATTTACTGTAAAACAGCATCAGTTTTTAATGCAAAAATGCTAATTAAAAAGTGTGTGAGCCTTAAATCAAACTTCTAGTCTAATTACTAACTATTTATATGAAGTCAAGACACATTTAATTTATATAGTGCTTTAAATAAAGCAGTAATCGTTGTAGATAAAATTATGAATATGCTTTGATTTAAAGGTCCAAAAAAAAAAAAAATCACAAACATAGTTACCACACCTTGGTTAACTTCAAATTC
Organism: Labeo rohita; assembly: GCF_022985175.1. Lineage (NCBI taxonomy): Eukaryota > Metazoa > Chordata > Actinopteri > Cypriniformes > Cyprinidae > Labeo > Labeo rohita. The sequence goes on along the minus strand of NC_066884.1, from coordinate 26,863,297 downwards.
AAGGACCTTTTTAAAGACTTTCCAGGTCCAATACCCTCAAATTCAAGGACTTATTGGGGACACATTTCAAGTGAGAGCAAGGTTACATCGTGTTGCCTTGTAAGAGTCATTGTTACAGTTTTCATGTGTCAAATACAACTATGCAAAAATGCAAACATTTTTTTTTTTTTTGCATTTTTTTTTTGGCCACAAAATATTCTATTTGTCATATTTCTGTTTTGCATAAAACTGAAGAATATTCGGCTCTGCACCTGGCCAAGTTATGGTCCTTTGGATGTCTGGCAAGCCATTCTTTTTTTATTTCATTCTTAATTATTATAATTAAAAAGCCCCCAAAGTATCGCAATGACCATATCCCATATCAAAGCTTAAAATATTTCATTTCCACACCTAAAATGTATATTTTACCCATGTCCAGATTAATCATAAACACAGCTAAAATTCCTCCTAGCAGTGGCCATCTTAAAACTTAACGTCTTCACAGTTTTATCACAGGTAGAATGGAAAATGTTTCAATACTAGCATTTCGGACAACATCTCCAGGGCGCTACGCTCCATTTGACTAGTAAGTACACTCTCAAATGATTGCTACGATGGCTTTTGTTCTGAACGCTTAAATGATAGTACTTGCACTGTCCAATCTATAAAGACTGTGTCTGTTCCTCGAATAGTGAGGTCAAAACATAAATTTAATGCAGGATCTAGAAAAAAATCTGATCGTAATTAAACCAGAAAAAAGCAAAATACATGAACAGAAACCATATTTAAAGCTTGGGTTCCTAAACATTAGATCACTTGCACCCAAAGCAGTTATTGTGAATGAAATGATCACAGATAATAGTTTTGATGTACTCTGCTTAACCGAAACCTGGCTAAAACCTAATGATTATATTGGTCTAAATGGGTCTACTCCACCAAACTACTATTATAAGCATGAGCCCCGTCAGAGTGGTCGTGGTGGTGGTGTTGCAACAATATATAGTGATATTCTCAATGTTACTCAGAAAACAGGATACAGGTTTCATTCATTTGAAATACTTTTGCTTAATGTTACTCTGCCAGATATGCAAAAGAAATCTCTCCTATCTCTTGTTTTAGCTACTGTGTATAGACCGCCAGGGCCATATACAGATTTCCTAAAAGAATTTGCAGAATTCCTTTCAGAACTATTGGTTAATTTTGATAAAGCTCTAATTGCCGGAGATTTTAACATTCACGTTGATAATCCAAATGATGTCTTAGGACTTCCGTTTACTGACCTAATAAACTCTTTTGGAGTCAAGCAAAATGTCACCGGGCCCACTCAGCGCTTTAATCATACGCTAGATTTAATTCTATCACATGGAATTGATCTTACTGATGTAGATATCGTACCTCAAAGCGATGATGTTACTGACCATTTCCTTGTATCGTGCATGCTGCGTATCACTGATATTAACTATATGGCTCTTGGCAGAACTATTGTTCCAGCCACCAAAGATAGATTTACAAATAACCTGCCTGATTTATCTCAACTGCTCTGTGTACCCCTTAATACACAGGATCTAGACAAAATGACTAGCAATATGGGCACCATCTTCTCCAATACATTAGAAGCTGTTGCCCCCATCAAATTGAAAAAAGTTAGAGAAAAATGTATTGCGCCATGGTACAACAGTAATACCCATTCTCTCAAGAAAAAACTCGCAATCTTGAGCGCAAATGGAGAAAAACTAACTTGGAAGTTTTTAGAATTGCATGGAAAAATGGTATGTCCAGATATAGACAGGCTTTAAAGGCTTCTAGGGCCGAGCATATCCGCAAACTTATAGAAAATAACCAAAACAATCCAAGGTTTTTATTTAGCACAGTGGCTAGATTAACAAATAACCAGACACCACCTGATCTAAATATTCCTTTACAGTTTAATAGTAATGACTTTCTTAATAGTAGTGAATTTCTTCACTGATAAAATAGATAACATCAAAAATACAATAACCAATGTAGATTATACTGCATCTAATATGTCAACTTCTTTCGTCACACCCAAAGAAAAACTGCAGTACTTTACTACTATAGGACAGGAAGAGTTAAATAAACTCATCACTGTGTCTAAACCAACAACATGCCTATTAGATCCCGTACCCACTAAATTACTAAAAGAATTGTTACCTGTCGCAGAAGAACCGCTTCTCAATATTATCAACTCATCGTTATCTTTAGGTCACATCCCTAAACCATTCAAGCTGGCGGTTATTAAGCCTCTTATTAAGAAACCACAGCTAGACCCTAGTGAACTGGCAAATTACAGACCCATTTCTAATCTTCCATTTATGTCTAAAATTTTAGAGAAAGTTGTATCTGCTCAACTGTGCTCATTCTTGCAAAAAATGATATCTATGAAGAATTTCAGTCAGGTTTCAGGCCCCATCACAGCACAGAAACTGCACTTGTTAAAATCACTAATGACTTGCTTCTTGCGTCAGACCAAGGCTGCATCTCATTGCTAGTTTTACTTGATCTTAGTGCTGCGTTCGACACTATAGATCATGACATACTAATAGATCGACTACAAAATTATGCAGGTATCCAAGGGCAGGCTTTAAGATGGTTTAGATCCTACCTGTCCGATCGCTACCACTTTGTTTATTTAAATGGGGAGTCATCTCAGTTATCACCAGTAAAGTATGGAGTGCCACAAGGATCTGTTCTAGGTCCTCTACTATTTTCAATATACATGCTGCCCCTTGGTAATATTATCAGAAACCACGGGATTAGTTTCCATTGTTATGCTGATGATACTCAACTATATATCTCAACAAGACCAGATGAAACTTCTGAATTATCGAAGTTAACAGAGTGTGTTAAAAATGTAAAAGATTGGATGACCAATAATTTTCTACTATTAAATTCAAATAAGACAGAGATATTACTTATTGGACCTAAAAACAATACACAGAATCTTCTGACTTACAATTTACAACTAGATGGATGTACTGTTACTTCCACTACAGTCAAAAGCCTGGGTGTTATATTAGACAGCAACTTGTCTTTTGACAATCATATTTCTCATGTTACAAAAACAGCATTCTTCCATCTTAGAAACATTGCCAAGCTGCGAAACATGTTACCTGTTTCTGATGCAGAAAAGCTAGTTCACGCATTCATGACCTCTAGACTGGACTATTGTAATGCACTGCTAGGTGGTTGTCCTGCATCTTCAATAAACAAGCTACAGATAGTCCAAAATGCAGCTGCTAGAGTCCTTACCAGGTCAAGAAAATATGATCATATTACCCCAATTTTAAAGTCTCTGCACTGGCTACCTATTAGGTTCCGCATCAGCTATAAAATAGTACTTCTTACCTATAAGGCACTTAACGGTTTAGCTCCTGCGTACCTAACTAGTCTTCTACCACGCTACAATCCATCACGCTCCCTAGGGTCACAAAACTCTGGACTGTTGGTAGTACCTAGGATAGCAAAGTCCACTAAAGGAGGTAGAGCTTTTTCGCATTTGGCTCCCAAACTCTGGAACAGCCTTCCTGATTATGCTTGGGGTTCAGAAACACTCTCTCTTTTTAAATCTAGATTAAAGACACATCTTTTTAGCCAAGCATTCAAATAATGCATCTCATAAACTTTTCCTGCAGTTATTCAGGTATAATGCTCATTATTAATCTTTTAGCTCTGGTTTAACAAATCTTTCTTTTCTTAGTTTGAACAGCAGCTACGCTAATTATGTTCCTATTTGTTCTCTGTTTTTGCCATGGGATTGACATCCCATGGTAACTAGGAATTCACAAGCTCCAGTGTGGATCCAGAACACCCCACAGAGGACTTCAAATGATACCAACCCTGAAACAACATACAGCACTACCGAATTCTGCTACTAATTTATAGTGTTCTTTGTCTGTTTGATTACGTCATTAACTGATCTTTACCACACATCTCTACCATATGTACATCAAGCTACTACTACATATATTGTAAATATGTCAATTTGGTGTAAAGTTGCTTTGCAACAATATGTATTGTGAAAAGCACTATACAAATAAATTTGAATTGAATTGAATTGAATTTCAGTCAAATTCTTAAAGGGGTGGTAACCCTGCTACAAAACCAAAATCCTGTAGGAAAGACCGCCATAAAGACAAATCTATACAGCTCATTGTCTGTTAATGTGTTTCCAATAGATTAAGTCAGGAAATCCCTACTTACTCTCCATTGAGAAAGCTCTGCCTAAAGAGGCTTATGCACACCGTGCCACCTCCGCTTAGCAGCCCTGAGTCAAGCCCGTGGGCAAAGCCTCAATCTAATCAGCTGGTGGGCCTGAATTATGCAGCAGATCCTGAAGACACTCGAAAACTAAGTGCTTCATGGTAAATGCAATTCTCTCTGATTTGTGATGAATTGCTTGGCATGAGCGTCTGATAGAGGTTTTATTGACACTTGTGCAAGGTCTGAGGTCTCAGAGGCAAGGATGACTCATAGTGTTAGAAACATGGAAGCTTCTTCTTCGGAAGAGCTTTATAGGTGTGATGTTTATCTCTGTTTTAACAGCGTTCTTCACACCAACAGATTCAGACTGAGGGTGAAATCTTGTCGTTATCACAACTGTACTTGAAAACTCAATGATTAAGCATTAAAGGGGAAATCGGATGCTCATTTTACACAAGGTGGTATGATTCTTTATGGTCATGAAATGTCTGCAACATCGTGTAAAACAACACCTTTTTACCTTGTTGTTTTGGTGCATGTCTCTTTAAATGCTAATGAACTACTGCTCACCCCACCCCTCTTTTCCATTTTTCGTTTATTGAGCAATGCGTTACCATCAAAAACTCGAAGACGATTATGTTTACTTTTACATCCAACTACAAAACACCTGCATTGCTTATGAGACACTGTTGTCGCTACAGCTGCTCGAGCGCGGAGAATATGGCGGACAGCGTACAACTAGCTAAGGGCGGGAACATGCTAATGGGTTGTGACATGTCATTTTCACTGTCCCGCATAATAAAAATGAATATAAATAATATTGTTGTTATTTAAAAATGCTGTAAATCATTAAACATTTCTTTGTCCTCCATGGAACTGTTGTTATAAAAGCTGCAGTGTTATTCTATTGTGTTTCAGCCAAATGTCAAAATTATCCTGTGGTGGTATGTCTCAAGCATGGTTCAATAAATTACAACTTTTTTAAATTAAAAAGAAAAGCATAAAATGTTAATAAATACCTCCAGCATAACTGTACAAGTGTCTGTTTTAGTAAATGGTAATCATTTTTCATCTGTTTTCATCCTGAAAACAATGTCCTATGATTTTATGAATCATATCCTGATTTTAAATCGGCCAATTCCAGAAAAAACTTTTATTTCTTGAAAGACCCCATTCATGGTCGTGTTACTGAAGCCCCTTGTCAAGCCCATGACGTATGCATATGGTCAATTTTTGTCTCAGAATTGTTCAAATATTTAACTATTTTGGAACCACTACAAAAGTGTTACATTTTGTTGTTGAATGTCCTCTGGTGTGACGCCTGTACTGTCACACCATAGGACAAACATGTCACACCAGAGGACAAGGTCTCTTTCGAAAGCATTTTAAATAATTAAATAAGATTTAACTCCTTTTTATTCTTTTTTGACCATTTTCAGCGTTCTTTAATGCAATAATTACATTAAACTATTTCCTGATGTTTTTGCAGAAAACTTCTACTGTTATAAAATGTCATGAAAATATGAACAAAATGTGATACTTTGTTTTTGAAGCAGAAAGAATTGAGGAAGAGAAATTAACAGAAGAGAGAGGACGCAGAAATATATACAGAAAATTAACAGTGATCCACCAGAAGGGAGGAGATCCTATAAAAGAACGATGTAAATAGATTCAAATAGAATCAAAATCATGCCCTAAAAAGAGTAGCTATTTGGTTTAAAAAAATCATTCACATCTAAATGAATGTAGCTTCAATCACATATCAATAATATTTAGCTGTATCATAAATATCATTTTGTTGATGAAAATTATTTTTTGTTTAAAAAAAATGTTGATATTGTTTGTATCAAAGTAAAACTTTCATTCTCATTTGACACGTTTAAAATTAAATAGAAATACTTTAATAGCTACAATTTCTGTCCTTCAGTGTGACATAATGTCCTATGGTGTGACGTAATGTCCTATGGTGTGACACACATACAAGAACCACAGATTTGTTTTTATCTCAAAATATATTAATAAAAAACAGTTGAGTATTGTAATATGGGAGACAGAAATATCTCTCATCTTAAAATAGTTTAATTTTCAGCAGTTTTGAACAGATGACAGCATAGTTTGTCTTGTTGTCAAAGTTTGTCTTGAAATTGTCCAAGTCATGGGGAAAAATTATGTTAATTATAATTTCATATTTAATAAATAACACTGTATGAAAATAAGCATCTAACAATGAATATGAATCTCTTTCATGCTATTTATATATTAAGAGTTTATATATATATTTTCTCAAAGATCAGACATGCGCATTTCTTCTTCAAAATAGTCTTTTATAAGCAATTTTACTGGCTATTTGTCAATACGGGACAGTCTTTTAGCGGCTGTGGGCGAGCCTTGAGCAATATGATGTCATACTGCTCAGAAAATCAAAAGAATAATTGAGACTGTTTAGTTTTTTTGAGATTAAAAAAGGAGTGAATTTTTATCATTGTAGGGTGGTTGTGTCCACACACTGTTAAGACACAATTATATGCAAACACCATGTAAATGTGAATTTTTCATCCAATGTCCCTTTTAAAACACAGTAATTGTGTTCAGTTAATAATTGACTCAGTAGTATTTTGGGTAAATTATTCCAACCTTCAAAGCATTCAGGCACAACCAAAAAGTTTCACAAATTTTCTTCACGGGATGAGTGCAAAATGTCCCGTCAACTCAAAATACTTAAGCAGTTAAACTGAACCAAAAGTTATTTTTTTAACCACAAAGAGGAAAATCCCAACACACGTTATGATTTCCTTCTTTGCGGTTAAAAAAAGAACAATGCCATCAATGACATTCTGTGCTTAGTGACTCTTTTTGGGTTGACTATTTTCACTTTCATTTACAGTTATTCATTTGTTCACCATTTACCAAAAAGTGAAATTTTCTGAATGCTATATGAGCACAAAATGCCCCCGGTCTACCCAAAGCACTTGGGAAGATAAAAATACCCAAAACACTCACCACTAGAAAAGGTATGTTGGTTAAATAAATAACAAGAACAATGTTGCCAGTGACGTTCACCGCTAATCATTTTACTGGCATCTGTTAGGACTCTAATAACGGTTTAATGACGTTAGAATCAGTAACATCTCTTATTAAGGCTATGCTGAGATATTGAGCTGGAGGCTTCATTTCAAAAGTAACTTTCAGAAACAGGTTTCTTTTTTTGTGAGTTAGCTCTCAGAGGATGTTCAATCTCAGCTGGACATCTGCCTTCATTAACTTTCAGTCTGGCAGCTCGTTTTATAAGATGTCTGCTCCAGGTTACTGTTCAACATAGAAAATTCAGCTGGTGTGTTGATCTGAACCATAACAAACTCCACTCTGCACTTCCATCTACATTTACATTTCAATTCAAATATGCAGGTAAAATGCAAATGTTTACAATAGACCTAAAGGCTTTCGTGTTTGGTGCATTCTTGAGTTTGAAGGCAAAAACAAGGCAAAACAAAGCAAGCATCTGTCGTTAGAACAGAATGTGTTAACATTCTAAATACGAAATTAACACTCAGTTCAAGACAGTGGGGTCTAAAAGTCTGAGAATCTGGAATTCAAAATGTAATTTAAACTTGGAAATGAACAGAATAAAATCAGAGTATATCAAATCTGTAACACTGACCATGACTCATTTGCACAAAAGGTCAGATGTTCTTCCATTAGAGCTCAAAATGCTCCTTGGATCAATCCAAGACATGCTGGAAAACAAGATCATCAGATTTTACACAAAATTCATTCAGTTAAGTTTATGCAGCTTGAGTGCTGCTGTAATAGACTTTTTGAGTTGTTTTAGTTTTCACTTAGATTGATTTGTTGGTAATTCAATTTGTAATGACAACAATGATCTTGCACTGGAAAATGTAAAATAGACACATTTTTGCTGCTTGTTTCAGAGTTTCCTGGTAAATTGGTGTTAAAACAATAAACAGTCATTTTCTATTAATGCTTCCAAAAGTTAGATTTTTAAAAATTCATTTTAATAATACTGCATTCTAAACTACTCTTTTACACACTCAGAGCTGGAGCCCAGGCGCTACTTCTGGCTAATTTATCATTATGAAAAACATGTCTCTCAGCAGCTCTACTGAAGTCAGTGCAGTGTCCTGTCGGTCTGTTCCATCTGTCTCCCTGAGCAGAACATTAACCTGTCCTATTCCAGACACACTGGTTGATTTACAAACACTTCAAGAAGAACATGCTGTGTGGGGTTTTAGTCAAACATAAATTGAAGTGCTAAATGAAGACTGTGGTATAACCTAAATATTATTTTATGATACAAGAAATTTTATATGAATGTAACAGTACTGTTATTTTTCTGTAAATTCAACTGTTTTATATATTACATTACCATGTCGCTATTCATATTTCTGATAATCCAGTGACTTGCAGTAAAAACTTTCCAAATAAAAGGTTATTTGGAACTTGATCGATGTAGACTAAACCAAGCCAAACCAAAGATAAGATTATTCATAACAAACAAATGTAAGTCATTCATGGCATCCAGTTTCACATTATGTAACATTTAAAAACTGGATGATCCAAGTTTAAAGCCATTGTAAAACAGTCAATATACACACAGCTGTGACCACACACCAGTTCATTTATATTCAGATGCTGAGTTTTCTTCCATTCATGCAAATTAGGGCTGCCCTCGACTAAAGATTTTACTGGTCGATTTAACAAAAGCAAAACATTTCGTTGTTATTGTGAATGCACACCAATAAACGTAGAGTCTTTACATATTCGAAAGATGTATTACTTTTATCTGTATAACCAAAAATTACAGAGTATTTTAAGAGCAAGTGACTGCACCTGCACAAGTGCCTCCATCTGTCATGCAGTGATTGCGCTACTATTTAGCTTCCACACTCTGCACAGACACTTGAATAGTGCACATTTTTCTATGTTAATATTAGATTGAGCTGCCGTCTAAAGTTGCTACTACATAACATCTTTTAGATGAAAAGCCATTTTCGAGGTTGATGGCGTGACTTCACCACTTCTTGTGGAATTTTTTTCCACAAGCCTCTTCTCGTCAACTAATGGTTAGCCAACTATTAGGGGGCAGCCCTTAAAATTTATAGGGGTGTCAGTAATTGAGGCCAACATGTATTTGAGGAAAAAAATCATTTATTTAATTTTTTATTTTCACAGGTATTTTTCCCCATTTTCAGTTGTTTTTGTCCAACGACAGGTTAGATTTTTGTGTTATTTTTTGTGAATAAAAGAACAATGCAGGCTAATTTTTACTAGGGCTGCCTAGATAGTCGACTAACTGTATTAGTCACTCAGTCACAGAAAAAAAAATCCACAGGAAGTGGTGAAGTGGTGAAATCACGCAGTCCATGACGGACAGATCATTAACAGGTGGTCTGTGTGGTAATATATTACATCGGGCAAGACATCCAAATACTCATCTATCATTCATCAACCTCAAATACGGCTTGTCATCTGAAGTATGTAGTAGCAACTTTATGTGTCAGCTCATGGGTCACTGCAGGTGAATAGGGTAAAAAAGTAACTAATAGTTATCACCTTACTTACCCAGTTGATTGATTACATTGATAATTCCTAACATTTTTTGTATTACAAGTTTTCTAAATGTTAGGTTTAAATATGCAAATGAGGCATTATTTAATGAAATATGTGCTAATTTGCATAAATTTCTAGTACAAAAATCTTTTTTTTTTTTTTTTTTTTTTACATATTAGAGTCAAATGTTTTTACAGAGGGAAGTCTGGATATCTCATTTTGTTTCTCCATAATTTAGAAAAAACTTAGAACAGACAGAAAATAAAAATTTGGGGGGGGAATAAAATGTATAAAATCCAGCAAATTATATATGAACAATTCCCTCTGTAAAAACCTTTAGGATATAGACAGGATTAAAAAAAGGGAAATGTAAGTGCTATTAAAGTGGAGATTTATGGCTCAGTGTAGGAGAAAAAAACTCATTTTGAGAAAACGGCCTTTAAAAATATGGATTGTAATTGAAATCTGTTGACACAAATATATAAAATGCTATAAAAGAAACACCTAACAGTGTCTTTTGGATGTTTTTCTTTCCACTAGTCTGAAAAAACACTTTATGAAAAACCAAACAGCCCAAAATCTTAATTATTAATATCTTAATTAATTAATGTTAACTTAGAAAAAAGTGCACTATTCAAGCTGAATAGTAGTGTGCTCACTGCATGACAGATGATGGCACTGGTGTGGTCGTTTGCTCTTAAAATACCAATCTGCAAAGACTCTGCACTCAGAATAACAGTTAAACGTTGCACTTTTGTAAAATAATTAAAGGAAACAGGATGTGCTTTCTGCTGTCTCGATCTCTGTGAACTTGGGCACGAAACTTCAAAAATCTGTTTACTTGTCTTACAGATATGAAAAATATATGTATAGAGATTGAAATGTCTACTTTCAAATGAACCAATTCAAATAGAGAACAAACATTCTCAGATTATGTAATCCATATGAAACATATACAGTATACAGGCGCATCACTGTGGAGATGACGAGTCAGTGTTTCCAACTTCATCTCTCAAGCCGAAAGTAAAGAAAGCACTAATTTATCAATAAATTATTAAAACATTAATGCAGTCTCCCTGCTGTTTTTCCCTGACACATTCATAATCATTACTTCTGCCGGTGCACTGTGGCAAGCTTTTTTTGCATGCACTTGAGCGCTTTTTGGACTATGCGCTTTATGGACTTCACTTTTTCTTGTTGTTTGAACATTAATGTTTGTTGGCAGTGTATGTACAAATCTACCCTATAATGATAAAAGTGGTTTTTAATCAGTCTGTAAAAATAATATCCCCTTTTTCAAATTTAGCCATTCTCAGATGCCTCAGAAGCCGCTCCCACGACAGTTGATTGACATGAGCGTCTTACCTCAGATCAGCTGTCACAGTCCGACCTCCATGTTTTGATGCTGGAGCAGGGATGTAAGTTAGACAAGAATATCCGGTTGAGCGATTGAGGTGTTGTGTTGCTGGATATAATCATGAACATAGTGGTCGTCATTTACTCTCGACATCTGAGCCGCTGAAGATGCAGTGGATTACATTTGTTTGTGATGGGAAAGCGGCTCCCGATCTACATATATCCATCTATGTTCGTGCGAATCATTTGTCATCCAGCTTCACTTACAGCAGAAGTGAGTATAAGGGTTTTTTTATGAATCTTTGCAATTGCCTTTCCTAATAATGTGTTAGTTAGCAAGTTTAGCAGGTAAATGCGGCCAAAGTAAACCGGCTCGTCACTCCACAGAGAGAAGTGAGGGGCAGGGCAGCAGAGCTAATCTGCATTTAAAGGAACAATCCCTCAGAATGGGATGATTTTTGCTGAGCTCATTTTGACAAGGTAAAAAGGGTGTTGTTTTACACAACCACTGAGAATTTTTAACCAAAGTATATTATAGACTTTTCATTGAGACCCTAAAGAATCATATCAACTTGTGGAAAATGATGACCCCTTTAATAAATGTGCGACTAATAGTCGACTGATGCTTAAAATGAACGACTACATGTCGACCAAAAAAAACTTTTGTCGAGGGCAGCCCTAATTTTTATTATTTTTTAGTTTGTCTTGTTCACATTTACCAAGGGTGTCAATAATTCTTTCCACCACTGCATGTGTTGCGACACATCACAAAACATAATTATATAATATTCACATCATAAAAAATCTTGATTGTTATCGCTCAAAAGATTTTTTATTTTTTAACTGTTAAATTTATGTGTACATCTATAGTAAAAAGACAAGCTAACTTTAAATTAGTTAAAAAATCAGTTACTTTTTTAATTTAAAAAAAGTCTTACTGAGCTGTTAATGTTCATTTCATCCACGCGCAATGATTTTTGTGAAAGCTTGCCTGTTCTGCCTTTAAGAAACTGCCCATTGCAACATCATGAATCATCACAATATCATAAGTGGATTGTGAGTAAAGTGGCGTGAAATATGATGAACACTCAATAATCAGAGGCATGCAGAGTTAGTGCTTTTGAAATTACCTGCTTTATAAATAAATTAAAAAATCGATGCACAGTCCTGAAGTATCAATAGAGCATCATCAGTAAAATATTGCAATACTGCACAGTCCTACAAATAAAACACCTCAAGATAATGAGCATAATGCAGCTAATGGAAACACAATTTTTCAAAAACAAACAACATCAACATTTTGACAGAAAACCATCTAGATATTAATGCAGCAAGTTGTGTGTTGCTCAGCAATCATAAACAAACTGCATACATCAGACATAAACAGAGCATCGTGATGTGTTGAAATTGCGACCATTATAATCAACAAAGCTGTCTGCGCTAAAAGTGCGACACTGAAGTGTATTCGAGGCTGATTTCTCCCTCCAGCATGAGACTGCACAGATGTGCTCTCTTCCTCATGAGATGCTGTAGAGCTCCATCTGAGCGCCTGCCAAACCCTGGTGCTTCAGCCTCCAAGAGACCATGCCAGCCAAACGGAGCACGCTCACATTTACAAATGTACTGCCATTAGTCTTGGCGCTCAGTGCAGAATATTGAAAAACAGCTCTTTAGTGAACTGTAAAGATAACTTTTAGTTTTTCAGATAGCGGGCATGGTTGGTCTTCAATTTTGGTTCAAATCCCTTAGGTTATACAGTGATGTCAGACGAGATGTCAGAGAGAAAAGGGCTGTGCTTTGGAAACTATGATATCAGTCAAATTCTTCACGTACTTGACCTTCAAATTTGACATTTTCTTTGCAGCGCTTCAGCTGAGATGGAGTTAATGCTTCTGACAAAACGTGGGAGGATTCCTTGTTAATACAGTCCGTGAAGTCTAGCATTGTGAGAGACTTTTCCGATTGAATTTTTTCTGAACGCACAAGCACTGTTTCCTGTGCCCCTCCCTTCCTCGTAAATCTCTCAACGTGAATTCAGACTGTTTGAAAACCACATGCCCTCCCTTTCTTCATTTGACGTGATCGTGCCAAACACTGACTCACTAGAGCTGAGGGGGAAGACGACAATATCCGAGTCGGGGAAAACCATCTTCTTCGACCGACAGCAAACGGATGTTTGTTCGAGATCTCTTGTCAACTTCTTTGATCTACAAGGTCAGATCTCTGCAGAGACACTGTGAATGGCTACTGGAAGTCATGCGTATCTTAAAGAAGAGAATATTTTAGAGATGTCACACTAGATTCAGCGAGAGCAGGACTGTGTGAGAGCAGCAGAAATCTTTCTTCTGGCAAGAACGCAAACAGGGCAGCTCAGTCCCAGCGGACCCTCAGAGGCCCAGCAGGAAAATTCTGCTCACACAGAAGACTTTCTTGTGTCAGCTCTGAGACTGAGGGCCTGACCTAATAAAACTACTGCCTTGCAGAAATACAATGGCAACAGCAGACTGCGCAACCTTGACTTTATACTTATACTCAAACTATTTTTAAGACAAATCCTCTAAATATTACTGCATGTTAGAGGTTGAATCAATACCAGCATTTTGGCTTCAGTACAAAACAAAGGTCTTGTACTTCGGTAGTGATATTAAATCAATACTGTAGGCAACTGTCTCAAATGACTGATGAGATAAAACAGAACACTGTTTTATTAACAGCACAGGATAAAACCTTGCCATAGCAAAACCTCTCTCTGGTGACACATTTAGTGCACTTAAACCCTGCCTCTTACAATTGACTCCAAGCTTGCGTTAAAGGGATAGTTCACTAAAAAATGAAAAGTCTGTCATTCATTTCTCACCCTAATGTCATTCCAAACCTGTAAGACCTTTGTTCAATTTCACAAATTAAGATATTTTTGATGAAATCCGAGAGCTTTCTGACCCTGCATAGACAGCAATGGAACTAAAACACTCAAGGCCCAGAAAGGTAGCAAGGATATGATTAAAATAGTTCATGTGACATCAGTGGTTCAACCATGTTATGAAGCTATGGAAATACTTTTTGTGCACAAAGAAAACAAAAATAAAGACTTATAAATAATCAACAGGTTCTTCTCTTCTGTGTCAATCTTCAACGCACATTCATGTACTACAATGCGATTTGGAAGAACTATCCCTTTAAAATCTGCCTCTATCCAAACAACAACCAATAGCCTGAAAAACTCCCCGTTTTTCACTCAGATCTATGTCACAAAAGAAAGGATCTGTATCAACTTCTGGTACACCGTGACTGTAACATATAGCTTACATCATAATTTACACACCCTTAAGTCATTCCAAACCTGGATTATGTTCTTCTTTCTGTGCAACACACGAATGAATTGAAAAATGTCTTGGCATCTTACTGTTCAAACAAAATCACTGGAAACATTCTTTAAAAACACAAAGCAATCCAATATTTCACTTCTACAGCCATTTTTAGGTTGACTTTGGCACTTAAAACATTTTTAAAACATTTGCTACCTGTTTGTCCAAACAAAAGAAGAAATTGGTGCAGCTATTGTAGAACCGAAATTACACATAAGAGATTAGTGGTTCTGTTAAAGGTATAGTTCACAAAAATTCAAATTCTGTAAATAATTACTCACCCTTATGTCTTTCCAAACCCGTAAGACCTTCATTCATCTTCAGAACACAAATGAACATATTTTTCATGAAATCCGAGAGCTCCATAGACAGCAATTCAACTAAAATGCTCAAGACCCAGAAAGGTAGTAATGACCTCGTTAAAATAGTCCATGTGACATCAGTGGTTGAACTGTAATTGTATGAAGCTTCAAGCTAGGAGAATACGTTTTATGCACAAAGGAAACAAAAATAACAACTTTATTTAACAGTTTTTTCACTTCTATGTCAGTCTTTGACACACGTTCATGTACCACAACGCATTTTGGTTGAACTATCCCTTTAAGATCTGCCTCCATCCAATCACCAACCAAAAGCCTGAAAAACTCCCAGTCCTACATTTTACATGTACAATGCCCTCCAAAAATTTGGAAACGCCCTAGAAAAGTGGGGTTTTGGACAATACTGGCATGAATCCTTTTTAATTTGTGATGATTTTGCACTGATAAGGGACAACACAAACTACAAAAACATATTTTATTAAATAAACAGTTTATACACAGAAAAAACTTAAATTATCGATTCATCAAAATATCCACCATTAGCAGCTATTACAGCTCTGCATAATCTGGGCCTGAATTAATTGTATTCTAAACTTAATTGCCAATCAACCGTTGAAGCTATTAAGGTGTGCTGACCCAAAAATCTTTTAAAAACCTGGGCCAAGTTTAAACCAGTAACCAGGCATCACAGCTGGCAAAGGGGCATGTCTGACTTTGACATGTATATATCGCCATTATTATGTAATCAAAATGAAAATTATTATTGCTGCTCTTACTGTCAAGTTACTTTAATGTATTTGCACCAAAAAATGATAATGATTTATGCTGATATCATCCAAAACTGAATTTTTTTCACATTTCACCTTTCAAATATAACAGGTGCTGTTAAAGGGAAAGTTCACACAAAAAGTAAGAATCTGTCATTAAAACATAACATATACTGTTGCCAATAGGTGGCGCTATGATTATAACTGAATATTGGCCTTTAGATGTCTTCAGGCCAGGACTCTTACCAAACATGTTAAGTCTGGTGCAGATTGTAAACTGCATGTTTAAGTTAGTGTAAAACAAGTCATTTCCTGTTGCCAGCAGGTGGTGCTATGATAATAACTGAATATTGGCCTTTAGATATGTCCAGGCCAGGACTCATCAAACATGTGAAGTTTGGGGCAGATCGGACATTGTATGGCTGAGTTACAACAACATATATTCCCACTGCAAAACATTGAACTTTGTCAGACCACCCGGACACGCCCGTCGCCAGCAGGTGGCGCTATGACTATAACTGAATATGGGCATGTAGAGCTCTTCAGGTCAGGAGTCTTATCAGCCATGTGAAGTTTTAGGCAGATCAGCCATTGCATTCCTGAGTTATAGCAACTTCCTTTTTCATGGCGAAACATCGAAATGTGTCAGGCCACCACGGACACACCCTTCAACCAAAACTGATATTAATAGCCGCTGATTCTCCAATTAGAAATCCACACCATCACATCATACAAACATCAGGAAAATAGCACTTCTTTTAATGATGTTTATTGAGATAATGCACGAGAGGTGAATCTGGACACCAAAGGTCCAACTAATTTATGCAATGTAGGACGGCTAATTATCACATTGTGATAACACATTTCCTCACGAGCAAAGCAATGACAGCGAGCCAAACTTTAGCTATTTATTTTCTGTGTAGGCGTCTTTGTTTAGCAGGGCTTGTGTCTGATTCTTTCGCACAAATAAAGTGCATGTAGTGAGAACACCAGTAAAAGGTTTCCATTTTGTTGCTGAAATGGAAAGACGCTGGAAAACAAAGGCAAAATGGGCTCACGTTAGAGTGTCCACCTCTCTGAAATACTGTCTCTAATGTACGATAATTCACAAAGGGCACAGAGTGAATTAGCCATTAATGAAGCCCAGATAAGAGCTTCATCCAACCTTCCTATATACCCCTGCAAATAACAGCCCAACTCTGATGCTCTAAACTCAGTAAAAGCGACATACTATAACATATCGTAATCTGAAGCACTCATGATGACAGAATATTAAATTTCACTCTTATTGCACTCTACTGCATCCAGAGAAGTTCCAACAAGCAAGGAAAGCCAAAAGCAATACATCTTTTCAATCAGCATCCATTTGAAAACACCCGATCACTGCTCGAATTAAATAAAGCTCCACTTTAGACTTGCAGGATGTCTTTAATGAGGCTTCTCAGATCACACAGCGACCGTAACCCTTATCTCTCCACCAGAGGCCCCATTCCAAAGGCTGTCGGGATGCAGATGTGTTTTGACCTGTTTCTATTTAAGGCAATTCATTTTTAGACCACAGACATCTTGACCCTTTAGTTACAGGTATTTTAAAGTGGTAAGAACAGCAGGGGAACATTGGAGGAACATGTTGGAGCTCTTTGTTATCTTTAATATTTATAAGGCTGAGGAGCCAATTAGTGATGACCTCTGAAGCTTGACAACTCATCCGTCTCTGCAAACTGGCTCAAGTCTTTTGATTTTCTGAGCTTTTATGCATTCCATTCACAAGACTTATTAGACCAGAAAACATGTCCAGCAAAAAATACTTGGCCTCTCTATGACTGCCAGCTTTTTAATGGTCTTGAATGAGTCTGGATTAACAAAAAAAACACCCCTTAAAGGTGCACTTTGTACTTTTTCTTATACAGCATGACAAAAGCATTTTTCACTTAGAAATGTGCTATTTGCAGTGATGATTAATTTTGTTCTGTAAGTGAACGTGTTCAATAATGCAGAGTTGCTTGGATAAAGTAAATATTCAGCAGGTTATATGATCTCTGAACATCGGACCACTGTGTTCCACAATGTCTCCATGAGGCAACCCACTCCATGTAAAATTAGACTACCGATAAAACTGGAGGATCATATTTTCAAGAGTACTATACAATTCTCAAATGTAATATATAATTCTCAAATGTACTATAAAATTCTTTATCTGTGAAGTTTCATAAGAGAATGATGAATATGCTGGTGTGGTTACACAGCATGCTGCAGGATTCTTACAGGATTCTAAAATATGTGAAAAAATATGTGAAAATAGTGCTGGATTGCCGTGACTCAGACATGAATCACGACTACATTTTTTAAAAAAATGTTTTGAAGTGAAAAGACACTGGAGACAGCAGTATTCACATGAGCAGTATTCAACTCCCTTTATGAAACTTTTGAGGCAAATTAGTGCAATTTACAGTCATGGCCAAAAATATCGGCACCTCTGCAATTCTGTCAGAAAATGCAACCCTTCTCTCAGAAAATTGCTGCAGTTGCAAATGTTTTGGTATTCACATGTTTTTTTTTTTTTGTTTTTTTTTGTTTTTTGCATTGGAACAACAAAAAAAAAAGAAGAAAGTTAAATCTGATACAATTCCACACAGAACCCAAAAAACGCACTGGACAAAATTATTGGCACCCTTAACTTAATTTTTGGTAGCACCCCCTTTGGAAAAAATAACTGAGATCAATGGCTTCCTGTAACCATGAATGAGTTTCTTTCACCTCTCTACTGGAATTTTGGACGACTCTTCTTTTGTAAATTTCTCCAGGTCATTCAGATCTGAAGGATGCCTTCTCCCAACTGCTGTTTTGAGATCTATCCACAGGTGTTCTATGGGATTCACATGTGGACTTATTGCTGGTTTGTAACCAGTGCACTTTTAAAGTGCGTTTCGGGTCATTGTCCTGCCTGAAGACACATGACCTCTGGTGGAGGTGCAGCTTTGTGACACTGGCCACTATGTTACGCCCCCAAATTCTTTGGTGATCATCAGATTTCATGATACCGTTCACACAAAGGCATCCAGTGCCAGAAGCAGCAAAGCAACCCTAAAACATCTTTCAACCTCCACCATGTTTGACTGTAGGGACTGTGTTCTTTTCTTTGAAAGCCTCATTTCTTTTTCTGTAAACAGTGTCATGATGTCCGTTACCAAAAAGCTCTACTTTTGTCTCATCTGTCCACAGTACGTTCTCCCAGAAGGATTGTGGTTTTGGTCAGTTTTGCTTTTTTATGCCTTTGTGTCAGCAGTGGTCCTCCTGGGTCTCCTACCATAGCGTCCCTTTTCATTCAGATGGCGACGGATAGTGCGAGCTGACACTGTTGTACCCTCTGTCTGCAGATCAGCTTGAATTTGTTTGAAAGTTAATCGGGGTTCTTTATCCACCATTCGAACAATCCTTCATTGTAATTTTTCATTCATTTTGCTCTTCCGTCCACGTCCAGGGAGGTTAGCTACAGTGCCATGGGCTATAAACCTCTTGATTGTGTTTTATTGCACACAGTTGACACAGGAACATTAAGATCTCTGGAGATGGGCTTGTAGCCTTGAGATTGTCAATGATTTTCCACAATTTTTTCTCTCAAATCCACAGACAACTCTGAAATGTTGCATTTTCTGACAGAACTCCAAGGGTGCCGTTATTTTTGACCATGACTGTATATAATGTCATCCTAGGCCACATGTAGTCTTGGTATTCTGTTAACAGACAAAGGCTATATCTGGATGAAATTACCAATGTGACTGGTTGAGATATAGGAATTATTATATTACCAATGAGATAGGAATTAAAAGGAATTTAACAATTTGTTCAATTTAACTATTTAACAAATTTCTGTCATTATTTACCAACCCCTATGTTATTCCAGCCATAAAATTTTCATTTTATACGATGAACAGATTTGAAGGATTAGTTCACTCCTGAATTACAATTTCCTGATAAAGGAAAACATTTCAGGATTTTTCTCCATAGTGGACTTCAATGGGAATCAGTGAGTTGAAGGTCCAAACTGCTGTTTCAGTGCAGTTTCAAATGGCTCTACGTGATCCCAGCCGAGGTATAAGGGTCTTATCTAGAAAAGCGATCTGCCATTTTCTAAAAAATTAAAAATGTATATACTTTTTAAGCACAAATGCACTAGTTCTGCATTCACAACTTCACGCATTACGTAATCGGAAAGGTCACATGTGGTTAGTTCTTCATCTGTGTACTCTAGTTCAAAAAGGTAGGGTAAGGTGAAAAACCATCTAATTCGAAACCATCTCAACTTCAAAATCATCCGTTGTGGTTTTACCATTTTATTTGTAAAGGGTGACTGACTTTCTTTCCACATTCGCTTTGTAAACACTGGGTTGGCCTACATCATGCGTGACCTTTCCAACATGACTACATAATGCGTGAGGTTGGGTTAGTGCAAGACAAGCATTTGTGGTTAAAAAGTATATATGGTTGCAATCGAAATTACTCAACCCCCTTGACCTACAAGACATTTTGCTGCAAAGAACAAAATTTTGTGAAGACAATACA
Organism: Labeo rohita; assembly: GCF_022985175.1. Classification (NCBI taxonomy): domain Eukaryota; kingdom Metazoa; phylum Chordata; class Actinopteri; order Cypriniformes; family Cyprinidae; genus Labeo; species Labeo rohita. The sequence continues at coordinate 26,843,158 of NC_066884.1, read as the reverse complement.
ACAAAGGCATCAGTACACTATTGGAGAAAGTTTATTAATACACATTTGAGTAATTCTGAGAATGTAAGTTGATGAATAATGGAAAAAAAAAAAAAATCAAATTGGCTCTAAATGTTCATGTTTAAAATGATTCAACCCCCAAATGTAAAATTTGATGCAGAAGCTTATATTCTTTAAAACCACCAATAAACACTGCTTGGAAGCGCTTAGAAGCTTCTGTCACCTCCTTACTGCAATCTTGGCCCATTCCTCACCTAAAAAAGCTTTCAGGTCACTGATAAGCTTTGGTTTTTACATTGCCACTGCTTTCTTTAAATTCAACCAAATATTGTTAAAGAGAATTAAATCTGGAGACTGAACAGGCCACTTAAGAACACTCTATAACTGATCCTTAAACCAAGCATAAGTAGTTCCCCTTCAGGAACTCGAGCTGCGTCGAAACGCTAGGGGAACGCCTCCAGCGTAACCACGCTTTGAAACACGTGTGCAACAGTCCAATGGAGAAGCGAGACGTCACAGGCGGGGTGACGTAGAGACCAGGCCGCGCTGCTGCGGCTGTCTTTCTCCAAGGAGATTGATGCTGTCCGCATATGAGCTGACTACATATTAGATCGCTCGTTTCTTCCTGCTCTCGCTTTTCAAGAATAAATAAATAGCAAGAGCGGGGATTCAAGCGTTTTATGTGTGGTTTGTTCGGGAGCTGAGCATGTACAGTCCGCCCTCGAGGGGGTGGGCTGTGTTCATTCATAAATGAATACATTTATTTACTACACTCTCACCCTGTACTTTCGCTAAGTGTGTGGATGCTGCCTAAATAAATAAATAAAATAATAATTAAAAAAAAAAAAAAGGTGGCTGCTGGGCGTCTGCATACTTAACCTTATTGACATTCTGTCAGTATTAGCTCATTCTGAGCATGGGCGGTGCGGCATCGAGATGTCATCCTCGCCCATATGGAAGAACTGGGGTTGTGACTGAATGCAGAGAAAAGTGTGCTTTCTCCATTACAGAGAACCACTTATCTAGGTGTGGTGTGGGATTCAGAGTATGTGAGCGGAGTGGAGCGACAACAATTTCCCCTCCGCGCTCCGTGCATTTTATAACCGCTCCGCTCCAGCTCCGCTCCGGGTTCACCGTTTCCCGCTCTCGCTCCACTCCTCGCTCACTGATACCAGAAACACCGCTCCGCCTTCGCTCCGTGTCTAAACTATATCAGTATGTTTGAAATACCAGAGTTCTGTTCATAACGTATATTAAAAGAAGAAAATAACAGAAATAAAACGAAAGTATAGTTTTAAAGTGGCTTATTGGAACACAAGTGCGCAAACTTTTTTCCTCATGCCAAGCTAACATGTTGTCAGTCAGCATTAAAAGGTATAATTGCTGCTTTTTGCAGTGCAAATGTTTGTGATAAAATAATAATAATAATAATAATAATAATAATACGACAGTCAGTTATTTTACGTACAGATCGCTGCATTTCTTACAGATTTCTTCTCATTCGAAATCGGATATACAGATGAAGTACCACAGTAAGTTTACATTTGTTTGAATGCATTATTGAGAGAGCGATTGCGTGTGAATACGTGTTGTACTTGTTAAAATCACGCTTTCACTTGAAAATATTCAGTATCTTGAAACTACAAACTAATTTACTGAAAACTATAACTTTCTGCTCATGTCCATTGCCGTCGTCCTAGTTTTCACATTCGTTCTGATTTGAGTGATCCATCTCCATCAAGCTAGCTAAATAGGCTATGTTTAACACATGAATTCTTGCTATATATGCAGTTATATTATGGGTCGTTGTCATGAATTGTACTCGTGATGGAGCGGTAGTGGAGCGTTCTTGGAGCGAGTAAAAACCACAACGCTCCGACTTTTAAAATTTCTGCTCCTCACTCCATTAAAAATCACACCGCTCCACTCCGCGCTCCGCTCCCGCTCCGCTCCGCTCACATACTCTGGTGGGATTGACCACGATGCAGGCATGTCTATTTCCTGCTCGGATCGAGTCATCCTCGCGGCAGTCAAGAGAGTGAAAGTAGGCACTCACTGTGAAGCAGTTTCATAACTGCTGGGTCTGATGGCAGCTGTGTCCAACGTGATACCTTTTGGCCTGCTGTTCATGAGACCCCTGCAGTGGTGTCTCAAGACCAAGGGGGTTCTCCCTGAGGGGAAACCTGCTTTGCATGATCAAGGTCACGCGGCAATGCCTACGTGCCTTGGACATGTGGAGAAGACCTTGGTTCTTGTCTCAGGGCCCGGTGCTGGGAGCTCCTTGTCGCCGTGCATGCTAGCGACGGATGCGTCCCTCATCGGTTGGGGAGTGGTCATGAGTGGCCCCCCTGCCCGTGGTCTGTGGAGCAGTCACCATCCAGTTTTGAGATGCTGGCCGTGTTTCAGTTACTGAAACGTTTTCACTCAGACCTATGAGACTATGGTCCTGACTCCTATGGTCCAGGACCTCCGTGCCCTCGGGAGATTAGCCTGCCAACCCTGCCGGTGCTTCAGGGCGCAGCGGTCTCCAGCGAGCCCACACCTCAGTCTTCCGCCCGGAAACGTAGCGGAGCTGGGGAGCTCGACACCCCTGCGGGGGTCTCTACAGCAGCTAGTTCGGCTGTCTCCTGCCGGTCATCCGTTTCAGGACACCGAACTAGCAGCTCATACCAGAGGCCAGTCTCGAGAGACTGGTTCCCTTAGTAGATTATTTGGCAGCGTGGAAACTACTGCCAAATGTATCTGCTTGGGTCCTGTGCACTGTAGAGCGAGGCTATCGCATTCAATTTGGCGCTCCGCCGCCACCTTTTTACGGGGTCTCCACTGTGGTGAGCCCCGAGCAGGGTCTGGTAATGGAACAAGAAGTAGAAACTCACTTGAGGAAGGAGGCCACTGAGGTGGTCCCTCCTCACGAAAGAGAGTCCGGGTTCTACAGCCGATACTTCATTGTTCCGAAGAAGGATGGGGGCCTGCGTCCCATTTTAGATCTGCGTCTGCTGAACCGCTCAGTCAAGCGACTGAAGTTCAAGATGCTCACCATCAAGCAAGTCGTGTCTCAGATCAGGTCCGAGGACTGGTTTGTCACGATAGATCTAAAAGACGCATATTTTCACGTCTCCATCCTTCCTCAACACAGGAAGTTCCTGAGGTTTGCTTTCAGGGGCGAAGCTTACCAATATCGGGTTCTTTCGTTCGGCCTAGCACTCTCCCCCCGCACTTTTACGAAGTGTGTGGATGCAGCTCTGGCTCCTCTGCGACTCCAGGGCATCCGCATACTCAACTTCATCGACGACTGGCTGATCCTAGCCCAGTCGGAGATGGTGGCAGTTCGGCATCGAGATGTCGTTCTCGCTCACATGAAGGCGCTGGGGTTGAGACTGAACGCCAAGAAAAGTGTGCTTTCTCCACTACAGAGGACCACTTATCTGGGCGTGGTGTGGAATTTGACCACGATGCAGGCACATTTGTCTCCTGCTCGGATCGAGTCGATCCTCACTGCAGTCAAGAGAGTGAAGCTAGGCCGGTCACTCACTGTGAAGCAGTTCCAGCAACTGCTGGGTCTGATGGCAGCAGCGTCCAACGCGATACCTTTTGGCCTGCTGTACATGAGACCCCTTCAGTGGTGGCTCAAGACCAGGGGGTTCTCCCCGAGGGGAAACCCATTCTGCATGATCAAGGTCACGCGGCAATGCCTACGTGCCGTAGACATGTGGAAGAAGCCTTGGTTCCTGTCTCAGGGCCCGGTGTTAGGAGCTCCTTGTCGCCGCGTAACGCTAGCGACGGATGCGTCTCTCACCGGTTGGGGTGCAGTCATGAGTGGCCACCCCGTCCGCGGTCTGTGGAGCAGTCGCCATCTCACTTGGCACATCAGCTGCCTGGAGATGCTGGCCGTGTTTCGAGTGTTGAAACACTTTCTTCCGGACCTAATAGGCCACCATGTGTTGGTTCGCACCGACAACACAGCGGTGGTCTATTACATCTACCACTAGGGAGGTCTGCGTTCGCGCCCCTTATACAAGCTGGCGCACCAGATCCTTGTGTGGTCCCAGGACAAACTCCTCTCGCTGAGAGCGGTTCATGTTCCTGGGCATCTCAATATGGGAGCAGACATCCTGTCGAGGCAGGGGCTGAGGCCCGGGGAATGGATGCTTCACCGTGAGGTGGTGAAGCAGATTTGGAGAGTTTGGCCAGGCTCAGGTGGACCTCTTCGCGACTAAGAAGAATGCGCAATGTCACCACTGGTGCTCTCTGACTTATCCAGCTCCACGGGGGGCTGGATGCCATAAGTACAGATGTGGCCGAGGCTTCGTCTGTACGCCTTTCCCCTGATCGCTTTGCTCCCAGGAGCCGGAGTTTTGGAATTTGTGGGTGTGGCCCCTGGGGGGCACACCTCATAGCGCTCCCGGTCTCTCAACTGAGGTTGTTGAGACCATCCTCCAATCCAGAGCTCCCTCCTCGAGGAAATTGTACGCCCTGAAGTGGAAACCTTTCACTTCATGGTGTGGAGACCGCCAGCAGGACTCAGTTAACTGCCCAGTTGGTACAGTGCTGAGGTTTCTGCAGGATCGGTTCTCCACAGGGTTTGCCCACTCCACCCTGAAGGTCTACGTGGCGGCTATTTCGGCCTACTACGCCCCTCTGGGTGGCTCCTCAGTGGGTAGGAACCCCCTCGTTACACGTTTCCTCCGCGGTGCGCTGAGGCCTAGGCCTCTGGCCAGGTGTAGCTTGCTAAGTGTGGTCGGGATGCTATTTCATAGCTTTGAGTCCTCTGACCCTCCCTTCTTGGGGGTCAAGGCTCTCTTCTCTTAAGTTGGCTTCAGAATGCTGTGGAATGTCCACCCCTTTGACTTTAAGGTTCTTTCCTGGACTTGTGCCACTTGGCTCTTTTTCTGTCACCCTAGCTGTGCTCTTTCACACTGGGCAGGGATTTGAAGTCTGGTGGCGTGGGCATCTCGTTCCCCTAGCGTTTCGACGCAGCTCGAGTTCCTGAAGAGGAACGTCTCAGGTTACGTATGTAACCCCGGTTCCCTGAGGGAACGAGACGCTGCGTCTCGGGCCATACTTCTGGCATCCCTGCAGCGCTTGCTTCTCTATTCAGAAGCTGCCGGCTGCATGCACTGCACGTGCTTTTAAGCTTCCTGGTCTCTACGTCACCCCGCCTGTGACGTCTCGCTTCTCCATTGGACTGCTGCACACGTGTTTCAGAGCGTGGTCAAGCTGGAGGCGTTCCCCTAGCGTTTCGACGCAGCGTCTCGTTCCCTCGGGGAACCGGGGTTACATACGTAACCTGAGACGATTTGGATGTATACTTTGGGATGATTGTCCTGCAGGAAAGTCCATTGATCATTAGCTTCAGTCACTGCACCAAAGGCATCACAACTCTTGCCAAAATGGCCTGATACTTCAAAGAATCCATGTTATCCTTCATAAAGTCATGTTTTCTGCTTCCTGCTACAGTAAAACAACCCCATAACAGGACTGATCCACCTCCATGTTTGACCATGGAAATTGTGTTCTTCTGCTTATAAGCTTTGCTTATAAGCATATAGCCTTAGACTTCTAAAGTAAGAAAACATTTTCTTCTCTATAGCTTTTGTGAGAGCTCTGTTGACTTTACCATATTTGTTACTCAACTTCAGCACATGCATGGGCTAACTGTTTTAATAGTTTCTAAAGGCTTAATTGTGTTTTAAAGGGGTCATCGGATGCAAAGTTCACTTTTACATGTTGTTTGAACATTAATGTGTGTTGGCAGTGTATGTACAAATCTACTCTATAATGATAAAAATCCATGCTGTGATTTTTAATTAATCTGTAAAAATAATATCCCTGTAAATAATAGCTGTAACAGTCCGACCTCCATTGTTTTTCAACGCCGGAGCAGGGATATAAGTTAGACAAGAATATCTTCGTTGTGTGTTGCTGGATGTAATAATGGATGTAGTGGTTGTCATTTACTCCCGACATCTGAGCCGCTGAAGATGCAGTGGATTACGTTTGTTTGTAAAGGGAATGCGCCTCCTGATCTACATAAATGCGTCTATGTTCACGCAAATCATTCGTGATCCAGTTTCACCTACAGCAGAAGTAAGTATAAGTATTTTTTATGAATCTCTGCAAACACCTTTGCTAATAACGTGCAAGTTAGCAAGTTTAGCGGCTAAACGCGCTAAATGCGGCTAAAGTAAACAATCTCTCAGAGCAGCTCCTCACTCCACAGAGAGAAGAGAGGGGCGGGGCGTTTAAAAGAACAATCTCTCAGAATGGGATGAGTTTTGCAGAGCTGATTTTGGCAAGGTAAAAAGGGTGTTGTTTTACACAACCATTGAGAATTTTTAACCAAAGTATATTATAGACTTTTCATTAAGACCCTGAAGAATCATATCAACTTGTGGAAAATGGGCATCCGATGAACCCTTTAAGACAATTTTGTTCCCTACCAAAAATAACTGACTTAAAACAGCATTGTTAAATAGGGGTTGAATAATTATGACATAGCTGTATTATGAAAAAATTCAAAAACATTACATTATATATTGGCATCATCACTTTTAATATGCCAGTAAACTTATAAAGTCTTGAATCTTCAAAAAAGCTTGTATTTGTAAAGTACTGCAGGGTTGAATAATTTCAACTGCAACTGTACTTTTTTTTTGTTTGTTTTTTAGAAAATGAGCCATCATTTCACTAGATAAGACTCATATTTATCCTCAAGAACCTTAATTTCTTTTTGACTGAAGAAAGAAAGACACGAACATCTTGGGTGACATTGGGGGTGAGTACATTATCAGGAAATTTTTATTATGGAAGTGAACTTGTTACTTTTTTGAATAGTTCACCCAGAAATGAAAGTTCTGTCATTATTTACATTATTCCAAACTCATAAATCTTTCACTCATCTTCAAAACACAAACACAAATGAAGATATTTTTTTGTCCATCCACTGAAAGTGCATTGCACCAAACTACTACCACTTCAGAAAGTATATTAAGACATTGTAAAAGTAATCTATCTGAATGGAGCAGTTTAATACTGGTCTTATGCAGAGATACAGTACAGTAGCTTTATATGATAAACAGATTTCATTTTGGCTTTTTTTCCAATTACAAACCCTGATCAACACACATACAGAGTTTATCAAATATGGGGAAAGGAAGCTCAACCATGCTTGTCTGGCAGCTGTGAACAAACCACACTAGTTCTTGAGAAAGCTCAAACATGTTCAGTGTCATGCAAGAACAAACTTAATGGGTTATCAATTGTTATTTGATGACAAAATGTTTGAGAATCAAGTAATACAATTCCATTGCCAAAAACATGAAATAGACTTTTTTTCTGTGAGGGTAGAAGATATTATTGTGAAAACTGCCCTCTTTCTATAACAGAAAGACAGCAATTAAATGACACCAAAGGAAAGGTTAGCTGAGCTATTGACATCAGCTGTCTAGAGCGCAGACTGTCTGAACTGACGTGATGACACAATATGTTATTAAGTCAAGGCTTAGCCACAATGTTAAAGATATCAGATTTTGCCTCACTGCAGCATGCAAACACAAACTGCTTTAAATAAGCAACATATGAATACAGTGCAAACCAGACACGTCTGAGACAGAAAGGTGTCTTTCCATCTAGCTGTAACCTCACCCACCTGTTTAGGTTTAGAAATCACATCTTTAATGGATGAGAAAGGCAGACGGAGGCAACACCTGCCACCGTGCTTGAGCAACCACAGCATCTGCTTTCAAAGCCCTATACAAACTCACACTACATACATAGCCACGACACATTTCCTAAACACAGCTGAGAAGTTCCCATAAGCAACGAAAGAAAGAATCACAGAATCAAACCACTACCAGCCTCCCGATGTGTCTTATCAAGCTCAGCTTATTTCACCTCACACTGTGACTATGGCAACAGCATGTGTGTGGTTTCGTAAAGCAGTCCTGAGCTCTGTTGTCCTGGTGGGAAAATATGGGTGTGTGTTCTCTTGTTAGAGGACACAGCTATGTGCAGCCCCATACTGAGATAGATTACCTGCACAGCTGCATTCGCAATAGGTGAAACCAAAAAGCCTATAAACAACTATGTGGTTGTCCTCATAGAACTTCAACCTCTTAAAATTTTTCCTGAGCGCTTTGGCCCAGTCACGTTTCCACAGTTTAGCTCAAAGTTATATACGAAGCAGTGTTTTTCACACTTACAGCCACTAACCTGTGCAGAGTTGGACTGCACAGTAGAAAACAGAGAAGCTGTAGGAAGTACACAAAGAGTTGAAGAAATGGAAAGTGCACCATAATGGCATCATAATACAATATTGATGGAAAAGAAATTACAGCCTCTAATGCATCCTTTAGGTTTGTCCAGACTGGGACATACCAAGCACAGAAATAGAAGTCGGAATGGATGATATGGAACTTTCTTTTAGGTTATTTTTATAAGAAAGGGCAGCTTTACGAGCAGACCACCTAAATCTTACATTTTTAAATAATATCTTTATTCATTTTGAATTATTACATATTTCATGACATCTCGTAAGGGGTTGCAGTAATGTCCAAACGACTCTACAACAAACGGGTCAAATGCACCATAAAATAATACACTACTAGTCAAAAGTTTTTGAACAGTATGTTTTTTGATGTTTTTTTTAAAGAAGTCTCTTCTGCTCACCAAGCATGCATTGATTTGATCCAAAATACAGCAAAAGCAGTAATATTGTGAAACATTTTTAATATTTAAAATAACTGCTTTCTATTTAAATATATTTTAAAATGTAATTTATACATTTCAAGACACATTTTTTAGCATTTTTGTCAATATTTAAAACAGTTTTTAGGATTCTTTGATGAATAGAAAGATCCAAAGATAAGAATTTATCTAAAATAAAAAGCTTTTGTAACATTCAAAAGCTTGTGTCACAGGATGAACGAGACGAGAGGCGAGCGGATCCATATGCAAGCTCTTTATTGGGCGAGACAAAGACATGGTCGTACAGGCAAGGTCGAGACGGGAGCAAACAGGAATAACACAGGCAGTAGGAAAGAATAGTCCAGGAAACGAGAGCGATAATCCACAAGGCAGGCGGCTAGACAGACGTAAACGATGATGCAGGCGAGAAGTCAAAAACCACGGGAACTAGGAACTTGGAAACAGGAAAACGCTAGCAAACAACAATACAACAATCCGTGGTTAGCACGGCGAAATACAGGGGCTTTTATAGCACCGCTGATTGGTCGTGGGTCAAGTGTAATGGCTGATGGGAAATGTAGTCCGGGGTGTGGTGCAACAGTCTGTGTGTGAAAGGGCGAGAGTGACATCTGGTGGTGAGCGGACAGCGGGACACCGACCAGATTCGTGACATAGCCCCCCAAGGAGCGGCTTCCAGACGCTCCCACAGAGTAACAGTCCAGGGAGCGGTGGGGGCGGGAGTGAGACAGGGCGAGGGCTGGAGGACCAGGTCCCTGCGGAGGACCCGGTGATTGAGGCAGAACCGACAGAGCAGGTACCCTCCAGGGAGGGGCTGGAGGCGGAGCAGGAAGCGCAGGAGCCCTCCAGGGCGGAGCAGGAGGCGCAGGAGCCCTCCAGGGCGGAGCCGGAGGCAGAGCAGGAGGCGCAGGAGCCCTCCAGGGCGGAGCCGGAGGCAGAGCAGGAGGCAGAGCAGAAGGCGCAGGAGCCCTCCAGGGCGGAGCCGGAGGCAGAGCAGGGGGTGCAGGAGCCCTCCAGGGCGGAGCCGGAGGCGCAGGAGCCCTCCAGGGCGGAGCCGGAGGGAGAGCAGGAGGCGCAGGAGCCCTCCAGGGCGGAACCGGAGGCGGGACAGGCGACGCCCGAGCCCTCCGAGGCGGAACAGGAGGCGGGGCGATCCTCCAGGGCGGAACAGGAGGCAGAGCAGCCCTCCCGGGCGGAACAGGAGGCGAAGCCGCCCTCCGGCGGAACAGGAGGCGAAGCCGCCCTCCGGGCGGAACAGGAGGCGGAGCGGCCCTCCGGGCGGAACAGGAGGCGGAGCGGCCCTCCCGGGCGGAACAGGAGGCGGAGCGGCCCTCCGGGCGGAACAGGAGGCGCAGCGGCCCTCCGGGCGGAACAGGACCCCGCTTTACGATCTGGGACCTGGGGAAAGCAGAGACAGAGGAGACAAACAGAGAAGGGAGAGAAGCAGAGAGCTTGTAGGGGACGCCACCTCCAAGGGAGGATCCACAGCCATGGCTGACACCTCTGGAGGTATTGGCGCAGCTTCTCCGACCAAGTGGCACTCTGGAACAGGCTTGTGACCAGGCGAAAACTCTGGAGCTGGCTTGTGACTAGGCGGGAGCTCTGGAGCAGGCTTGTGACCAGACGGGAGCTCTGGAACATGCTTGTGCCCGGACGGGAGCTCTGGAGTAGGCTTGTGACCAGACGGGAGCTGGGGCGGAGCAGGAAACCGCGTTATGGCCTGGGACCTGGAAACAGCAGAGACAGAGGAGGTAGAGAGAATATGGGGAGAAGCAGAGAGTCTGTAGGGGGACGCCGCCTCCACGGGAGGATCCACAGCCGAAGCTGACACCTCAGGAGGCATTGGCGCGGCCTCTCCAACTGGCGGGGGCTCTGGAGTAGGCTTGTGCTTGGACAGGAGTTCTGGAGCAGGCTTGGGAGCAGACGTGACCCCAGAAGCACAATGTGCAGCCCACACACACCAGATGGCAATAGCCATTAAGGGTAGAGCAGCAGCGGGAGGTTGTGGTGGGTCCAGGGCGCTGGCTATCCCGATAGGCTGTGGTCTTGGGATGTCAGACGAAATGTGACTTGACTTGGGGTCTGGTGTGACTTGACTTGGGGACTGGGCATGACCTGACTCTGGGCCGTCAGACGGGTCATGGTAAGGCTCTGGGTGGCCAGACGAGACGTGGCTTGAGTCTGGGCCGTCAGGCGGGGCGTGGCTTGAGTCTGGGCCGTCAGGCGGGGCGTGGCTTGAGTCTGGGCCGTCAGGCGGAGCGTGGCTTGACTCTGAGCCGTCAGGCGGGGCGTGGCTTGACTCTGGGCCGTCAGGCGGGGCGTGGCTTGACTCTGGGCCGTCAGGCGGGGCGTGGCTTGACTCTGGAACAGCCGCCTTGACATTGCTCGACTTGGAAGCTTGACTGGACTTGGAAGCTTGACTGGACTTGGAAGCTGACTGACTGGACTGACTGCTGAAGCTTGACTGGACGCTGAAGCTTGACTGGACGCTGAAGCTTGACTGGACGCTGAAGCTTGACGGGACTTGGAAGCTTGACGGGACTTGGAAGCTTGACTGGACGCTGAAGCTTGACTGGACGCTGAAGCTTGACTGGACGCTGAAGCTTGACTGGAGACGGAAGCTGCATTATGACAGGACCTGACAACTAGGCTTGACTCACGAGGATCTGCAGAGGCCTGGCTTGCTTCAGGAATAACAGCTGTAACGTGACTTGGCTCAGGGACGACAGCTGTGACGTGACTTAACTCATGAGGAACAGCTGTGACTTGGCTTGACTCGTGGAGAACAAGAGCTTTGGTTTGACTTGACTCTGTTGTTTGACCGGACTTGGAAGCTTGACTTGACCCTGGGGTAGCAGCCGCGACGTGAAGGAGCGCCATTTTAGCTGCCCGTACAGCCATCAGGGGTGAATCCAGCACATGTGCCATCATGATAGGCCGCGATCTTGGGATGTCAGGCGGGACGTGACTTGACTCAGGAACCACGGCTGTGACTTTGCTTGACTCGGGAACCGCTTCAGGAAGGCCGGCCCTGATGGGTGCAGACTCAGGAGCAGAAAACACAACGTGAACAGGCTGTGGCTTGACTGAGATGGCCTGAGCAGGCTGTGGCTTGGCTGACATGGCGTTAGCTGGCACTGGCTTGGCAGCCATCTTGTGCAGTGGCTCTGGCGTGGCAGCCATCTTGTGCAGTAGCTCTGGCGTGGCAGCCATCTTGTGCAGTGGCTCTGACGTGGCAGCCATCTTGTGCAGTGGCTCTGACGTGGCAGCCATCTTGTGCTGTGGCTCTGGCGTGGCGGCCATCTTGTGCAGTGGCTCTGGCGTGGCGGCCATCTTGACAGTGCTTGGCTCGGGAATGATGGCTGTAACTTGACTTGACACAGGAACCACAGTAGTAGCTTGACTTGACATAACAACTTGACTTGACTCGGGGAAAACAGCTGCAGCTTGACTTAACTTGGAGACTTGACTTGACTCAGGAAACACAGCTGCAACTTGACTCGACTTGGAAACTTGACTTGACTCGGGAAACACAGCTGCAACTTGACTTGACTCAGGAAAGGCAGCTGTGAAATGACGGAGCTCCGTTATCGCCGCCATCTGGTGAGCGCGCACTGGCGCCGCCGCCATCTTGCGAACGGGCATCGCAGTCGCCGCCATTTTGCGCACGGGCTCCGTTGTCGCCGCCAGGGTATGAACGCGCTCCGGCGCGGCCGCCATCTTGTGAACGGGCGCCGGCGCTGGCGCGATATCGCGTTGCTTCTCCGCAACATCCACAGTAAGTGAAGAACCGCTAACATGTAGTGCAATGTTTAGATATTGGCTTATAGTCCAATGGGGCTGATGTGTTGGCATTAAGGAGGCGAACGGTTCAGAGAGCCCTCCACGGAAAAAGATCATTAAACACAGATCACTCATAGAAGTCTGGTGTGTTAATGTATGAAAGTCCATAACGTACTCCTCAACCGATCGCTCACCTTGCTTGAGGAGCATGATCTGTATCGCAGGGTCCTGAGCTGCTGGATCCTTGATGACGGATTGTTCTGTCACAGGATGAACGAGACGAGAGGCGAGCGGATCCATATGCAAGCTCTTTATTGGGCGAGACAAAGACATGGTCGTACAGGCAAGGTCGAGACGGGAGCAAACAGGAATAACACAGGCAGTAGGAAAGAATAGTCCAGGAAACGAGAGCGATAATCCACAAGGCAGGCGGCTAGACAGACGTAAACGATGATGCAGGCGAGAAGTCAAAAACCACGGGAACTAGGAACTTGGAAACAGGAAAACGCTAGCAAACAACAATACAACAATCCGTGGTTAGCACGGCGAAATACAGGGGCTTTTATAGCACCGCTGATTGGTCGTGGGTCAAGTGTAATGGCTGATGGGAAATGTAGTCCGGGGTGTGGTGCAACAGTCTGTGTGTGAAAGGGCGAGAGTGACATCTGGTGGTGAGCGGACAGCGGGACACCGACCAGATTCGTGACAGCTTGGAGTCATTATACTTTTTTATAGAAATTATAGAAATTAATACATTTATTTAACAAGGATGCTTTAAGTTGATCAAAAATGATGATAAAGACATTTATAATGTTATAAAAGATTTCTATTTTAGATAAATGCTGTTCTTTTGAACTTCCTTTTCTTCAAAGAATCCTTAAAAAATATCTACGCTGTTTTCAGCATAATAATAAAAATAATAGAAATTCAACATTGAAATCACAGGAATAAATTACATTTTAAAATATATTAAAATAGAAAACAGTTATTTTAAATAGTAAAAATATGTCAAAATTTTACTGTTTTTGATGATCAAATAAATGCAAGCTTGGTGAGCAGAAGTGATTGCTTTAAAAAACATTAAGGATGTGACGTGAGGCCAAGTATGGTGATCCATTTTTGTGCTCTGCATTTAACCCATCCAAGTGCACACATTCAGTAGTGAGTAGTGAACACACACCCAGAGCAGTGGGCAGCCATACTGCTATCACCGCGGCGCCCAGGGAGCAGTTGGGGGTTTGTGTGCCTTGCTCAAGGGACTCACTTCAGTCATGGTATTGAGGGTGGAGAGAGCGCTTATTCACTCCCCCCACCTTCAATCCCTGCTGGACCTGGGACTTGAACTTGCAACCTTTCGGTTACAAGCCAACTCCCTAACCATTAGGCCACAGCTGCCCCCAAAAAATCTCTCTGTTCAGAAGCTGGTATATAGTGGTAAAAAAATCTGACTTGTTGATCAAACATAAATATTTATAATTTTTAGACCACAGTTATGGCCTAAAATTATGTAAAAATCCAAAATCAAATTAATTGATTTACATTATAACATCATAACAATGTAATAACATTTAAATTGCAAATAAATGCAAATGCATCAATATTACATAAAAGTCCTGAAATGAAGACAATTTAAGACATTATTCAAACGCATAGAGATAAATTACAAAAACTGGCAATATATTGTTGATTTATTTCCACATCATTGAACTTAAAGGCTTAGTTCACTCTTGAATTAAAATTTACTGATAATTTACCCACCTCCATTTCATCCAAGATGTGTCTTTCTTTCTTCAGTCAAAAAGAAATTAAAGGAGAAGTCCACTTCCAGAACAACAATTTACAGATAATGTACTCAGCCCCTTGTCTTTCAAGATGTTCATGTATTTCTTTCTTCAGTCGTAAAGAAATTGTGTTTTTTGAGGAAAATGTTTCAGCATTTTTCTCCATATAATGGACTGATATGGTGCCCCAAGTCTGAACTTCCAAAATGCAGTTTAAATGCGGCTTCAAACGATCCCAAATGCGGTTGTAAACGATCCCAGCCAAGGAAGAAGGGTCTTATCTAGCGAAACGATTGGTTATTTTCATAAAAAAATACAATTTAAATACTTTTTAAACTCAAACGCTCAGCTTGTCTAACCTCAAGACAGTTAGGGTATGTTGAAAAACTCCAATCGTATTTTCTCCCCTCAACTCAACAATTGGATGACATGGGGGTGAGTAAATATCAATTTCAATTTTTCAATATATCAATTTTTTTTAACACATTTTCAAAATCTAATTTATTGTACTAATTAACACATTCAATTACGCACTAGTTTAAAGCTGTATTTCTCATGACATGGTGGCACTGATCATGAAGCAGGATTAACTGCTATCATTCATAATTTTAGATATTATTGAAGACATCTGCAGCCTGTCAGATCCATTTTCAGTCCAGCCTGTCAAAAACAAGCCTTTTCACACATTGCTGCAAAATACAACTGGAGTTCAAGCTATGCAAAGGGCAATTTGACACCATGTTCTATCCAATCATGTTCTGACACAAGCTGAAGAAATGTACAAACATAATCGCTCTGACTCAGTGTAAATTTGTGTTGTGTGCGTCAATAAAAAACATTGGGATTTCATTATGCATTGAAATTCACAGTGTTACACAGTGTGAAATAATTGTTTTAGAAATCCTCTGACTTGCGCAGCTTGTGCAACTGCAATATATTGAATTCTGGCTGTCTGTGTTTCTTGGAGTACTGTTTATAGAAAGTGACAGATAGAGAGAGAGGGAGAGAGAAAGAGAGAGCATCCTCCTCATGGCTTCTTGTCTCAATGACTGTGAAGCGAGATAAAAGTCAGTCCACCCCCAATTTATCTTGCTGTGAAAAGATTCACAAATTGGCCGCTAAGGCAGATCATTGTCTCTTTAAATCATGTGGTAGGAAGAATAAAAAAAAAATACTTCACTGGCACACAGTTCTGGTTGGGACTAGTACATACATAGAAAAACACATTTCACAATGTGTTACCATGGTGACAGGGAAATGACAAAAGAGTGTATTTCTAATGGATACAGTGCTTCTTGTCACATTCAGATGGTGTTTAGAGTCAAACAACCAGTAGTTCAAACGCTCAGACCTCTCAAACACATACTTTCACATTCAGTTTTCTAATCAAACCATTATCATCACCTCCATCGTCTGCACTTCTAACTAACATGCCTTTTAACAGGCGATTAGATAAGCTTGTAAGTTGTACATTAGAGTGCTTGTCATTTAATACATGGTGAAGTGCAAGCACCAAATTTCCTACTACAATTTTAATGAGCTATTTGAATCTAAAGAGATTAAGTCATCAATACAGAAAGCATCTGATACTGACACATGCGTACTAAATGACAGAATAACTTTGACAGGCATGCAATACAAATAAGTAATAAGTAAATACCTTAATATAATGGCATGAATTGTGTAACTATTGTATGTAAATGACAGGCAACCCTCAAAATACAAAGCCTATGCAACCATTAAAAAACTCTAAAGCTGAGACATTGACTTTTATTTTATCAAAAGGGATTTTTCGTTATAACTACATGAATTCCCGTTATCCACGCCCGGGATCAAATAGTTTCCTAAACACATCAGATGTTATAGCGCTTTTACACTGTCTCGACTTGGTAATTACATTACTTGCAATCATGCATGGACATGTTTCCGGATTGCATGGCACGCAGGGCTAATAAAATTGTGAAAAGCATAAGAAAACACAGTGACATACTTATCTACAACCGTTACGCTAGTCTCGGTGAAGTTTTTAACTTACCTTTCAAACTGAAGTTGCTAGTGGTACACCAGACTGACCGCCACTTCCGGAGGATAAGAAAACTGCGAAATTCACAACTACGAAATGTATCCGTGCGGCATCATGTCAACAGCACAAAGTATCAAGCGAAAAATAATTATAATAATAACCAAATATAATAACAAACCAAAGAGATTTATGAGACTGTTTGCTCTTTTTAAGTTTACGTTAGGTTTTAACATAACAGACCTCGAAGCAATAAAACTGGATACTATTTAAATAAACAGCTATTATTCAACGTGTATAAATAAAACGATGAATAAACGCAGAAATCAGTGCTGAGTCAAAAAGGACTCCTGAAGATGCTCTGCCCTCGCGCTCACTGTGCAAATAAACGGCGCTGTTGGACGCGTGGGTTCTGCGAGCAGTTCACAGACGCAACTGAATGTGACCTTAACCAATCAGCGGGGGAATTACCACCTACGTCACTTGTGTGGGCGGGGCTACACCAGTTTTGAGAGCACCTTTTCCGTGACGTCGCCGCATTCTCACAGCTCAAATATATGTAACTAAATGTTTAAAGACTCAAATTTGCTGCTGTTTGGTTACTTCAATGAATACAAATGGTTATTTTTAACATAATGCTAACATTTCCTAATTTGTTAATACATATTTGCTTCACTGCTTTCTCTGCTCAGCAGCTTGGCATCTTAAATAGGCTATTTGGTGATGGATGCTGGTCATTGTGAAGGTCGCTCCAAAGTCAGTTTGTATAAAATCATCTTTTAATATTTGCCATTGTTCTGGGGATTTTCCAAGACTTGTGGTGCCTTTGACACATTTGGATTTTGACTCATTTGGACCATAAATGGGTGAAATGACCATCTAATGGATGGATGGTTAGGTAGTTCATGCAAAAATGATTTTGTTGTCCTTTACTCAACCTCAAATTGTTTCAAACCTGTGTGAGTTTTTCTTCTGCTGAACTCAAAAGGAAATACTTTAAAGAATGTTGGTAAACAAACAGTTGATGATAGCCCTATGTGTGGAAAACATATTATGGAAGCCAAAGGCTTCTTTCAACATTCAACATTGGTTTGTTTACCAACATTCTTTAAAATATCTTCTTTTGGGGTGAACAAAAGACAGAAACTCATGAGAGCAGATAATAGAATTTCATTTTTGGGTGAACTATCCCTTTAAGGAAGTTCCAGTATTTGGAAAGATTAAAATTTGGTGAAATGATGATAAAATGAAATTGTAACAGTTTAACAAATATTAGATTAGAATATTAATCTATAATAATATTAGAATTAGTGCTGTCAAATGATTAATCATGATTAATCACATCCAAAAGATTTTGTTTACATAATATATGTGTGTGCACTGTGTATATTTATATTGTATATATAGGAAGGAAAAGGAAAGGACGTGACGTGAGGCCAAGTCTGGTGACCCATACTCGGAATTTGTGCTCTGCATTTAACCCATCCAAGTGCACACACACAGTAGTGAGTAGTGAGCAAACACGCACACACCGTGAACACACACCCGGAGCAGTGGGCAGCCATATTGCTATTGCTGCGGCGCCCGGGGAGCAGTTGGGGGTTTGGTGCCTTGCTCAAGGGACTCACCTCAGTCGTGGTATTGAGGGTGGAGAGAGCGCTGGTTATTCACTCCCCCCACCCTCAATCCCTGCTGGGACTCGAACCTGCAACCTTTTGGTTACAAGCCCGACTTTTTATATATAATATTATTTTATCTGAAAAAAAATATATACATGTAAATATGTAAAATATATATATATATATATATATGTGACCCTGGACCACAAAACCAGTTTTAAGTCGCAGGGGTTTATTTGTAGCAATAGCCAAAAATACATTGTAAGGGTCAAAATTACAGATTTTTCTTTTATGGCAAAAATCATTAGGAAATTAAGTTAAGATCATGTTCCATTAAGATATTTTGTAAAATTCCTACTGTAAATGTATGAAAACTTAATTTCTGATTAGTAATATACATTGTTAAGAACATTATTTGAAGAACTTTAAAGGTGATTTAAAGTATTTAAAGGAGATTTTGCACCTTCAGATTCTTGATTTTAAATAGTTGTATCTCAGCCAAATATTGTCCTATCCTAACAAACTATATATCAATAAAAAGCTTATTTATTCAGCTTTCATATGATGTATAAATCTCAATTTTGAAAAAATGACCCTTGCGACTGGTTTTGTGATCCAGGGTCACACACACACACACACACACACACACACACATATATATATATATATATATGTATATATGTATGTATGTATATATATGTATATTATATATATAAACCTATTGACCTTATCAGCACTCCGTTTGCTGTCTTCTGTCTTCCGGTTGTGTTTCCACATTGATCTGACGGATTTATGAATGAACCGCTCGTTTTAAAATCTTCCTGGTCTACTAACATTTGTTAAGACATTTAACATTACATTATTTAAACATTACAGTGCTGACGAAACCTTTCCTTAACTCTACAATACATAAATCTACTTTACCAGCTAAATTACTCTTAGACAACGATGCCATAGAAAGAGCTACCACACAAACGGAAGTTCAAAGACAATATACTAAAGATGGTGACGCGCTTGTTTCTCTGGAGAATAGACTATGTTTGCAATTAATCTTGTTTTGTTGTACAGCCTATTTGTTTATTGTACTTACATTTTGAGAAAAGAATGTAATTTTGTGTGTGTGTGTGTGTGTGTTGTCACCAGATTCACCAGACAGATTCCAGAAACTCAACACAAACGGTTCTCCAAATATTTGCTTTCAGAACTGTCAAAACCTGCTATAAGACAAACATTTTCAGGTCTCTTATTAAAAGCAGAGGTGAGAGCAAATTAAATGATTCTGTTTTTCAACCAGCATCAATTGTTTTTGTTTTTAAATATGAATCATTGTAATAACAGCAATTTTAGTAGTATTCAGGAAAATGCTGCGGATATATATGAAATTACAGCTTAATTTATGATGTTTCTGTAATAGTTGGACAGTTGACACAGAGAACAGGTGATTTAGAATTGCATGTCCTCATAGCCAACTTCTACTTATGTCACTATGACAACAGCAAGAAGCAGTGGCCAAACCTTCAGAGACTAAATTATTAGATAATTAACCCAAATAACTGTAGAGCATTCAAGAGTATTCAATAGCATCCAGGCCTTCAGTTTGATGTCAAAACTATTCAGCAGCAGCCAAAAAAAGCCAAGTAATACATGAGTAGTGCTTTGTGATTTTCATCAGTTTGGTGTTGTTGCCTGTGATAGATGATAAAGTAAAAACAGCGGAGGAATGTTGAGGGTATTGTTAGTCAGAGTCGGACATGCTGTGTATTATGGGGGTGTGTTCACCAAGCCGTGCATATTTTTAGCACATTCCTGGGGTATTACACACACCCTCATCATTGAGAGTGCTTATGTGTGTTAGAGGACAGAGTATTCATTCATGTGGAGTGGGTTTGTGCGTGACTGCACTAAAATGTGTGGGCTTCCACCAGATGCAAACAATAACCGCACAGCAATCGTCTTACAGTTTGCATCCTCCATCACCCAAAAATGTTCCAAACCATGCAGTTTGATAAAGCTCTTATAAAAGAGAAATGTAGTTTATGGAGTGTTCATCTAGGGGGCCTCTGAAACCTTATATAAATTTAGCAAATAACAAAAAAACAAATATGTACAACATCAAGTAAAATCATGTTTTTGGAGATAATGTGTTGTTATTACAACAGAAGAGCGTAAATATCAGCTTAGGAGGGTCAACCCACCGCTGTACAGGACTTCGTTTCAGTTGACAGAAGATTTGAGTTCAAGTTCAGTTGACAGACAGAAAAAAAGACAATGCTTCCATCTAGTGGTGAGTTTTTAAAAAACAGAAGTCATTATGCATTCAGTTAGAAGCAATAGCATTTCTTCAGTCAGCTGGAAACCACAGATTGTTAACCCTAGATGGTCAAACATTATATTAAATGAGCTCTTTTTATTTTTGCTTTCTTTTTAAGTTGCAGTTTTGTGCTTTCACCAGTATGTGGAACATGTCTAAATCCGGTTTAAAAACCTTATTTGTGTAATTATCTGATTTTTTTTTTGTTATAAACATTAAACGATCCCATAATTTATATAAACACTTGGAAGAGTTGATGGGGAAAAATGAAATTTAGCGAGGTTCATTTCATGTTACATCTAAAACCTGGGATATGCACCATCTATTGCTTTAATAGTCATGGATCACCAAGTTTTGTGTAATGCACCAAATTAATTAGTGTCACATAATTGCGATCAAAATTATTCAACCCTCTTGACCTGCAAGACATTTTGCTGCAAAAAATTTGATGAAAATGATTTAACAAAGGCATGAGTGAAGCATCATAAAAGGTTTTTAATTAATGCACAGCTGAGTGATTTTGAGGACATAGACATTATGAAAAAGCTGTAAACATTCATGTACAAAATTACTTAACCCAAAAAGTATTTTTAACCCAGAAGCTTAGAAGCTTCTGTGACCTCTGTGCTGGAATTTTGACCAATTCCTTGCTTGAAAAAAGCTTCCAGATCAGTTCATCTTTAGTTTTCATGTTGCCACTGCTTTCTTCAAATCCCACCAAATATTTTTTAATGAATTATTTTTTATTAAATCTGAAGACTGAACACACCACTCAAGAACATTCTATGCCTGATCCCTGAACCAAACTTTAAGTAGATGTGGATGTATACTACAGGATGATTGTCCTGCTGGAAAGCCCAATGAATATCAGCTTCAGTTTCTGCACCTAAGGCATCACAATCTTTGCCAAAAAAGTCTGTGTGACGTTATTCATTATGGATTCAAAGAATGTTCTTTATACAGTAAAGATTTCCACAGTGTCATATTTAAGTCAGCCATATATGTTCTTCTTGGTCAAGAGTGGCATTTGGCAAGACGTCCAAATAAGACAGCATTGCTTTTTAATGTTTTTCTTATACTCTGCATTGAAATGTTGTTTCCTCCTTTCATCTTACAAGTCTTTGCCAGTAAATGAAGGTTATTTCTCAGTAGAGTTTCCAAAGCTTTTGTGTTTTAGAACATACTCTACCATACAAACAAGTGACTTAAAAACAGCAATGCTGAAAAGGGTTTGAATAATTATGACATAATTGAATAATTATGAACTACACTTCATACACTTTAAACAAAGATGGTTCAGAACTCATAGTAGGTTCATTCCACAAAACTGGTGCCTTTTCCACTTGGAAAAATTGAAAATAAAACAAGTTTACAAGACCATCACCACACATGCAAACCAGAAGCCGTGGATGTCAGCAGAGGTTCGTGGGCTGCTAAAGACCAGAGATGATGCGTTTAGATCAGGAGACAAAGCAGCCCTAAAAACAGCGAGAGCCAATCTGTCCCGTGGCATCAAGCAAGCAAAACGCTTGTATGCACAAAAAATAAATAATCACTTCACTGACAGCAAAGACACACAGAGTCTGTGGCAAGCCATTCAGACCATCACTGATTACAAGCCCCTGCCACAGGCCTGCGGTAACGACACAACCCTCCCAGACGCACTCAATGAGTTCATGCATGGTTTGATATGCAGAATGACACACCTGCACAAAAACTACCCACACCTCTCAACAACCAGGCACTCTGTCTGTCTCCAGCCGACGTAAGGAAGACTCTATCCAGGGTTAACCGACGCAAGACTGCAGGTCCTGACAACATACCTGGCCGTGTACTGAGGGACTGTGCTGCACAGCTGACAGATGTCCTAACAGATATCTTCAACACCTCGCTGAGCCAGGCAGTCGTCTGCACATGTCTCAAATCCACCTCCATAATTCCAGTACCAAAGAAGTCCCCTGTGTCCTGTTTGAATGACTACCGTCCCATAGCACTGACTCCAATCATGATGAAGCGCTTTGAGAGGTTAGTTATGCACAATATCAAAACCAGCCTCCCCAACACACTCGATCCGCTCCAGTTTGCATACCGTCCAAACCGCTCCACGGACGATGCCATTTCCTCCACCCTCCACCTGGCTCTTACTCACTTACAAAACAAAGACTCTTATGTTAGAATGCTGTTCGATACAATAATCCCATAACAGCTCATCAACAAACTAAACCTTCTGGGCCTTAACACCTCTCTTTGCAGTTGGATCTTGGACTTTTTAACTGGAAGACCTCAGTCAGTCCGTGTCGGCCGCAACACCTCCAGCACTACCACACTGAGCACAGGTGCCCCACAGGGCTGTGTGGACCACCAACACCATGTCAACTCTCCAAGAAGGCACAACAGAAGGCACAACCTACACTTTCTCCGCCGGCTGAAAAGAGCAAGTCTCCCTCCACCCATCCTCACCACATTCTACAGGGGAACCACTGAAAGTGTGCTGACCAGCTGCATCACTGTCTGGTACGGGAACTGCAGTGCTGCTGACCGCAAGTCCCTACAGCGGACATTAAACACAGCTGCAAAGATCATTGGTACCCCTCTCCCCTCCCTTCTGGACATTTTCCTTGCACAATGCTACGGTAAAACCACCCGTATTGTGAAGGACCCCACCCATCCCTCCCATCATCTCTTTCAGCTCCTGCCATCAGGAAGACACTACAGGAGCATCAGAGCCCACTCTGCAAGACTGCTCAACAGCTTTTTCCCACAGGATGTGAAAACCCTCAATTCCAGCCACCTCACCCCCCTCAGAAACCTTATCCACAATGTAAACTGTTGAAAAACTCAAAACACAGTGCAATTCTGAGTGCGCTACACACAGGTGAGTGGGCTGGACAAACCACCTGTTGTAACGCATTCTTCATCTCTATATGCACTTTCCAATAAACACTACATGTTACACAGAAGACATTGTGTACCTCTGAGTGTGCTACATACAGGTGAGTGGCCTAGACAAACCACCTGTAGAAATACTCTTTTCTTTCTATACGCACCAGACACTTTCTTATTAACACTTCAAGGACCTAATAAGGACTTAACAAATGTTTACTTGTCAATGCACCACAAATCATATTGCACTATTTGCTTCTTAACCTTTAAATACCCCTTCTGCACATTATCATGCACAGTTATTATGTAAAGTACTTGTCTGTCTTAAGTTATGTATATGTATAGTCAATTATTTATAGTATATGTATAGTTACATGTATAGGTTTAAAAAATTGTTTCTACGTCTAGTGTATGTATGTTCATATTTATGTTTATTTATGTAGCACTGTGGTTCTGCGAGACACGACATTTCGTTCCACTGTATGTCCACACATGTAGCAGAATGACAATAAAGCTTGACTTGACTTGACTTGACTTGAATATCTGTGAAATGAAGACACCTTAAAATGACAAGAAATTGTACTGTGCCATCTCAGGCTATGTAATTAATTATTTTATGACTATTTTTCTACCTCATGTTTTGGTATTTTTGTCAACACTGTTACCACGTTACTAGATACTATACTGCACTGCTGATGATAGAACTCTTATGCCACTGAATGATATAGGCGTTAGCTTAATAATATACCAAGGGTGACCTTTAAAATGTCCAGATTTTAAACAGACAATCTTTAAAAACAGGGTCAAACCTAATCAATGTCATCCCTGTTACCCACATGTCAAATCTTGTTACACTAAAAAGTAACAGGTTGACAGTAACAGGTTTGACAATTTCAAACTAATTTGCTAATTGCAAGCTAATAGTCAAGTTCACAAAAGCACACATTGTACACTTTGAAAGGATTTTACTTGTAGATATTGATTATATTAAATGTAATAAATGGTTGTTTAAATGTACATTTTAAAAATGGTCACAGGATTGACGCTGTATGATGTCCCACCATCAGTCAAGCCTCATTAATCATCAAAAACAGAGCATTATAGAGGAGTGAGAGAAACATGTTTGTGTTTTAAATGTTGGAATCCTGGTTGAGAGATGATGTAACCTCCTGGAAGTGATGTCACTTGACTGTACATTATTATACAAAGGTTTTTGAAGAGGGTAACAGGGCTGACAAGAAATCAGTGGACACTAATAAAATGATTTATATTTTATAGATAAAATGCATACTTATGTCAAAAAAAAAAAATGAGATTATTTTTAGAACAATATGCATATATGATTTTTATATCATTTTGCCTTCATTTTGCAAAGTCCTGCTGAAAAAGAAAAATTATAGTGAGAGACAGGCCAAAAACCTTACACTTACCAGCATGAATGCTATTTAAATTATTTAAAATAATATTTAATTGACTTTTTTGATTAAGGCATATGTAGTATTGTTATGTTTTTAAACTTTTTTGATGTTATATTAAATCTATGTTTGATTATTTCTTAGGGACGCAAAAGGCACCGATTTTGTGGGATGACCCAGTAACGGCTCTAACAGATCCTTTTTAAATATAAATGTCTAAAAAATTCTTTCAAAGGCACCTCATTATTTGATTTTCCTGAGTTCTACCATCTTTCTACAGTCTCAAAAGGTCTCAGATATCCTTCTTAAAATGTCTATAAATGTAAATGTATAAATTTTAAATTGTAATTGGTTTCCTACCAATCATGTCTTCTTTCTCTTTTCATTTTTCAACATGTGTGACCAACTCTGGCCAACTTATCTGAGGATATTTCTCATTGTACAAGGGAGGTGATGTACTTGAACTTAATAATTACAGACCTATATCTATAATATGTTCAATATCTAAAGTTTTTGAAAAACTAATATATAAACAACTTTCAGATTATTTAAGTATTAATAATATTTTCTCACCATATCAATCCTGCTTTAGGTCCAATCATTCTACAACTACTGCACTGCTTAAGTTTACTAATGATGTGTTTTCAGCTGCTGATGATGGTAAACTCACAGGTGCGATTTTTCTTGATTTATCCAAAGCCTTTGATTTAGTTGATCAATATTTACTTTTTTTTTGATAAACTTCATGCTATTGGTTTATCCGAAAATGCAACTAGGTGGTTTAATTCATGTTTGCATAATAGAAAACAGTGTGTAGTATTAAATGGGAGTAAGTCAGACTTTTTGGTTCAACAAAGAGGCGTGCCCCAAGGTTCAATACTAGGACCACTTCTTTTTTCTATTTATGTTAATAATTTACTGTTAATTTCCAATAATTGTAAAGTTCAACTTTATGCCGATGACACCATCATATATGTATCTAATTCTGATATTTTGCAAATTTAGTTATCTCTTCAGTATGATTTTAATATTTTACAAGATTGGCTTTTGGATAATAAATTAGTACTTAATAAAACTAAGTCTTATATTATGATTTTTGGTTCTAAACAGAAACTTAAATCTAAAAGTAATTCTTGTGTTAAATCATGTAAAGACGGTACTTCTTTGCATAAAGTTGATACTATCAAATACCTTGGAGTATGGCTTGATTCTGAACTTTCATTTAAATCACATATTAATCATATTCTACGTAAAATTAATTTTGGAATTAGTACATTACATCGATCTAAATATTGTTTTTCATATAGTGTTCGTAAGAAATTTGCTTCTCAACTTATACTTCCAGTTTTTGATTATTGTGATGTTGTTTATCAATCTGCATCAAAATTAGATCTTGCGCCACTTAACATAGTATATAATAGACTTTACAGATTTGTTTTGGGATGTTCTTTTTATACTCGTCATTGTATAATGTATGCTGCACTCCAGTGGCCATCTTTGCATACAAGATGACATATTCATTGGCTTCTGTTTCTTTTCAAATGTATTTATTTTAACTATCCTAGTTATTTACAACAATATCTTGTACCTTTTTCTTCAAATTATCAAGTCAGACATTCTGTTCAGACCTATTTCTGTGTTCCTCATGTCAAAAAAACAATTGGTAAAAAAGCTTTGATGTTTAAAGCCCCTATTGACTGGAACAATTTACCTGCGTATATTCGAACTATTACATCATTTAAGATGTTTAAGCAAACTTTGTTTTCACAGTTTGCTTTGGTTTGTACATGTTATTATTAACACTGTTTTTTTTTGTGTGTGTGTATTGGATCCACTGATCAATGTATAGTGTATTTTGTATTAGGTTTTGTTGTATATTCGTTACTAGCTTTTAATGGCTAGTTAATAATTTTGTGGTGCTTTTTTTTTTTTTTTTTCCTTTTTATTATCGTTTGTGTTTAGTGTTGTTTAAAGATGTATCGTTAATGTGTGTTTTGTTTTATTTTATGTTGTGATTGTATTGCATTGTGTTCTGGGACCCCCGCGAAAACGAGATGGTACATCTCAAGGGGTTAATCATAAATACCTACACCGTAAAAAATACAAAACACAATTTGTTGAGTCAGCTTAAAATAATTTGTTACCCTGTTGCCTTAAAATTTTAAGTTCAGTCAACTAAAATAAGTTTAGTCACCTTGAAATGTTAAGTTGTACTAAGTAACAACTTAGATATTTGTGTTTGCTACACTTTACAGATGGGTAAGTAACCCAGCTGCCTTAAAATTTTAAGTTGATTCAACTCAAATATCTAAGTTGTCACTTAGTATAATTTAACATTTCAAGTTGAATAAACTTTTTTGGAGTTGACTGAACTTAAAATTTTAAGGCAGCCAGGTTACAAATTATTCAACAAATTGTTTTTTACAGTGTACTCTTCTCCACTGAGCAAGCTAATGACACATTTAAGTTATAAATTCATGTTGAGATACTGAGTTTATGATCCATATTTTTGTCAAGTTTTTAGATATTACTTTTATTTAGTTTATGCATGAATGTGCCTTGATGAGCATAAATGCATAAATTAGACTAAAAAGCAGCATTAGACCAGGTAGATAGAAAGGGTAAAATGCATAAAAACACTAATATGAAAAGATTCTTAATAACTTCTTTTTAACTTCTTTATGGAACCAATTAAAAATGTTATTTAGCACCAAAAGATGTTCTCCTATTTGTAGGATGATGAACCCTTATATGGTACATAGAACATTTTTTCTTGAGAGTGTTATGACAATAAACTGTAAACATGGACGCAACAGTTCGAAGAAGTCAACTATATATGCACAGAACAACTTTAATTTTTCAGCTTTTATAAAAAAAAAAAAAAAATGACGTGGTAACAAGTGACATGAAAAACATTCTAGGTAGGCTGCTCTGAGAAGGTCACTTAAAATTGCAATCTCTATCGCCAACAATGGCTGAAATACGCGTCATCATGTTTCACCTTTCTGTACGCAGAGGTGTCGCAGACTCTTGAATGGATGTGTGTACCCAAACGCTCAAGGACATCCAGTGGGCCGATACACATTCTGCTGTGAGACATGCTTTTCACTTGTTTGAAAGAGGCTCAGAAGAAGACATGAAAAGAATACTGTTTTCAGTGTAGTTATGTCGTGCAGTAAGTTTATACAACTTCCTTCTGTCAATGAACTTGACATGACGAACCTCACTTCACCTTGCAGATATCCGTAAACTGTAAATATTACACATGCAGTAACACCAAGTAAGATAAAATAGTTCTACTCATGTACTGTGGCGCCATCTGATGTTTATATGCATTAGTGTGTATCAATACTGCAACAAGTTACTAAAATTGACATAAAGATTATTACACGTGTACATTTATCAGTTGTCATAACAAGCGTTGATTTATGTACGCATAATAACCAACGAATACTTAGTATGGAGCTAAACTCAGGATGGTAGCCACCTAGGAGTAAGGTTATAGCTACCTGTGGTGTACTTTATTCATGCACTGTACCAAATGTTATAATTATTCCATATAGATAAACATTAAGTAGATAGATAAGCAATATATGAATGCAACAGTGAACGTTTTCACCATGTGTTTCAATAAGACATCTTTCAACAGTCACAGAAGTGAAAAAATGTCTGATAGATTTCCTAGAGAAGGTCACTCTGATAAATTTTCTAAAAACATTTCATACTCCCTCTATAAACCTTCAACAATGGCTAAAAAAACAGATTGCAGTCATTCTTCAGCTTTCTGTATGCAGAGGTGGCGCAGGCGCTGGGAGAATGAAAGAATGTGTGCTCGCAAGCGCTCAAGGACACATTGCTTCTGTGAGACATGCTTTTCACTTTTTTGAAAGAGGTTCAGAAGCAGAAATGAAAGAAAGCCATTCTCAGTGAAGCTAAGGTCATTCAGGCACCTTTTAAATAGAAAATGAAAGGACAGACTCAGAAATCTGTGAACTATCTGTACCAACAGGGCTACAGAATTTATTCATAATAATACTGACGTTTATGTTTGGGGGATATTTTGGAGGGGGTGCCACAAACAATCTTTGAAAGACGTGTTTTGTTTGTGAAAGGAGTTGTCTGGATTCCAAGATGCGCAAAAAACATTTTTATTATGTTTTGTTATTCAGCATTTATTTTGTTTATATTTTGGTTCTTTGATGATGCCGCCACACAAGAACAGGGGCAGAAGCACTGGAGGGCTGTACGGATGGGTGTCGATATGATGGAAATATAGCGGGATACCGGGAGATGTGGGAGCTGTAGGGATGTTCTCTTGGAATATCAACTTTAATCATCTTCTTACTGTGAGAACACACACAGACACAGATTGTAAGTCCAAGGATTTTTGCAATGAAAAGCTTGTGCTTTCTGTTTGTCCTTGACCTAAAGCTGCCTGACTGAAAAATCAGTTACCAAACAGTATGAAAAGGCGAAGGACAGAAGAGAAGAAAAAGCATGTGTGTTTTTCTATAAAATGAATATACATTTTATCCTCACTAAAAAGTAAGAAAATAAATAAATTAGGGCTGTCAGTCGATTAAAATGTTTAATCTAATTAAATACATGATGTTTTGATTAATTAATCTAATTAATCGCAAAATAAATTTGTGAAAATACCCACAAAAGATTCTTTAAAGCTAATTTCGTGTTAAATGAGAAAGTATCAAGTAGACATTACAAATTGAAGCTAAAGAAAGAAATATTTTATTTGATTCAGCACGAAATTTATTACACATAAACAATTAGGCTGCAATGGCTTAACGTAAACTATGGAACATAAAAGAAGATAATTTGAGAAACATCTTAGTAATTTTTGTTCATACCATGTCATGGTAACCAAAACAGCTGTTACCAACAGTCTTCAAAATACTTTCTTTTATGTTCCACAAAACGTGGAAACGTTGCGTTTTTGGGTGAACTATCCCCTTAAAGTTTTTATTATTATTATTATTATTATTTTTAATGAAATGATACTCTAAATAAGAAACTAAATCTGCCAGCAGGTGGTGGTAAATGTCTTTATGAACCATTCATTCAGTTTGATTCATTCAAAAAGCTGATTTATTAAGGAATAAAGTAAATGGCTCTCTTTATAAATGGGCCTTTGAATTATTGATTCACACGATTCGTTCAAAATGCAGATTCAGTCAGAAACTGTGTCACTGCTTTTGCTGCCGCTGTGATATGGTGTGATATGTGACAAAACACATACAGGGGCATTTTTTTTTGCACCAATATCTTGAATTTCAAGGCATAATTGCATTTATGGAGTTGTTGCCCTGCATCATATTTGTCAACAGTCAACTACACTGACCAAAATTATAAACACAACACTTTTGTTTTTGCCCCCATTTTTCATGAGCTGAACTCAAAAATCTAAGACTTTTTCTATGTACACAAAACGTCTATTTCAAATATTGTTTATGAATCTCTGGCACTTTGTAGAGGTTCTCTCTTCACGGATGAATCCCGGTTTTCACTGTACAGGGCAGATGGCAGACAGCGTGTATGGCGTTGTGTGGGTGAGTGGTTTGCTGATGTCAACATTGTGGATCGAGTGGCCCATGGTGGCAGTGGGGTTATGGTATGGGCAGGCATATGTTATGGACAACGAACGAAGGTGCATTTTATTGATGGCATTTTGAATGCACAGAGATACCGTGACAAGATCCTGATGGCCATTTGTTGTGCCATTCATCCATGACCATCACCTCATGTTGCAGCACGATAATGCACGGCTCCATGTTGCAAGGATCTGTACACAATTCCTGGAAGCTGAAAACATCCCAGTTCTTGCATGGCCAGCATACTCACCGGACATGTCACCTGTTGAGCACGATTGGGATGCTCTGGATCGCTGTATACGACAGTGTGTTCCAGTTCCAGCCAATATCCAGCAACTTTACACAGCCATCGAAGAGGAGTGGACCAACATTCCACAGGCCACAATCAACAACCTGATCAACTCTATGCAAAAGAGATGTGTTGTACTGTGTGAGGCAAATGGTGGTCACACCAGATACTGACTGGTTTTCGGACCCCCCCGGACCCCCCAAATACAGTAAAACTGCACATTTTGGAGTGGCCTTTTGTCAGCATCACCTGTGAGGTGGATGGATTATCTCGGCAAAGGAGAAGTGCTCACTAACACAGATTTAGACAGATTTGTGAACAATATTTGAGATAAATAGGCCTTTTGTGTACATAGGAAAAGTCTTAGATCTTTGAGTTCAGCTCATGAAAAATGGGGGCAAAAACAAAAGTGTTGCGTTTATAATTTTGGTCAGTGTATATGAAATATAAGATGACGCACATGTCTGGGGGGCGGGGCTAGCGCGTTAACTACGTTAAAATATTTTAATCGCGTTATTTTTTCCATAACTAATTAATTAAGGTAACGCGTTAAACTGACAGCCCTAAAATAAATACATGCAGCTTACATGGTGGACAAAAGAGAAAACAGAAAATGAACAGAAACATATTTCGGAATTTTACCTCATGTCGATGTCTGTTGGTTTGGGAACCCTTGAAACAGAAAATTAATAAAATAGTAGGTAAATAAATCAATAAAGAAATAGAGCCTAATGTTTAATTAGTGTGTAAAATTAACCCTGTGAAATGTTTAACTTACAGCTGGTCATTTAGTCGGACATTACTCCTCTTGGTTTGGGTGAGGTCATAATATTGCTGAATGATGACAGACCTGAAGGTAAGAACATTAAAATCCTATTTCAACTTTTCCTAACAGGAGTAGAAGGGCAGTTTCTTAAGCATATTTCATAAATGTATTCTGAAGCACAATATAAAAACTTAAATTAGATATTTGAAAAAGAAATTAGAGAACGCTTACAGATAACTTGAAGTTATCTGTGTTAATCTGGCACATGGTGCTAATTTTCCTAATTATATGACAAAATCTATTTAACTGCCAGCATTCCTCCAGTTTTCAATGAGACTGCAGGATCATGGACTGCTCTAAGGTGACTGAAGGCTAGTTTTCAACATAAGACAAATGTACGAGAAGACACAATAATGCAGAGACTCAATGGGGAATGGGTTCAGCACTGCAGCTGGAATTGCTTGCCAGTTCAGTGCTAAACAGGGTAAGGATCTGTCTCGGCATGGACTGAAAGCGCACCCTGCAGTGACCAAGACATGAACAAACAATGAACATACATTTACAATATTTATTAATCTTTGTTAATGCTAGTTAATAAAAATACAGTCATTAATTGTTAGTTCATGGTAATTCACAGTGCATTACCTGAGCACATTAACAAGCACAACTTTTTATTTTAATAATTTTATTTTAATAATGCATTGGTAAATGTTGAAATTAACATTAACTAAGATTAATAAATGCTGTATAAGTATTGTTAATTCTTAACTAATGCTATATTATGAACCTTGTTGTAAAGTCTTAAAATTTAGCAGTGCTTACTCAGGCAACACTGATCCTCCAAAGCCGAAGTGTCGATGTCCCTTAATGACTGCAGGGATATATTCGTTATGAGAACTGGAAATCATCTTTCCATAAGTCTGTTGGCTTTGCTCTTCATTATTGCTCTTTGGATAGGCCCTGTTGTCCCTGGTGTTAAATTGAAAGTCAATAAGGCTTGAGGTCAAATTATACTTAAACTTCTTTACGCTTCGTGCACTTAAACATGATAACAAAATACACTTCTTTATTACATAGAACTACATTTTAAATACAGTCTACTAGAATATTCTCACCTTGGAATATAGAGTCCACTGATGCTTGACGGTTGCCTCAAGATCGGAGGGAGTCTGAGTGGAGAAGGGCAGGTTTCCTCTTTCATGCTTTCCTGACCAGTGCTCTTGCTGAAGTATGAGCATGAGCTTGAGCCCGATTCTGGTGGATCAAAGGACTGCGAGTACTGGGCAGGTAGACGCCAGCATGCAAATCGCAGCTGCTACCATAGGCTTGGAGCCATATGAAACCACAGAGTGACACCTTATCCAAGTCCGAACACCATCACTATGGAAGCTCAGCTGCGGCCTTTGTTGTGTTTAAGGGATTTGGTGTTGTGAGATGCTCATTAGATCTGCCTCGCTGACAGATCGCACTTAATCCTACTGCTAAGCTCTTAAACTCACTCATAAATTCCAAATATAATGCAAAAGTCGTCTTTGAACAAATTAGGCTGATGTCAGTTCCTGTCAGTAGGTTTTAACTGTTACACTCAAAGCTAATTATGTAAATTCAAAAGTAAATGTATTCCTAATGAATAATGCAAGAAATCAATAGTCCTCAGAGAGCAATCAAAGCACCGAATGTAAAGTCTGCTGCGGCTGGGCCTCAGAGTGCAGAAAGTTCAGAGCTTGAATTCAATAGATAGGCTGAAACCAGAGCAGGCTATCAGAGAAACTGAGATCTAGGCTACTGCAGTGAGTGTGAAACCATCTCTGGTTTCAGCAGTTACATGCTATGGAAAAGTAGAGTAGTTTACACATACAATTCACTTCCAGAATAAAAATGTACATCCAAGATGTTCATGTCTTTCTTTCTTCAGTTGAAAAGAATTTAAGGTTTTTAAGGGAAAACATTCTAGGATTTTTGGTGGTCAATGGGTTGAAGGTCCAAATTGGTTTCAATGGCAGCTTCAAAAGGCTCTACACGATCCCAGCCAAGAAATAAGAGCCTTATCTAGCAAAACTGCCGTTTTCTAAAAAAAAAAAAAAATTTTTTTAATTCTATACTTTTTAACTACAAATGCTTGTCTTCTGCGTCCGTGACATCACGCAATCACGCTGGAAAGGTCACGCATGATTTAATTTTCTCCTCCAACTTCAAAAAACCCTAAAGTGACTGGAAAGTGAAAAGTCACTGAAAGTGAAATATTTCATAATTTACTCACCCTCATATCATTCCAAACCCATAAGTCTTCCATGCATCTTTAGAACACAAATAAAACAAATTTAAATATTTGAATCATTTTTGTTTATCCAAGCCCATACAACTAAAATTTAAAGCTTCAAAAAGCTATAAATAAAGACACAAAGACATAAGTAAGTAATCCAAATGGAACAAGCTGTCCAATTCAAGTTATCTGTATAGATACAATGACTTATATTTAATTTAGGCTTGGTATGGATCAATATTGATGAACGCACATAATTAGAGCATGAAATTTGGTGAACAGAAGCTTAAACGTATTTGCTTGATATACAAGATGCAAAATTTGTTGTCATGAATCAAGCAAGCACGGTTGAGCTAAATGTTTACCATATTTGATGTGCTCTATGTGCAATCGTGTCTCTTCAGAAGAGTTGTCTTTACGTACTTTTTGAAGCTTGAAAATGTTGGTTGTGTAGACTTTCAGTGGATAGACAAAAATAATGAATATTAATAATATCTCCAATTGCGTTTTTAGGGTTATTATAGTTTACTAAAACTAAAACCTTTGAAAGTTTCTTTAGATTTTTAAAATGTTCTTTAAAATGATTCTTTTAGAAACTGTTCACTGAAAGGTCCGTTGGGGAAACAAGAATGGTTCTTCATCACTGCAAAAACACCTGTTTGGAACCTTTATTTTTAAGAGTGTAGTCTATATAGACATATTTAAAAACAACTAATAAAGCTTACTAAAGAAATTAAGAAATTTTTGGGTGAATCCTTTAAAGTACACTGTAAAAAGCAATTTGTTGAGTCAACTTAAAATAATTTGTAACCTGGCTGTCTTAAAATTTTAAGTTCAGTCAACTCAAAAAAGGTTTATTCAACTTGAAATGTTAAATTAGACTAAGTGGCAGCTTATTAAGGCAGCTGGGTTACTTACCCATCTGTTAAGTTTAGCAAACACAAAAATCTAAGTTGTTACTTAGTACAGCTTAACATTTCAAGTTGAATAAACTTATTTTAGTTGACTTAACTTAGACTTTTAAGGCAGCAGGGTAACAAATTATTTTAAGATGACTCAACAAATTGTGTTTTTTATTTTTTACAGTGTAGTAGTTCACCCCAAAATGAAAATTTGCTAAAGAAATGAAAATCCTCTAGCCAGCCAAGATATAAATGAGTTTGTTTCTTCATTGGAACAGATTTGGAGAAATGTGGCATTACATCACTTGCTCACCTATGGATATGGCAGCGAATGGGTGCCGTCAGAATGAATAATTCACAAGTAATCCCCACAACTCCAGTCCATTAATTACCACCTTGTAAAGTGAAAAGCTGCATGTTTGTAAGAAATAAATCCATCATCAACGCATTTAAACTTTAAACAATCACTTCTGGCCAAAATATGAATCCATAATCAATAATAACACTTCCTCCAGTGAAAAAGTCATCAAATGTTTATTTAGGCCTGTTTTTGCTTGGAAAATGGTGCTGATTCAAGTTGACTTTTTCACTTGAGAGAACAATAATAATTTATAGAGGACTTATAGTTTAGGAAGCAACAATTCAAAGTTAAAATTGTCTTAATGATGAATTTGTTTATTACAAACATATTTTTCACTTAACGAGACATCAGTTGTGGACTATTGTGATGTTTTTATCAGCTGTTTGGACTCTCATTCTGACGGCACACATTCGCTGCGGTGGATCCAATGGTGAGCAAGTGATGTACTGTGAAATTTCTTCAAATCTGAGGGGGAAAAAAACTCATTTACATCTTGGATGGCTTGAAGATGAGTGAATTTTAAGCAAGGCATAGTTCACCTAAAAAATAAAATTCTGTCATTTATTAAAAACCTCACGTTGTTCCAAAGACCTTCGTTCATCTTCGGAACACAAATTAAGATATTTTTGATGAAATCTGCAACACAACTGACACGTCCAAGGCCCAGAAAGGTAGTAAGGACATCATTAAAATAGTCCATGTGACATCAGTGGTACAACCGTAATGTTATGAAGCTAAGAGAATATTTTTGTGTGCTCTTTCCTGTCTTCGACACATGTTCATGACACTACCACGTATTCGTGTGGTGCTGCTGACGCAGGAACCGGCATTCTGACATAGAACCCGGATGCGCTGGGGAGAGGACGCGTGAAAACATGGCAGAGACTGACATCGAAGAGAAGAAACAAATTTAATTTTCTGAATAAAGTTGTTATTTTTATTTTCTTTGTGCACAAAAAGTATTTGTGTAGCGTCACATAATGTATTCACAAAAGTATTCTTGACAGCAATATAATGGACTATTTGTCACATGGACTATTTTAACTATGTTTTTACTACCTTTCAGGGCCTTGAACATGTCAGTTGTCAGAAAGATCTTGGATTTCATCAAAAATATCTTAATTTGTGTTCTCAAGATGAACGAAGGTCTTACAGGTTTGAAATGACATGAGGGTGAGTAATTAATGACAGAATTTTCATTTTTGGGTGAACTATCCTTTTAAGAATTATCAATAACATATTGATATATAATATCGGGAACAATAGCAATAACATTTTTAATTTTTTATTTCATTATTTTTAAGCATATTCAAACATGAAGCTTCTTTACAGAGACTTAATAAACTGAAGGAATGGATGCAGCTCTGCTTACTAAAGTTATTTTACATTTACCTGTACTCAGGACACTCTGATAGTATAAAAAACATTGCCTTGCTCTCTCCTTAATTTTCCACCCAGTGTAAAATCAGCAGAAATAAGATTGAAATGTATCCTTACTCTTGAAAAACATTCAGCTTTATTCATTTTTGTGTTTCAGGTGATTAAAAAAGAATGCAGACCTGTGCACAATAGTCACATAATGCATTTTGACGTCATAATGAAAAGCAGAAGCTCCATTGTTCATTCAGTTTGCTTTAATGTTAGAAAAATCTTTTTCTAAAGGCTTGTGTGCTTTGATAATTCCCTTAGGTTTCTAAATTTAGTGACTATCTCATCATCATTGTCCTCTATTTTAAAACAGCAGGAGAGCTGTCCATGGTCCTGAAACACTTCCCTTCTCTTTACATCCCACATCATGCATTACATTAAACATACATTTAATCTACCCTGTTGTTTACGAAACTGTACGCTACTCATAAAAACTCCCCCTTGCTATCTTTGCATGAATATTTGCCCCGTGGTATTCAATCAAAACATGAACACACAGATCAATATACCAGATCCTATCCAGATGCACCACCAACTGCTTGCCAAGCACTTCCACTGACCGGCCTTATTTATAAGGCTGTGTTGAGCAATATATTCAGTATTACACCTTTAATTGGGATCCTCCAGGGACCTTGTCAAAGGTTTCGAGAAAAGCTGGGATATAGCACACATGCCAAACTTAAGTTCAGTGACCAATTACCTCCCTTCTCTTCAGAGGGGTTGCTGTATTACATCTCCTACTGTTGTATTATGAATGTAGTGCGGTGATCCCGCTCCCTTGGTTGCTTGTTAATACTCAACTATGGAGAACAGGTTTCATTAGCCTGTGTCAGAATATACTGCTGCAGGCCATTAGAGGCTGTTTTAAACGTCGAGGTTGCAGCAGTGCCTCATCTTACTAATGAACATCAACAGGTATAGGCTAAAACGCACACCAGAAACCATTTAAATGCGCTTAAGTGATAAACCTGTAAAACTTAGAGGAACACCATGGAGGTTCTTTGATGAAGCATAAGCAAACATCTTTTAGCTAATGTGTTGCTTTTGCACCTTGCAGTCCCTCTGATGAATCTGATGAAATTGTTTATTGAAGACCTGTCTGTGTTACACATCCATGGATGAAAGATTGATGTTAATTAAAACATATAAACTCTCTTGGGCAGATCCCAGAAGTTGCAAGAGTTTAAAGCTGAGGAGACATGTTATCTCAAAGCAGAACCAGTTCACAGTTGCATTCTTTGTCAGAAAATATGTTTTTAACAGTATAGAAACAGCAAAGTGAGAAAGAGTTCAGCTGGAATGAAAAAAGCTGAACAAGCACACAATGCCTTATTCAGGAGAAGTGAAGGTCTATGTGCGTCAGTAAGTAAATGACAGTGAAATGTTCACATAGACAACAACATTCTATTTTTGCTGGTAAAAAACCACTCATATGTCAGTTTTAAAATACTGGTAAATTCTGTGACATCAATAGCCAGAAATGACCTCTAAATGGCTGCATCTGGTATTGTGTTTGTAAACACAGAGTGATAACCTCAATGTTTTTGTTTTCCTTTTTTGGTCAAACATTCACATTTATGCCACTGCTTTTGACCCAGAGACATCTTTTTAGATGAGCGTGTTCTATACTTGTAGGTGCTCATACCGGCAGTCTTGTTCTGCATTCACATTGAGCACATTACTAGTAATTTACTGGTAATGTTACAACTTCTCAGACTGGTAAATTGCCAGAACGAATTTACTGGTATTTTAAATGTCCTGTTATTGGTAATTTACAAGTAAAAACAGTATGCGTGAAAGGAACTTTTTTTTTTTCTTATGTACAGTTTTAAGTACTGCTTTATGAAAAAGTGGATAGTTAGGACTGGTAGATCGACGACTAGTAATAAACCAGCCACTATGTTCCAAAAACCAGTTTAAGCTGACATAATTTTCATGCAGGTACATACAGTGGCAATAGAAAATCATCATACCCTGTAAAAACCTTTACCTTTTGTCACATTACACCCTGTAAAATAAAATAAATTAGGTCTAACTTTTTGAGCTGCATGAAAAAATTATAACCCTCATCAATGTCATTATAACTCTCAATAAAAATATAATTTTAAAACATTCTGGAGGATTATTAAAAATTAATCAGTGAAATACCTGGTTTGGTAAAGTGATCAACCCCTTAGCTATCCTTCAGAGTACTGTTCAGAGCATCATTACGAAGTGGAAAGCGTATGGCACCACTAGCACATTGCCTAGATCAAGCCGTCCGTCCAAAGTGGATGACAGAGCCAGGAGGACATTGATAAGAGAAGCTACCAGGACGCCAATGGCAACTTTGAAGGAAATAAAAGGCTATGTGGGTCTGGTCAGTCTGTGCACGTGACAACTATCTCCCAAGCTTTACACAAAGCTGGCCTGTATGGCAGGGTGGCACAAAAGAAGCCTTTCCTAAAAAAAGTGTCACACTCAATTCTCATTTGCACTATGCAAAAACACATTTGGAGGAGTCTGTTACCTTCTGGCAAACAGTGGTCTGATGAGACCAAAATTGGACTGAACTTCAGGTGCTACGTTTGCGAAAAGCAAACACAGCACACCACCCAAAACACACCATACCTACTGTGAAGCATGGTGGTGGCAGCATTATGTTGTGGGGGTATTTCCGTTCAGCTGGGACTGGGCGATTGGTCAAGATTGAAAGGGAAAATGGATTCTGGCAAGTAAATTCCAAAATTCTTGAGGAAAACCTGCGTCCCTTTGCTAGACAGCTGAAGATGGGCAGGTCATTCACCTTCCAACACAACAATGACCCTAAACATACTGCCAAAACAACAACGAAAAGGCTTAAAGATAATAAGGTGAATATCCTTGAGTGGCCAAGTCAGAGCCCTGACTTAAAGCCAACTGAAAATCTGTGGATGGATTTGAAGAGAGCAGTCCATTGCTGCTCACCACAGAAATTGACTACACTTGAACAATTCCGCAAGGAAGAATGGGCAAATATTGCCCAATCAAGGTGTACAAAGCTAATACAGACCATATCCAAAAAGCAGAAGGCTGTAATTAAAGCAAAAGGTGACTCTACGAAGTATTAAATCAAGGGACTGATGACTTTTCCAACCTTGTTGTTCCAGTTTTCTTTGTTTTCTTTATAAATTTGCAGAACTGTTGTGTTTTTTCTTTCATTATTTTGTGTTACTCAGTTGGTCCATATACTGTTCTGTAAGGTATTATTTCATGGGAAATATTGTTCTGTGATGTTTTCATTAATTTTGTAATGATTTTTCAGTATTCCTGTAGTTCAAACAGTAGAGCTGCGCCAAGTTATTGGGTGTGATTTCCAATGAATGCATCAACTCAAGTTGCATTGGCATCTGCCAAATATGTAATGTGCACAGTGATATTATTTATTGGATTTATTTACTTAATGATTTGAAGAAGGGTGATGATGTGTAGCTACAACGCCACAGAGTCCAAGATTTCCCTTTGGCGACAATAAAGCAATACAAATTTCAATTCACATGGGTTCTTAATTTTTAAAATTCATTATGACTGTACAAACAGAAAAAGTGGGCTACTCATTCTGTTGGAATATACATAATGTGGACAGACTTAGATTAAAGGGATTCTTTAATGACAAATGAAAGCAGTCATAATTTTCAGTCTGGGGCTACTTCAAAAGTGTTTAATAAAGTAAGGTATTGAAAAATAATCTCTCTCACACACACACACGCACGCACACACACACACACGCACACGCATAAAAAGAGCTTCACGAAACAAAAACAGCTTCATTAAACTTCCGCTAGACACAAAAAGAAACATCCATTTTCAGTCACACTGAACAGACATCTATTCGTTTGCTTTCATGTTTATTTAGGTCCCTCCCAGAGGAGATCTGCGTCTTACCTGCCAACTGCTTGAACAAATTGCTTATTATATTTCAGCGTCATCGCGCATCAGTCATATTTCATTATTTATTTCACTGTTCAACTCCACGAGCCTCATAAAAGACAGTGTGAGGAGGAAGGCTGGAGAACTGTGATGTGTAAATGGCAGATGGATGTGTGAAGTGTGTGCAGCAGTACAGTGAGCTAAGCGTTACTGTAGAAGACTCCACAACACTTTGACTGTGGCTTCTCGGTTGCCGACATGACAACTTTTGATTTTTCCGACGTGGAGGCATTTTTGGATTGCCATCCGGAGCTTTTTGAGGAATATCTAGCCAGGAAGGGAAAATGTGACACCCTGAGCAGGTGGCTCAAAGAGCATCAGCCGTCCAAAACCTCTCCGGTGGAGGAGAAACGTGGGGTAGCGAGGGATCCATTCTGGCCCACGAACCCCGACGGACTGAAGCGCAGATCGTCCCACATGGAGCTCCGCAGGAACTTCGCCCGGTCCAAAGCGATGACGGCGCACCGGACCTACGACGAGCACGTCAGTCTCACTGCTCACGAGTCCCAGTCGAGTATGCGACGGCGAGCGCTCC
Source organism: Labeo rohita (assembly GCF_022985175.1). NCBI lineage: Eukaryota > Metazoa > Chordata > Actinopteri > Cypriniformes > Cyprinidae > Labeo > Labeo rohita. The sequence goes on along the minus strand of NC_066884.1, from coordinate 26,802,545 downwards.
TGCGGAAAGCCAGTTCGTTACCGCCGACCACCGCGCACATCTTAAGCGCGCTGCTCGAGTCCAGGGTGAACGTGCCTCAATATGCCTCCAGCGCCATTGACTACAAATACAGACTCAAAGAGTCCAACGAGAGGGAGTTTTTCCTCGAACTGGTTAAGGACATTTCTAACGAACTTGACATGACGAACCTCAGCTACAAGATTCTTATCAATGTCTGCATCATGGTAAACGCAGACAGGTGTTCGCTTTTCCTAGTGGAGGGACCGTCTCATAAGAGGACACTAGTGTCCAAGTTTTTTGATGTGCATTCGGGTACGACGGTGCGACCCTCTTCAAGCACTCTGGACTCAAACGAGGTGCAGGTTCCGTGGGGAAAAGGCATCATAGGTTATGTGGCAGAACATGGAGAAACCGTCAACATTCCGAACGCGTACGAGGTAGACATGAAACTAATAACACTGACAATTACGCAGTAAGGTTGCGATTTTTGACGGGTTTGATTTACTCAAAGGACGTTGAACCAAAATATTGAAGGTTAAGAGTTTTTTTTATATAAGCGTGTCGTTTTCAACAGGGTTTTTATACTTTAAGGAATTATACAAGTTAGTCACGGTGCGTATTTTACCTGTTGCTAAATAGACACTAAAATCATCGCGTTTGCCAGAGACGACCACAACAACTGTAAAGTGAGCGATCAATTTCAAGCGATTCGTCAAAAAAACTCGACTAAAAAAGTCACTTTTATGACTTTTTAAACATTTACATATCACAAGTACCTCTTTAAAACCGATGTGTATTTTTTTAAATACCCTGGTGAAAAAAAAAAAGGAACAGCTGAAACAGACACAGACCTTCTAATGGTTTCCATTACAAACATAACAAGCCATCAACTTTTAACCATTAAATATTGTTTTCTGTATTGTGTTTTGGAATATATTCCATTAGGATTAATTGGTTTTAACAAGCCACAGAAGGCGACCAGTTTAACAGTAGAGACCCACAGGGTCCATTATGGTTTCCATCAAGTCCCATTATAACAGTAAAACCATTACAAATTCTGTGATGGTTTCTATTGTTAATTTTTTCATAAGGGTAGTCATTTAAATACATTCACTGGATGAACTCAATTTAATTAAGGGCAGGATTTTCATCCAATAAATACGTGTAACCCCAACTCACAAAAATTAAATTCATGCAATGAAATGTAATTGAGTTGGGCCAACTTAATTTGATCAAGTACAGTTTAAATGAAATTGATACATTTATAAAGTGGTTATTTTATGCTCAAACGTAAACATTTAACTGGAAAACAAATAACTACGCAGAAATCCTTCTACACTGTATGACGTATTTAACTTTAAGTATTAGACAACTTGTCACGCATTATCCATAAGATGGTTTTCCATAGCATGCCCAAAGTAGTTGTTTATTTTATTATTAAAACAACTTTAACTCATGTTAGCAGGTCCTCAACCCAAGCTCATACTCTAAACTTCACCACAATGGTAACCCCCAAAAACATTAATGCTCCAGAAACTGTTTTAAATACAAACATTAAAGAACATTAAACATTAACAAGTCTCCCAATTGTATCATCTTAATTAAAAAATGCATAAGATAACATTTTATTTCAACATTTACTCTCTTTGTACAAAGCATGCAAAGCATGATGGGAAGGGGAAATCCACTTCCTTGTTACACAAGTAAAATCATTTATGTACTCTCAACTCAAATTAATTAAGTAAAGTGGTTGAAAAAAATTGTGTTGAATTAACTTAATTTACTTAAGTAAGTTGAACAAGCATCAAATGGTATTTTTGGCCTATTTAATTGAAACATGTTCTTTCAAAATGAAAATATTGAGTTGTACCAAAACGCAACTGTTTCAAGTCAGTTTAACACAATGGAGTTTTATAAATGGGAAACCTAACACAATGGTGTTAAATGAAAAGGATTTTTTAAAATAATCTGAACAGTGCTGAAGAATCATTTTTATGAGTATAGCTGAAGTTTAGCTAAAGCCGTGGCTCCAAACTACAATTTTATGTTGCGCAAGGCAAAAATGGACAGATTGCATCTTACATTTGCTTTTACATTTCACAACAACACGTTTAAAATTCCTTTTTAAAACACTGTACAACATGATAAGTTAATGGCCAGTTGTCACAATGTTTACTCCAGTGATTGTTTCTCAGGTAGCTTTGAAAATAACGTAGGCATATACAGTAGGGCTTGGGTACATAAAGCTATTGAACATTTCCACCATTATCGCACATGAGATAAGAAACAATTCAATCAACAGTAGGGGAGCACGTTGTCAGACTATATTGGGGTAAGTTGTCACAATGGAACCTGCCATTAAACAGTCTATTATAGATGTTTAGCTACTTTTAAAGAGTAAAATAATTATTAAATCAAAACTGTTAATTAATGAAGCAATAACATTCCAAGAGCTGACACAAAAATCTCAGTTCATTTTTTGGTAAACACATAACATTTAAGACACAGGTGGCCCCACAAAAGTTTACATACACCTTGCAGAATCTGCAAAATGTTAATTATTTTGCCAAAATAAGAGGGGTCATACAAAATGCATGTCATTGTATATTTAGTATTGACCTGAATAAGATATTTCACATAAAATACGCTTACATATAGTCCACAAGAGAAAATAGTAGTTGAATTTATATATGACCCTGTTCATAAGTTTACATACACTTGATTCTTAATACTGTGTTGTTACCTGCTTGATGTTTTTTTTGTTTAGTGATAGTTGTTCATGAGTCCCTTGTTTGTCCTGAACAGTTAAACTGCCCGCTGTTCTTCAGAAAAATCCTTCAGGTCCCACAGATTCTTTGGTTTTTAAGCATTTTTGTATATCTGAACCCTTTCCAATAGGAGGAAACATAATGCATTGAGAGCCGGGGGGTAAAAACTTTTTGAATTTCAAGATCAAGTTTAACTTATTTTGTCTTCTGGGAAAAATGTAAGTGTCTTCCATAGCTTCTGAATTAAAATATTAAATGAGAAAAAAAAAAAAATGATATTTAGGCAAAATAAGAAAAATGTCCACATCTTCATTCTGTTCAAAAGTTTACATCCCCGGCTCTAAATGCATTGTGTTTCCTTCTGGAGCATCAGTGAGCATTTGAACCTTCTGTAATAGTTGCATATGAGTCCCTCAGTTGTCCTTAGTGTGAAAAGATGGATCTCAAAATCATACAGTCATTGTTGGAAAGGGTTCAAATACACAAAAATTTATGGGACCTGAAGGATTTCTTATGAATGGGGTCATTTTATAAATTCAACTATTATTTTCTCTTGTGGATTATGTAAATGTCTTTTATGTAAAACATCTTATTCAGGTCATTAATAAATAACAAATAACATGCATTTTGTATGATCCCTCTTATTTTGGTACAATAATTAACATTTTGCAGATTCTGCGAGGTGTATGTAAACTTTTGACTTCAGCTGTATATCAGGTAAAATCTACTCTCGTATATAGTTTACCCATGCTTGTATGACAGTGTGGTTTTACACTGCTCTCTTGCTTACCCAACAGCTATAGCATAAATATGAAACTTTAAGATAGAGGATAGAACAGACGTGATGTGAAGAGTGCCTTCAAAGATCTGTGAATTCTACAGTTTCTGAAGGCAAGGTTACAAATCACTGTCTGATTTTTTGGATTATGTCAAAAGGTTCAAGAACCTCACATTCCCCATGTGAAGATATCGCGATTACAGCATTGACTGTTTCCCCATCTTCAAATACACTCTACAAGTCGTGTGCGCACACATCATTATATCATGGCCACAGGCAAGCCTTCCTAGTACACTGTGGTCAGAAGAGATCCATTAATGCAGTGCAATGAATTTGCCACTTTCCCATAGCAATCAGTAGGAATTTTATGCAGTTAGTCTCCAAACCAAAATAAGTGACTTAATATGGTACAAGGTTAATCTGAAATACAACAACTAAAAATAAATTTTCGCATAGATTTTCCTCTTTGCTTTAAAGTCAAAGTGAAGTTTGAAAAAATTAGCACTTTGGTTGCACGTTTTAAGGCGACCTTGTTACAGTGTAATTACGTTTAAGCACTGAGTAATTAACAACATTTACTTAAAATGTGACCCTGGACCACACAACCAGTCATAAGTCGCATGGGTATATTTGTAGCAATAGCCAAAAATACATTGTATGGGTCAAAATGATCAATTTTTCTTTTATGCCATTAATCATTAGGATATTAAGTAAAGATCATGTTCCATGAAGATATTTTGCAAATTTCCTACTGTAAATATATCCAAACTTCATTTTTAATTAGTAATATGCATGGCTAAGAACTTCATTTGGATAACTTTAAGGCGATTTTCTCAATATTTTGATTTTTTTGCACCCTCAGATTCTAGATTTTCAAATATCTCAGCCAAATATTGTCCTATCCTAACAAACCATACGTCAATGGGAAGCTTATTTATTCAGATTTCAGATAATGTATAAATCTTAATTTCCAAAAATTGACCCTTATGACTGGTTTTGTGGTATACGGTCACATATAGGTTTGAAATTAGGTTTGGTGCAAGGTTAGTTGCATGTATTTATGCAAAATGTACTGTTATAACTATAGTAGGTATGGGTAATGTGTAACAAGGACACTGTAAAATAAAGCGTTAACACACTTTTCATCATGAGGTAGATTTAAATAGGGTAAAGTACATAAGTGGAGCAGGGAGTGGTGTGCAAAATAATAAAATTAATTTCAAAAGTGGTCTTATAAATAACATAAGAAATTAATTAATAAATCACAACACATCCCAATTATCAACAGATTTTCTGATGAATTTTCTGTCATAGTACAGTGACTGGTAAAATGAATGCATATTCATTTTTGAATCCAGCCACATTGTTATGTCTCCTGTGTATTGTGTAGGACCATCGGTTCAGTGATGAAATTGACAAGCTGACGGGCTATAAGACTCAGTCCATTCTGTGCATGGCCATCCGCAACAGTGATGGTGAAGTCATCGGTGTCGTCCAGGCCATCAACAAGAACCCCAGCGGAACTCCCTTCACCGAGGACGATGAGAAAGTAAGCATTGTTTTCCTTTCTTTCTTGGCTTCATGCTGATATTATATTCTAAAGTATCTGCTCCAGCTAGTGGATTTATAGCCTGTTACATTCTCCAGATGCCTATTATAATATAGCCCAAACTTTAACTGGTAATGAAACTCTAGAGTACGAATATAATTGCTGTGTTAAATCAAAAGAGATCAATGAATTAGCACCTTGGCGAATATCCTGCTATGCTGGAGCACAAGTAGTTATAGATTTAGAAAATGAGTTATTCATATTTGAAGATTTATTCTTTATTCATAACCTCAGAAACAGGAGCATAACCAATTGGAGCCCCGTGGTCATTTTGAACATTTATCGAGTGACTGCATATATCAGAGCTAGATGTGATACTGGGAGAATTCCAACTGGAAGTGAGAATCTCTATGATCTACTCACTCCAAAGTTCTTGGAGTGGCGACTTTGGATATTGATGAATCAACCTAAATACATTCATTTGTACTAAAGAAAATACATTTTATGGGTTAAATCGGGTAGAAATGGTCCTTTAAAAGGATAGTTCACCCAAAAATGAAAATCCTGTCACATGGATTATTTGAACAATGTTCTTACCACCTTTCTGGGCCTTGAACATGGTAGTTGCGTTGCTGTCTATGCAGGAGTCTATCAGGAGCTCTCAGATTTCATCAAAAATATCTTAATTTGTGTTCTGAAGATGAACAAAGGTCTTGCAGGTTTGGAACGACATGAGGGTGAGTAATTAATGACAGACTTTTCACTTTTGGGCGAACTATCTTTTCTGCAGTGTCTGGGCACAAGTCAGTCTGTACCCCCACATCTCATCATTTCACTTTCATCGCTGCTTCAAAACAGCTCTTTATAGATAGTAATTAATAGCACAGAACTTCTCTTTAGAATTATTTATGCCAAGCAGCACTGAAAGCAAATACACAGGCTAAATGCCCTAGAAATAAACTGATGAACTGATGTGATGCCTCCAGTTCTTCTGCTGTTGTTTTTTTTCCCTCTCAATATCTCACTGCCATGCATCAATCAGACTGAAGCTTTGAAAGCATCACACTTCTCTCTACAGGTGCTGCAAATGTATCTACCATTCTGTGGAATATCGATCTCCAACGCCAAACTCTTCTCTGAATCCCGCAAGGAGTATGAGAGGAGCAGGGTGAGTCAAGACCTGCAGAAATGTTGCTGAATAAAACTCAGTTTTTCAGACTGATTCAAAATCTGCCTCTAGACTTCTAGACGTCTCAGGCAGTGTGTTGCTTGATTTTGTAAGCTTGTTTACAATCCTCAAGTCTCAAGGTTTGAAATATTTAGTAGTCCGCTTGAAGGCCTGTGTTATCTGAATACATTTCGAGCTGTTGCTGTTGTTCCTCAAGGCCCTGCTGGAGGTGGTGAATGATCTGTTCGAGGAGCAGACGGACCTGGAGAAGATCGTGAGAAAGATCATGCAGCGTGCGCTGACGTTGCTGCAGTGTGAGCGCTGCTCGGTGCTTCTGCTAGAGGACATCCACTCTCCCGTGAGATCACTTTTTAGCTTTTCTCTTTTCTGCCATGATTTTGATCCATTCTTATTTTTTGTGTTTTCCTGTCTTTCTCCACCCATTCCACCTTTCTTGAAGGGATAGTCAATACCTGATATACACCTAAAAATAAAAATTACCTTGTGATTCACTCATCCCCAAGCTATCCTAGGTGTATAGGTGTATATTCTTTCAGACGATTACAACTGGAGTTATATTATAAATGCCCTTAATGGCAGTGAATGGGTGTTGAGATTTTGAAACAAAATAAAGTGCATCCATCCAGTTTAAAAAGTACTCCACACAGCTCTGGGAGGTTAATAAAGGCCTTCTGAAGCTAACTGACGTGTCTGTGTATGAAAAATATCCATATTTAAAACTTTATAAACTGTAATCTCTGGCTTCCACTAATTGTCGTACACGCATTCACCAGAGAGTGGTGTTCCAGGAGATGATGTAGGATGTAGGATGTAGGCATAAGCAAAACAAAACACCGGTCACAAAGTACAAAACAAGGATTTGAACAAAAAATGATTTTGATATAAGCCTGGTTTTCTTTGTTGTAAACAAAACGTAGTTCTCGTGAAACATCTTCTCACCGGAGCTTACGCCTATGTCTTACATCATCCGCCGAACCGTCACTCTCTCGGTAATGTGTGTACGTCAGTTAGCAGATGCTAGAGATTACAGTTTATAAAATTTTAAATATGGCCATTTTTCTTACAAAATGCATTGATTTGCTTCAGGAGGGCTTTTTTAACCCCCCGGAGCAGTGTGGAGTACTTTTTATGATGGATGTATGCACTTTATTGGACTTCAAAATCTCAACACCCATTCACTGCCGTTATAAAGCTTGAAAGAGCCAGGACATTTTTTAATATCCTGTAAACTAAGTACTGCTAGTTGTAACTTGTAATGATAATAATATGATTTTAAAGTAAAAAATACAAAAATACATTATCACTGTAGTGCTATATATAGCCTGACTTCTGAAAAGATCAACAGTCTGTGCTTTTTTTTAACAGGTGACTGTTGTATTATGTGACTGTATGCATAGTTGTCACTGACTGAGTATATGGTTCATCCAGTAGAGGGCACCGTGCTTCAGCACTTGATAGTTCAGAGTTATCGTAGAAGATGTTACAGAACTGAGAAGAAGCAAGGAAAATAGTGTTGAAAAAAACACATGAAAAAAAAAATAATAAAAAGGTCAATTTGATTTTATATTTCAAAATTATGTCTTTATTCTTGCAAGTCCGAGATTATATCTCACAATTGAGTTATAAAGTCCAAATTAGGAGATATAAACTTGCATTTGCAAGAAAAAAGTCAGGATTGTGAGATAAAATAAATAAATGTTATGTAAAAATATTAATAGTAATAGGTTTAAATAATATTTCATGCTGTAACTGTAGGGCTAATACAATATGTCCTGTATGAACAGCATATGTGAATATTATGTAGACCTATTGTTTAAATCAAATTTATGCTTTAAAAGTAGAGTAATCATAGTAGTTTTCATCCATAGTATGTACATTTAAACATATGCGTTTAACTTCAAATGGCGTTTTTGACGACAGTATTCTATAAAAATTATTTGCATTCTGATTTTAACATCAAAAGGCACACAAATTGTTTTTTTCTCTTATTCCATGGATTTTACCCGTTTACCTCCACTTGTTACCAGTGTTATTTCTGCAACCGCTATGTGCGTGCAGCTGTAAGTGACGTAACTGTGACATCTACACTACTTCGGTCTATAGACTGCCAAAAGTTATAACAAATCAAGGAGAAGAGTGCACAAACTGAACAAAAGGTGTTTGTGATTGGCCAAACTCAACCAGGATTTACAGGGCAAGAATCTTGACAACATTCATGTTTGTTCTTATCATTTCCGGTCAGGTAGGTTAAATATTAGGCTGTTATCTTAATTAATACTTCTCATATGTATCTTTACCACCTGTTAACTTTAGTTTGTCAAAATTTTGCGCCCTTTCCTGCCTACTAAGTCCTTCTTTATATGATTTAGCAGCTTCCTCACTTTTTTTCTGGTTTAGACAGCAGAAATTAGCAGAACAACGTATTCAATAGTACATTAACCAAGCAATCCATGCTGTTGTTTACATCCGAGTATCTCCAATATGGCTGCACATCCGGGTAACTGACCAAATCGTGACATAAGTGCAAACCTTGAAACTTTGAAAATGATCCTAGTGTTGTTTTCATCAAAAAATATAAAAATGTAGTTGTTCTCTCGCTGTGTTCATAGGTAGTGAAGTTCTCCCAGACGTTTGAGCTCATGTCTCCACTGTGCAGTGTTGATCATGACATCAGGTGAGAATAACAGGACTAATAATGTAATGTAAGCAGGATTTCCAATAATGTATACCATGCTCAGTATGTGTGTTTGTGTGTATGGGTGTGCATTTGACAAAGTCAGCATGGAGAAAGTGTCTTGCTCAGACTGGCTGATCAATAACAGCATTGCTGAGTTGGTAGCATCAACCGGGCTGCCTGTTAACATTAGTGACGTCTGTCAGGATCCCCGCTTTGATGCTGAGGTGAGCAAAACACACCCTCTCAGACCGGTTTCATGTTTGTTTTGATCGCTTGGCTCAAACCAAAGTACGTCTTTCGCGTGGTATCAGTTGGGTCTGAACTAGCATACTAGCAGCAGTAATCTAGTATGCTGTTGTGAAAAACAAGTACACTCGAGCATACTTAAAAAAATCTTATTATAGAAAAATATAATATACTTGATGGGATAGTTCACCCAAAATGAAAATTCTGTCATTAAATACTCACCCTCATGTTGCTTTAAACCCGTAAAACCTTCGTTCATCTTCGTAACACAAATTAAGAAGACATTTTTGATCCGAAAGCTTTTTGACAGCAACACAACTGACACGTTCAAAGGTAGTAAAAATAATTTTTGTGCGCAAAGAAAACAAAACGAACAACTAACAGCTAATAACAGCTCTTAGATATCATCAATCAAATATCTTAATTTGTGTTCTGAAGATGAATGAAGGTCTTACGGGTTTGGAACGACATGAGGGTGAGTAATTAATGACAGAAGTTTGGGTGAACTAACACTTTAAGCTTGTATATGAATCCAAGTGTACTCAAACACACACATGTATTACGCAAGCATTGTGTTTCCTACTCAGGCGGACCAGGCTTCTGGTTTTCATATCAGATCAGTTTTATGCGTCCCCATCTGGAATCGGACACATCAAATCATTGGTGAGTTTCCCACACTAGTGCTTAATTGTTTATATACAAACCCTAAAACAAAAACTAAAAAAATCTTTTACATTCATTAGGCGTTGCCCAGATTCTAAATCGCTTGGACAGGAAGACATTTAATGATGCAGATCAAAGGTTATTTGAGGTGTGACTTTATTCAAACAGTGTATGTTGGAATAAAATGTCCAATCAATATTTTATAAGTGAATTAGAGCCTTGCATACTTACTTACACTACTGATGCGTTCATAAATTATGTGCGTATGTAATTTTCATTTTCGTTGTTCCTCGCAGGCATTTGTTATTTTCTGTGGTCTTGGCATTAACAACACAATGATGTATAACCAGGTGAAAAAGACTTGGGCTAAGCAGTCTGTGGCTCTAGATGTACGTAATATCTCTTATTGTTTTAAATCGCTCATTAACATAACAGCTACATTTTTTGCCTGGATATAAATCTGTCAGAAAAGTAGAGGGAATTTATTGTGCGTGCGTGCGTGCGTGGTGTGGTTACATAATGTGCTTAGGGTATTGTTGTTTCTGTCTTTTTCCAGATGCTGTCCTATCATGCTACATGCTCCAAGGCAGAGGTTGATCGCCTGAAGGTAAGATAAAATATCGAAATTAAGTCCATACAAAGCAGATGCCTCAGCACTGAAAATATACTAGAGTTTTAAATTCATTATTTATATATAAAACGTTTTGATGTTCTAACATTTTTGATCAGTGCTATATTTACTATACAATATATTTACTTTACTATATATAAAGTTATGTCGGTAAGATGTTGATGAAGAAATTAATATTATTTAGTAAATATATGTATAATGTAACAAAAGATTTCTATTTCAAAAATATACTGTTTTTAAAAATTAAAGAATCTTGAAATAATTTATCACGGTTCCCGCAAAAATATTAAGAGGCACAACGGTTTTCAACATTGATAACAACATTAAAAAATTAGCTTATTAAAAGGATTTTTTTGAAGGACTAGAATAATGATGCTAAAAATTGCATCACAGGAAGAAATTATGTTTTAAAATTTACACTACCAGTACAGTGGGATTTTTAATGTTTTTTAAAAGAAAGCTCTTCTGCTCAACAAGCTTTGATCCAAAGTACAGCAAAATATTTCTACTATTCAAAATAACTGTTTATTTGAATATATTTTAAAATGTTAAAAGTTATTCCCTGGGATGTAAAGCTGAATTTTCAGCATGATTACTCCAGTCTTCAGTGTCACATGATTCTTCAGAAATCAGTCTAATGTGCTGATTTGCTGTTCAAGAAACATTTTTTTGTTTTTATTATTATCATCATCATCAATATTTAAAACAGTTGAGTACATTTTTTGATGAATAGAAAGATTCAAAGATCAGCTTTTATCTGAAATAAAAAGCTTTTGTAACATTATACGCTATACCCCTCGAAAGCTTGGAATCAGTATAATTTTGGGAAAGAAATGATAGAAATTAATACTTTTATTTAGCAAGGATGCTTTAAATTGATCAAAAGTGATGTTAAAGACATTTTTAATGTTACAAAAGACTTTATAAATAAAAAGATAAATGCTGTTCTTCTGAACTTTCTGTTCATCAAAGAAACCTAAAATAATTTTTACTCAGTTGTTTTCAACATAATAATAATAATAAATGTTTTTGAGCAGCAAATCAGAATATTAGAATGATTTCTGAAGGAGTAATGATGCTAAAAATGCAGCATTCAAATCACAGGAATAAATTATATTTCAAAATATATTCAAATAGAAAACAGTTATTTTAAATAGTAACAATATTTCAAATTTTACTGTTTTTGCTATACTTTGGATCAAATAAATGTAAGCTTGGTGAGCAGAAGAGTCTTCTTTAAAATCTTACTGTTCAAAAACGTTTGACTGGTAGTGTAGTAAATTAGAACACTTTTAAATTAGATTAGAACATGTTTTAAGTTGTAATAATATGGATTTTTACTGTATTATTTTTATGCTATTTTACTGTATATTTTTAAATTCATGCAGCACTGGTGAACATAAAATACTTAAACGGTAGTGCATTTTAAGCAAATTAAAAAATAAAAAATTAGTCCAAGGAATAATAAAAAAAAAAGAGAGAGATTTGTTTTATTGATTACACGTTTTGTTGATTAATTTCTTCTTTCTTAATTTTTTTCAATTTAGTTTTATCTTAACTTACAAATTATTTTTGTTACATGCTACTTTGTGTTTTATGTCCTGTTGCATAGCTATAACTATAGCAAAAAGTAAATTTACGTGTTTTATAATTTCTAATTTAGCATTTTATAAATTGTATTCAATATCTGATTCATTGTAAATTTTAGAAATGCCAAAAAGCACATGTGAACTGAATATCATCAGTATTACAACTTACTGTACATGACCAGTGCATTATTATATTTACAGTGTGAGATTCTGTAGTGTTGCAAAATATGAAACAACAACCCTTTAAAAGGCTGATATAAAATTCACAGATCAGTAACATATATAATATTTAAACCTTTTCTCCAGAGAGACGTGATGAAAACTTTAAATTAAGCCCATACATTAGAGAGACAGATGTGTAAAAAAAAAAACAAAACAAAAAAAAAAACATCTCAGCTCCCAACTTTTCCTAGAAATTTATAGATGGTGGGTCCGAGACTTGAGAGAGTTGAAGTATTAATAATTGAAATGGCAGAGTGTAATATACTCTTTCTGTTCAAGCCCTCAGTGGATCAGGCTCTGCTCTGGTGTTTAATTGCCTTGCTACTGGAGTTGCTGAGATTGTCCCCTCTCCTCTCTCAGGCTGCTAAGATTCCCCTAAGCAGTGAGCTCGGGATCGATGAGTTCCACTTTAATGACTTTTCTCTGGACAACGACGCCATGATCACTGCCTCCCTGAGGATGTTTTTGGAGCTTGGTGTCGTGCAGAAATTCAAAATTGATTATGAGGTGAGGCAATCACCATGAGAGAGGGGGCCAAACGCCAACCCTGCTGACTGGAAGAGTGAAGTGCTGCTTACATATGTATGCTGTGTGAAGCAGGGAGTGCTGGGTTATGGTTTGGAAAGATACTGTGCTGCAGGCTGGTTTCTGGAACACGGGGAGGGTCTGGAGCTACGGTGTGAATACCACAGCATTCATTTCTTTTCCTGCTCAGGTGCTGTGCCGCTGGCTGCTAACCGTGAGGAAGAACTACCGCACCGTAGCCTACCACAACTGGAGGCATGCCTTCAACGTCTCGCAGTGCATGTTTGTTATGATCACCGTAAGTCACAGATGATGATTGAAGTGGCCTGAAATAAGTGATTTTAAAAGTTCACTCATAAATAAAAAGTACAACTTTTTTCTTTAGTGAAACTCAAAAATAGTAGAACAAAAGCTACAGTGAATGGTGACCATTACTGTCAAACCTTCTGAAAAAATGAATGTATTGAAGGTGGACTTGTAGTGTACTTCAGATCACATAAGTATAAAGTAAATTTTTTAAAAACTTACTTAAGTGTGCTTAAAGAGACTACACTGCTTATTTAGCACACGTATGTACACTAAGGTGCACTGTAATAATGTCAAATTAAAAGTTTTACTCTGAAGTCATTTTAAATCATGTTTTAATTAGTAATCCTTTGTTGTTCTTTAAAGAAGTACACTTGTTTTGACATGATGAGCACATGATAGTACTTGAAATATGACTGTAGTATGTTATTCAATATTACAAAGCTAATATATTTTAAATGTACTAAATTGCAACTTAATTATTACAAATGTTTAATTACAAATACATTGGTTTTACAACCCTAATTCCCGAAAAGTTGGGACGTTTTGTGAAATGCCTTAAAATCAAGAATATGTTATCTGTTCACTCTCTTTAACCTTTATTTAATTCACTAAAGTAAAAAGAAAAAAAAATCATGTTATTTTGTAAATATAACCAAATTTTGATTTTCATGGCTGCAACACACTCCAAAAAAGTTGGGACAGAGGCATGTTTAACACTGTGCCACATCAACTTGTTGTAAACAATGTTTAATTGTTTGTGAATTGAGGATACTAGTACTTCAATTGTAAAAAACTGTCCAATCTGGTTTGATAAAAAACATATAGAGATGCTCAGCAGTCTGTGATCGTCGTTGTCTGATAAAAAATCCTCCTTTTCATGACTGGTCATACATTTTCAATAGGAGACAGATCTGGTCTGCAGGCAGGCCAGTCTAGCACAATCTGTCTGTGTCTATGAAATTACGCTGTTGTAGCACATGCAGAATGAGACCTGGCATTGTCTTTATCTAATAACCATGGACTTCCCATAAAAGAAGTCATCTTGATGGCAGTACATGTGTCTGTACAATCCCAATACATGCCTCCATTTCAATGGTACTTCAGAATATATTCCAGTCACCAATGCCATTTGCTCTGCTGGTCTTTGGTACTGAGAACTCGACGTCCATTTTTCCCAGAAACAAGCTGAAATGTGGACTGACCACAGCACACATTTCCATCATCTTTTTGAGTATCTGAGATGAGCTCTAGCCCAGAGAACCACATGGCATCACTGCATAGAAGTGATGTATAGCTTTCTGCTATGGTACCAGAAATCCAAGTTGCATTTATTGATGCAGCGGCTGAATGTGTTAAGTGACAGTAGTTTTCCGAAGCAGTCCTGATCCCATAAGAAACAGCATGACGGTTTCTTATGCAAAGTCATCTGAGGGCTCAAAGGTCATCATGCACATTCACCTGAGGTGTCTTGCCTTGCCCTACACAGACTGACATTTCTCTGGATTCCCTGAATCTTTTCACAATATTATAGCCGGGGAAAGACCAAGACATTTCTTTGTGATTTTCTATTAAGAAATGTGATTTTTGATTTGTTTCACACTTTTGTTATGAAATTTGGCACAAAGTGATGAGACATGATCCAACTTTGCTTGCAAAGACTGAAATGCTCCTTTTATACTCAAACATGATGTCCTATTTCCATTTCACCTGCTTTACTGTAAACTGTTTCAAAACAGTTTAATTTGGATATTCTATAACCTTTTCACTTTTATTTTGCCTTTGTCCCAACTTATTTGAAATGTGTTGCAGCTATGAAAATCAAAATTTGGTTATATTTACAAAATACAATTAAAAGTTGGCCACTGAAAACATTGGAATTTTTTTCTTTGTACTTTAGTCAATTAAATAAAGGTTAAATAAAATGAACAGATAACATATGCTTGATTTCATGGCATTTCAGAAAGCATCCCAACCTTTTTGGAATTGGGATTGTACTTACCTGTACTTACAGTGTACTTACCTAAGAAAGTACTGGACAATTAGGGTTAAGTTTAGGGGTAGGTTTAGGGTTAGTACTACCTAGTTAATACCCTGTTATTGTAATTACTATAACAAGTACATAGCATGTGCATGCGGAACAGGGCTATAAAATAAAGTGCTACCAGTATATTTAAATACATGACAAAGAAGTTTCAACAGAAATATTTTAAAGACAACAGAAGTATGGGAAACTGCATTTAAAGATGTAAAATATGTTCAAAATAGCACTCTAAAATTCAGCTAATATCATTTTAATTAATCAGTGAGTTTAAACTATAATACACTTTCATACTGTATGTGCGCCAAGACATTACATTTAGTTAGCCTAAGTATTCTTTTAAGTATTTTATTTCCATAATAAATTAAAAGGGAAGGCAATATTTTTAACGAATTATTGCTTAAATTATGTTTCTCAAGCAAAGTTATTGATTAACTATGTAGCACACAAGTCATATTTGGATAATTACATTTATAATAGTTTTAAAGTGCTTTTTGCCTTTTTTGGAGCTTCATAGCCCTTGTCCCTATCCACTTTTATCGTATCGAAGAGATAACAGAAAAAAGAAAGTCAAACAAGTCTGGAACAAGTATCATTGTCAGTAAACGATGACAGGACTTTAATTTTTGGGTGAACTACCCTATTCTCAGGTAAAGTCTGTAAATGCAAATTGTTTAAATCATAATGTTCTTTCAAGGCATAATTTAATCACTGAATTGGATGATTTAAAGTAGTAGGTTTCTCTGCTGTTGTCCAGACTGCTGGCTTCCAGGAGGTGCTGACAGACACTGAGACTCTCGCACTTATGGTTGGGTGTTTCTGCCATGACCTGGACCATCGTGGCACAAACAATGCCTTTCAAGCAAAGTGAGTCAAAAGTCAGTCAATGCGAATGACGTCAGTGGCTCTAAACTGGTTTAGTCCAGATTTTCGTCCAGACCTAGTGGTATCAACACATTACCAAAATTGGCATATAAAAGTAAAGTTGTTAATGGTGTTCATGGATGAGACATATCATGTAACCTGTCAATGTTGGCATCTGTCTAATATGACTAGCTTCTACTAACTGACTGACCTGTAGCAATATTGTAGAGTTTGATTGGTTGCACAGCCTTAAAGGAGAAGTTCCAGAGCAAATATTTTCAGATAACGTACTCACCCACTTGTCAACCAAGATGTTCATGTCTTTTTTTCTTCAGTTGTGAAGAAATTATGTTTTTTTTGAGGAAACATTTCAGGATCCATAATGTGGACTTCAATGATGCCCCTAAAACTGAACTTCCAAAATGTAGTTTAAATGCAGCTTCAAAGGGCTCTAAACGAACCCAGCTAAGGAAGAAGGGTCTTATCTAGCGAAACGATTGGTTATTTTCTTTAAAAAATTCCAATTTATATACTTTTTAACCTCAAACGCTCATCTTGTCTAGGTCTGCCTGAACTCTATTTCTTTTTCAGATCAAGACAGTCGAAAAATTCCCATCTCATTTTTAAAATTGTCCTACATCTCTGTTTTACCTTTTTTGTAAAGGGTGTTTGATCTTCTTTGCATGTTCACTTTGTAAACACAGGGTTGGTACTTCTGCAGCGATGTAGGATGATTTTGAAATTGAAGGAGAAAATGACATGGTAGTTTTTTGACCTGGAAAAAACAGAGTTCAGACCTAGACAAGATGAGCGTTTGAGGTTAAAAAGTATATAAATAGTAATTCTTTTTTGGACAATAACCGATTGTTTTGCTAGATAAGACCCTTCTTTCTCGGCATGAACATCGGATGACAAGGGGGTGAGTACATTATCTTTTTTAATTCACTGTCCTATTTATGCAAGTTTACATGACTAGTTGCATTTTATTGTTTAGCATTGTTTTATAATGTCTTAATAAGTGTAAAATATTGAAATGTTCTTAAAATGAAAAACATTTACCACCATTTTAAAGTTTGGGGTTGGTAAGATTTTTTAATGTTTTTTTAAAAAATATCTTTTATGCATTTATTTGATTAAAAATACAGCAACAACAGTAACATTCTGAATTATTGGAATTTATTCCTATAATGACGAAGCTGAATTTTCATAATCACCACTCCAATCTTCAGTGTCACATGATCGTTCAGGAATCATAATATGCTGATTTGGTGCTTAAGAAACATTTCTTCTTATTATTAATGTTTAAAAGAGTTCTGCTGCTTAATATTTTGTGGAGTCTTACTGTCACTTTTGATGAGTAAAGCAACTTTGCTAAATAAAAGCATTGATTTTTTTTTAAAAGAATCAGACAAACTGACCCCAAACTTTTAAAGAGAAGTATGCATGATATTATAGATCTGCATAAGATACTACCACTTGTTTCCAGAGGATTTATCTTGAATTTGATTTTTATTACCCAGTTTACCAATGGGGCATGAAAAAAACATAATTCTAGATATATTCTCTGAAAGAACAAAAAGTCTTATTATTTTACATAATGCCACTTAAGTGTATCTATTTTGTTTTAATTTTTTTTTTACAGAAAACAAGACAATGCTATGAAGAGTTGCATATAATGTGCTTATTGTTCTGTATCTGATCTCTGTTGTGGTACTTAAGGTCTGGGTCAGCACTAGCGCTGCTGTATGGAACATCTGCTACACTTGAGCATCATCATTTCAACCACGCCGTTATGATCCTGCAGAGTGAGGTGAGCAAACAGCAACAACTAGCATGTCTGTCACATCTGGTCTCAGTAGAGGAACACAGCACTGAGCAGTACAGAAGTAAAAGATCTTTCAATTTTCATACATGAGCTTCAAGAGACATTTGTGACCCTGGACCACAAAACCAGTCATAAGTGTCAGTTTTTCAAAATTGAGCTTTATACATCATCTGAAAGCTGAATAAATAAGCTTTCCATCGATGTATGGTTTGTTAGGGATAGGACAATATTTGGCTGAGATACAACTATTTCAGTATATGGAATCTGAGGGTGCAAAAAATTCAAAATATTGAGAAAATCGCCTTTGAAGTTTTCCAAATTAAGTTCTTTGCAATGCATATTACTAATCAAAAATTAAGTTCTGATATATTTACAGTAGGAAATTTACAAAATATCTTCATGGAACATGATCTTTACTTAATTTTCTAATGATTTTTGGCATAAAAGAAAAATCTATAATTTTGACCCATACAGTGTATTTTTGGCTATTGCTACAAATATACCCCAGCGACTTAAGACTGGTTTTGTGGTCCAGGGTCACATTTATATATTAAACGAATTAGAAATATTTCAGATTTGAGCACAAGATCATTTTTTGGTATGTGTACTGTATAACATGATTTTTATACACAAAGTTGTGTAGTTCATGCAGCGAAAGAAACAATACGTAATTATAAAATTCATGCTAGTTTTTCAATTTGACTTTTTACTGAGATTGTTATTTTCACTTTTGGACTCCACTGCATGTGGAAACAATGATCTGCAGAACACAATGAACATTGTCAAGCAATGGAGTAATAATGAGTCCCTCTCACATCTCTTGTAATGGCTTTGCAGAAATGACCCATTTTACCCCCGTCCACATTTGCATGTCTCAGTGGATGGAGCGAATGCAAATGGATGTCAGCGTTTGATTAAGTGGCTGATTTAGCTCTGAGCTGTTTAATCATGACCAAGCTCTGTATCGATTTCCTGTAGACGTCCATTGAGCTTTTTTAACCAACACCAATTAACTGTGCTAAGGAGATTCCCCTCTTGGGTCATCTGCACTGAAGCAAGGAGAGAAAGAAATTGCTTTCTATCCCGGAGCCTGAACATGCATAGAGAACTTTGGAGACTCGCTTTTTATGAATGATACTCAGGGGTGCGAAGTGAGTGCTGCTTTCATGATTGGCTTTATTTCAGCAGAAAAGACAAGGATTTGTAGGAGTAATAGAACTTGGAATGAGATATGTGCTTTCCCCAAACTTTCATTTACTGGGATACTTAAAGGGACAGTTCACACAAAAATGAAAATTCTGTCATTAATTACTCACCCTCATTTTGTTCCAAACCCGTAAGACCTTCATTGAACTTCAGAACACAAATTAAGATCTTTTTGATCAAATCCGAGAGCTTTCTGACCCTGCATGGACAGCAATGGTACTACCACAGTCAAGGCACAGAAATGTAGTAAGGACATTGTTAAAATAGTCCATGTGACATCAGTCGTTCAACCTTAATTTTCTGAAACTATGAGAATACTTTTTGTGCACAGAGAAAACAAAAATAACAACTTTATTCAACAGTTTCTTCTCTCCTGTGTCAGTCTTCCCCATTTTTTCCCCTACAATAAAACCTACAGAGCTTTGATCATAACACTAAGCATTTAAAATATCATCTTGCTAAGACATGTTGATATTTGTATAGATTTGCAGACTACACGTCTACAAATGTACTACTACATTTAAAGGAGAAGTTCACTTGCAGAACAAAAATGTACAGATAATGTACTCACCCCCTTGTCATCCAAGATGTTCAAGTCTTTCTTTCTTTATTCGTAAATAAATTACATTTTTTAAGGAAAACATTTTAGTATTTTTCCCCAAATAATGGACTGATATGGTGCCCCGATTTTGAACTTCCAAAATGCAGTTTAAAAGCGGCTTCAAACGATCCCAAATATGATTATAAATGATACCAGCCGAGGAAAAAGGGTCTTATCTAGCGAAATAATTGGTTATTTTCATTAAAAAAATACAATTTAAATACTTTTTAATCTCAAACGCTCATCTTTTCTTGCTCTGCCTGAACTCTGTGTAGTTTAGTTCAACACAGTTAGGGTATGTCGAAAAACTCCAATGGTATTTTCTCCCTCAACTTCAAAAATCATTTCAAAATCATCCTACATCGCTGCAGAAGTGTACCAATCCAGTCTTTGCAAAGTTAACATGCAAAGAAAATCAAACACCCTTAACAAAAAAAGGTCAAACATATAGGATTATTATCAATATAGGACTATTTTGAAGTTGAGGGAGAACATGAGATGGGAGTTTTTCGACATACCGTAACTGTCATGAACCAGAAAAATACAGAGTTCAGGCAGAGTAAGACAAGACAAGTGTTCAACATTAAAAATTATATAAATTGTATTATTTTTATGAAAATAACTGATCGTTTCGCTATTTCTAAAAGACCCTTCTTCTTTGGCTTGGATCATTTACAACCACATTTGGGATCGTTTGAAGCCGCATTTAAACTGCATTTTGGTAGTTCAAAATCGGGGCACCATATCAGTCCATTATATGAAGAAAAATACTGAAATGTTTTCCTCAAAAAACATAATTTCTTTACGATTGAAGAAAGAAAGACATGAACATCTTGGATGACAAGGGGGTGAGTAAATTATCTGTACATTTTTATTCTGGAAGTGGACTTCTCCTTAAATGTAAGTAGTCTGCTAGACTGCTATAAAGAATTCACTGATTTGAATTATAAGCTATCCAAATTTAATCATACTTGTTGGCCATATAAAATTCAGCAACTGCACCAAATTGCATATTTTTGCTCAGTTTGGGCCTCTGAATAAACCTCTGAGGTGTTTTTTTACTCCATATTATCCTATATCATACTAAATTACCCATAAAAGCCTGATATATCAAATATGATGCTCAGAAAATAAATAAATAAAAAACAAAACATTTTGGAGCATAAAAGCATTCCTTTTACAGAGTGTCTGTTCACACTAAGTGCAAATAGCCCCCCCTTTGTTGGCAGAGGCTACTTAAACTAACTCCGCCCACAAGTGTGTCATTGGGGTAGTCAACACTACAAAAGACGGTTATCATACATCAGCTCCAGTGGTGTAGATGCTAAAGCGCGTGCTATAGTCTTTCTGACATGATTGACCTAGGTTCGAATCTAACTTTTAAGATTTCGTATCACATCAGAAAGGCATTTATTTTCAATAAAAATGAAGGAAATAATTAAAACGTTGAAAATAAATAAAAAGTATTGGGTAGATGTAGGGAGGGCTTTATTGTCCCAACAAGGTGGCATCCATTTATTACTCTGTAAATTAAAATTGTAATTTACAATCAATATGTTATTATTGCATACTGTTTTATAATGTACTATAATACTGAGGTGCACATGATTGCCACTATTTGCAATAATTACTATAAATAGCAGGAAAATCCTGCTATGTTCTTAGTATAAATAGAATCTATAGCGATTTGCACTTAGTGTAAATAGCATCAATCACTAAGAAAATATGCTATTTTTTACTTATTGTAAATAGCAACTAATTGGTATTTGCACTTAGTGTAAACAGCCTCTGTCGCTGTTTACACAGTGCAAATAGCCACTGCCTTTTTTTATTCCATACAGTATGTCAAGCTTTAAAGCTTTAAGCTTTCCTCTAGGTAATATGAAATCAGATAAAGCTAAAATTAATAGATCTAAAGGTGTCTAAAGGTGTCTGCTATCAACTAAAATTAAATGAAAGCACTAGGCCACAGAAATATGACTTCTTCCCCACTGAGATTTTAAGAGGATAAGATGACTCAACAAATAGTTTTTCTCCTAAATAATCAAAAGACCTCAAAATAATGTACAATGTTACTCCCTCCTCACATTGTCATGCATTTTGCACTAGATTAAGCAAGTGACCTAGTTTGCCAATTTATACAGCTTGCCCCACTCTCCCCTTACTAATGAAAATAACAACTTTGATCTATAATATTTGTCATCTTTTTCTCCTTTTTTTTCTGTCTAACTTTCAACAGGGCCACAACATTTTTGCTAATCTGTCCTCCAAAGAGTACAGCAACATGATGCAGCTACTGAAACAGGCCATTCTGTCCACAGATCTCACTTTGTACTTCAAGTAAGTAACAGTATGACCCTCAGCTTCAAAGTGCACTAAATATTCCACCAGATGCATGTAATTCACGTTTAAGCCACAGAGAGGCGCCCTTTGAAAAGAGGCAGAAAAGGTGATATTAAGCCCCTTTTGAGGCTTTTGTTCAGATCCTGAAAGCCTGGTGGAACATTAAAATGAACTTAAATGCAGAACCTTAAATGGTAAAACTTGCAATTAAGTAAAACTCATTCTTGGGTTATTTTTTTGTGAATCTTCATTATCCATTGGACTTGAAAGAAGAAGAACCAAGTTCTTTGAGTGTGTTTTGTCTGGACAGTTCAGTTGGAGTAATGAAGAACATAGAGACATGTTTAGGTGAGTGTCTACAACTTTTAAAATTGATAATAGAAATACCAGGAGCTGCTGTAAATACTATAAATATTTAAACGTACCAGGTCTATGCTGATGACTGCGTGTGACTTGGGTGCAGTGACTCGACCATGGGAAATCTCAAAACAGGTTAGACAGACGCTGCGAAAAACAAACAAAAAATGCACATTGTTCTATTTTTTGTCATGTTTTCCAGTATAAATGTCTTATTTAAGAGGGAAAATTGTAAGATAAAATTTGTTTTCAGAGAAAAATATATTACACAAATTTGTCAGGTTTATGAAGAAAGATTCTCAGCAGGGTAAGGAAATTACAGTACTGCATATTTTTTGAAACCACTGCAGAGTATGTTGGATTAAAATATAATATAATGTCATCAATCTATGATTCTAATTCCAGGTCGCTGAATTGGTGACCAGTGAATTCTTTGAACAAGGTGACAGGGAGCGTTCAGAGCTGAAGTTGACACCAGCTGTATGTATTCCCTCACCAACAGATATCTCTGAGTTTAAAAATTAAATTTGTTAAAATTTCTATTTTATTTTGCTCTTTCCTATGTCTTACCCAGGCCATTTTTGATCGTAATCGTAAAGATGAGCTTCCTGTGCTTCAGTTGGAATGGATTGATGGAATTTGTAAGCCATTATACGAGGTAAAACAGTTAAGTAGCTAAAGCAAATGAATTAACTCCAGCTAATTAACTTTTATACAGTAATTATAATGTATTTTATAGGCTCTTGTGAAGTTGAATAGGAAGCTTCAGCCAATGGTAGATGGAATTGATGCCAACCGGAAAAAGTGGGCGGAGCTTTGTCTGTCCTATCAGCAAACGCGGAGAGCCTCTGAATGTATCTCCAGTCTGGAGGCAGGAGAGACAGAATCCTCTCAGAGTTCAGTCTCCACCCACGAGCCAGAATCAAGTCAGAGTGAGGCGACCAATCAGAGCGAAGACTCCACCCACTGTGTGGAGCCAAACCAAGCCACAGTAGCCAATTACAAATAAGAGGCGTGGTGTGGGGATTAAAGGACGGCCTACTGAGTCTGAGAGATCCAAAAGTATTTGTCTGCCGAACCTCTTATACGTAAAAGATTTACTTGAAGTACCAACTGAGATTTTAAGTTACACATTTGCATATTCACAATTATCTGATATAATAACTTTATTTAACAAAACTGAGATCTTTTTTTCAGTGGATGTTTTATTTTGTATTTATTTTTAAAAAATTACACTCTTAAAAACAAAAGTGCTTCACGACGCCATAGAAGAACCTTTTTTGTTTAAATGGTTCCATAAAGAACCTTTAATATCTGAAGAACTTTGTGGCGAAAGACGGTTCTTCAGATTATAACATGGTAAGAAAGATATGGTTCTTTTAAAGAACCTTTGACTGAATGGTTCTTAGTGAAACCAAAAATTGTTCTTCTATGGCATTGCGGTAAAGAACCTTTTAAAGCTCCTTTATTTTTAAGAGTGTATATACAAATTATATTGCATTATTTTGTCATATATGCCAGTTTTAAAAATAATATGACATTTCATCTCATATGAATGTTTTATATTGCTGCTGCTGAAACCAAGACCTCTTTCAAGATCTTTATTATCATTATTACCATAATTATTATTAGTAGTTTTAACACAAATGATAAAAATAAAGGCATAAATAAATGATAATTTTAAAAACGTTTTCATTTTACACATCTAAATTGCAGCCTTTGATTTGATAATGACACTAAGCCCCATTTGCAGCCCCATTTATTTATTTAAATTTTAGGTTTGATTTTATTTATTATTAGCTTTTCATCAACTTATGAAGCCCCTGCAATTCCCTCATGTACCCCCAGGGTTTTGCAAAACTTACATGTGAGAAACACTGGACCGAGTAATGAGAACTGTGACAACCTTGCTATGTTTATATATATGGAAAAAAAAACTACCTTTTTTAATGTGGGCTGCTTTGAGATTGACAATATTTCTAATTAAATTATTTCAGGCATTTACAGCACAATTTAAAAGCACTAAAATCTCTGGTTTTAAAAAGGAAATGTTTATTAAAATCCCATATTTTTGAGATTTTATCTCAGAAAAAAATATATGTGACAAAACTGTGAATATGTGCAGAAAATTCAGGTGCACAAGAACTGAATGTGAGATTTAGCAGTAAAGTGTTTCAATGCTCAGATGTTGTTCAGTGAGTCTGTGTTGCTATATCGCAAGTTTGCTTTCACAAAGTCTGGCATTACGTAAATATAAAACAGAGTTACTGATAGGATTTCTATGCTTGCGATGCAGAAACTGAGCATTGATTTGATGAATGTATAAATGAATATCACTGTGATCTTTTGCTGTTGTTTCTTTAGACTTGCATGGAAGCACTGGAACACTGTTATATCTGCTGATTGTGCTATAATTTTATATTAAACATGCATACGCATTGTTTAATGTTTGTGTATGCATTCGTAGTCTTATGTCCCTGTCAATCAGGCTACATTACTACAACATTCACTGCTAAAAAAATACAGTAAATGTATATTAATTGCACATGATCACATATCAGCTGTTTAAATGGCAAACAGAAGATAATCCAGAATGAATGTGAAGTCATCTGTCTTAAAACAGCTATTAGGCATACGTACTTGATAGCTGATTCCTAAGATGAACCAAAGTCAATTGTCACAATACTAAAATCCTGAATTTGTTGCATGCAAAACTGAAACCTGTTGTTGGCATGTGAGCTTCAGTGTTTAATTTTGTTATGTTACAATTATGTGAAATTTATTGTATTTTTTGAATGCATTACAAATGCCATGAAATGCATGCTGCATAGCTTTGACAACAGCAGCTTTCTCATTATGCTCTTTCAGTTCAGTCTGTCTGCCTTATTTAAAAGAAATGTAATTATTTTTGCATTTATTATGAATTGACATTTCAAAAAGAAAAGAAAAGGAAGCCATTTATATTCATACACTAAAAAAGAAGGCCTGAAACTGCTTTATATTTTATTAGCTAACATAAAATGTTCATATATCTATGGAAGCTTGTTTCCGACCCACAGGATTAAAAAAAATAAAAAAAATAAAAGATAATTGCAACTTTTTCTTTCACAATTAGGCCCTTTTTAATCACAATTCTGTGATTGTTTATATATTAAAAATCACAAAAATCAAAATTGCAAGATATAAAATCAGAATTGCGAATATATATTCTGAGAAAAAAACTTTTGAGATCTAAAAGAATTTTGAGATATTGTAATTGTAAGATAAAAAACTAGCAGTTAACTTTTTTTAAAATTCTGTGGTAAAAAAATAAAGAATTGTGAGATGTAAACTTAGACTTGCGAGAAAAAAAGTCAGAATTCTGCATTAATACACTACACTGTAAAAAACAATTTGTTGAGTCAACTTAAAATCATTTGTAACCTGGCTGCCTTAAAATTTTAAGTTCATTCAACTCAAAAAAAGTTAAAATTGAAATGTTAAATTATACTAAGTGACAGCTTAGATATTTGAGTTGAATCAACTTAAATTTTAAGGCAGCTGGGTTACTTACCCATCTGTTAAGTTTAGCAAACACAAATATCTAAGTTGTTACTTAGTACAACTTAACATTTCAAGTTGAATAAACTTATTTTAGCTGACTGAACTTAAAATTTTAAGGCAGCAGGGTAACAAATTATTTTAAGCTGACTCAACAAATTGTGTTTTTTATTTTTTACAGTGTATTTCGCAATTCAAAAATTATATCTTGTAATTCTGCTTTTTTGTTTGCACCAGTGGAATACAAAATAAAATTAACAGTGACTTTTTTTTCTTAGAATTGCGAAATAAAGTCACAATTACCTTTTCTTATTTATTGTTTTATTTCGTCACGACAAAACAGGCCTCCACATATATCATATTTGGTGCCTCAATGTATCTCTCTTAGAGAGATTCTCATCCTGTATTTAATGGATCATATATCCGTCAAATGCCACATGAATGACTATGACATACTGTGCAGTTTGTAAGGGGTACACAGGGTCTTTTCTTGCCAGACTGATTGCTGGTCATTTTCCTCAGGCTGTTTTGTAAATAAAGAACACTGTGATGCAAGCGAGTGTGGTGATCCGTGATTGGCTTTTGAAACACTGCTTAAATAATTATTCTTCTTATGTAAATGTCTCACAAGTCAAATACTGTGCTCACATTATCATTCAGAAACATGCTATGTGCAAATGAGTGATATTAGTTTATAACTCATTTCCCAGCCTAACCTTTCATGCATATGAGTTTTGCATAATAGATATGCTGTAATTTATAACAAGCCAAGCTTATGTAAAACAGCATATGCATAAATATTTGGCCTGAGTGAAAGTGTGAGGACTGATGAAAGCGAATGTTTGAAGTTGTAGCTGTAGAGAGAGAGAGAGAGAGATAGAGAGAGAGAGGCTTTGTGCCGGACAAGCCGACTGATACAAAAGCAGCGTGGCCGGCTGCATCCAGCTCTGCTCTCTGTAATCTATTATTCAACAGGGACTCAGCTGCCTTCCTGAGGCTTTACAACCAAGAGAGAACAGGAATGAGGCAGAATAACTTCAATTCTGTGTGTTTCAGCTCACAATCTCTGTATATACTGTGCCTTACTAACATATTCACAATCAGCTTTCTCATTTGACAACTAACGATTCCCATACTGTATTATATATAAAAAGAACTAAGGCTCAAGATTACATAAATTTTACAAAATTTAACTGCAGAAATATAGTATTTAACATTTAATTACACACTGCTTATACAGACATTGTTTGCAGAAATATGGCCAATATGTGTCATAATATAAATATAAATATAAATATTAAAATAACTGTTTGAATATATTTTAAAATGTAATTCATTCTTGTGATTTGAAAGCTAACTTTTTAGCATCGTTACTCCAGTCACATGAACCTTCAGAAATCTTTTTAATATTCCGATTTGCTGCTGAAAAAACATTTATTAGAATTTTTATGTTGAAAACAGCTGAGTAGAATTTTTTCAGGTTTCTTTGATGAATAAAAAGGTCAGAAGAACAGCATTTATCTGAAATAGAAATCTTTTGTAACATTATTAATGTCTTTATCATCGCTATTAAACAATTTAAAGCATTTTTTAAAACATTACATTTTTCATACTCCTGCAGAGCTATTTTGCAGGCCAGAAAGATTTTTTAATATTGCATTTTTTATATATATATTTTTTAATAACTCAAAATTATAGCTAAATTATATAATGCTGACAGAAAATTTTATTTATATATTTCAATATTTTATTTTTGAACTTTAGAATATTACAACAAAACAATATTGCAGTATTTATATGTTAAAAAATAAGATCATTTTAAATGGGGTTTTCAATACATTTTTAAAACAAAAAAATCAACGTTTTACACATAAAAGGCCTCTTATTTTATTCAAATTAATTTACATTAACTTCTACTAATACTAAACAGGATATCATAAATAGGCAAAAACATAAGGTAACATATATTTTTTATTCCATTCTTTCTAGACTCTAACAGAAGACTGTTCTCCTTAAATTTTTATTATGCACTTTTAGAACTCCTTCCTACTGTACAGAACCAAATTACCTTCTCTGTTATTTATTGTTATTTATTATCATTATTATTGTTACCATTTTAATTGCAATAATACTGTAACACTGTAAAAAACATCATTTTTGGAAATCTACAATTTTTTGTAAGCACTTTATTCACATACAGTTTACATTTTATATTCTTCAGTTTTGGAAAATGTTTTTTTTTTTTTTTACTTAATTTTTTTACTTATTATTTGAACATTCTGTATTTCTCTGGAAAAGTGTTGTTTATCTTAATGTGCTGCTCGGTGTGCCTTTGATAAAGTTTTTTGAAATTGAAAAATTAAGATAGATTAGGTGGCCACTTGAATATAACATATAACGACTAATGTGGCCATGGACTCTTTAAAAAGCAAAACTGCTTTAATACAGAAATAACGCTTTAATAATGTAGTAATACACTCATGAGAATGAAATGTTGTGTAATGAGTAATTGCATGGGCTCTCATCACAGATGAATATTAGAATGTTTCATGGTCATTTACATAATAATAACAAAGGTAGAATAACAATTACATTCACCAGAAAGCACCAATTTATTTTGATACTGGATCGTTTTTAAGAAATGAAACCCACTAAACTAGAAGCAGCATAAAATTGGCTATTAATATTAATGTATGCATATTCACTCAGAAACTTGACATTGACAAGTTAATTCTGCATAGAAACTATTCATTTCTGTGTCTGAATTTCTGTCATAATACCTCCGGGCTTTGCTAAACACACAATAAAGGATACATTATTATTAATTATTCATTTTGTTGCTGCAGTGCAACAGTTAATAAGTAGGTTGGTGTTAACAGATAAATCTTGATGACAAGCATATGCAGTCTGCTCATGTCTTTAGGATTCTTAAAAAACAATATAATGAATACAGGACATAAGTCTGGAAACAAGTGTATAGCCTACTAAATATATAAATCAAAATTTGAGAAAACAGCAGTGGTTTAATGTTTTGTTTAATAAATGTAGAAGACTATATATCTAAGGACGCATCCAAATAGGTTTTGTATCAAAAGTCAAAGGGCTTAAGGCCTAACATTTAAGGTTAAAGGTCAAACCTGATGACATAACTTTAGATCCAGAGGTTTACATTTTTATCCCAGATCCTGTTTTTAGTTCAACATTTTGCCATAAGTGATTCAAAATGTAACATTAAAGCAATGCCTCTCTGAGCGCATGGGCCTCTAAAAGTCATTTTTATGTGCATCTTTAAACCCTTGTGGTTTGAAATAATACAGTGCATCAAATAAAAACAAGCTCTGTGTTTCACGCTACATTCTGAGATTTATAACCACACATATGAAAGTCAAAAAGCGCACTCTAGAATTCCCAGTAAAGTTCAGCTAGTGTTTTCCACAGGATGCTTCGGCTTCAGCTTGAGTGCTGACAGTAGAGTGCGTCCAACCCTGTGTGCTTTTAACCTACTTGACAGAGAGCTCTATATTAATTGGCCCGAGCTGAAAGTGTCAAGTTCGAGTTCAGTGATTATTTATACTGAAACAATACAGTCAGATCTTTCTACTGTAGCTTATATAAGTACGTTGCTCATGTGCTCTTCCCTTAAGGACAAAAACTTGCTTTAAACCCAACTTCCTGCTTCTCATGCTAGACTCCACAGCTCAATAGCCTTTGTGTTATTGGCCAAAACTACTGTAGAACTTTATATGTACATAGTACGAACAGTAATATGGGTGGGAAAAGCGTGCATATCTCCCCATCGCTGTTCTCCATCCTGTTCTGTCTGCATGCCTCCCACAGTTAAACAGATCTCAGCGCTTTGACTTGTTGGTGAAAAATTCATGTGAGAGGAGTGTTATGCAACTCTAGTTCTTAATCGACTCTTCAGTGCATTTAAAAACAAAGGAAACAAAGGAAAAATGGCATTATAGGGACTTGGGACTATATTTCTCTCCTCTATCTCCCTCTGTCTGTCTCTTTTTAAAAAGATTCTTCATATAAAAAGAGGTTTAGCACAATGTTGCATCAGACTTCAGAGGAGAGTATAGAAATGATAAACCTTTGAGTTATTTTTGGATGAAACACACAATGGCAGTGTGTTTAGAACTTCACTGCAGACTCCAGTAAAAGACCTGTGTAGTTTTCTATTTATAATTGCCCTTTTCTTTTTAGCAGATTATCTCTCTTACAAAAATTAATCATGGTTTTACTGCAAATAAAACCGAAAATCCATAGTTAAACCATGGTAACCACAAATTAACCATGGTTTTGCTATACTAACCACAGTTTTACCACAGTATTTGTAGTAAAAATGTGGTTATACAATGGTAATCAATATGCTGAAAAACCATGGTTGCTACACACTTTTACTACAATAAAACCATGGTAAATTTGGTATCCACAATGGGTAGGCTACCCACAAATAAATGGCGTGTGATAATGGCTACTCTTTTAACCGAATGTCTTATTGAGTGAGTACATAAAAAGTGTTCAAAACCTTGTTCTTTCCCTAAAATGATTTATATTTTGAGCCGTCCGGTCAGATTTAGTGGTAAATTTCAGTCACTCGTAACTAAGCAAAGAAAAAAACAGTCCCTTTGTGGGACTTTTTTCTTACCGTTGGTTGGTCTTAGTTGGTGTACAGAACTAAAAGTCCGCTCAGATATGGTGATCTCAGGCAATATCCACCCTTTGTAAATTTTATGGGTTTAGCTTCCTGTCTCATCTGCGTCCAGCAGTGTTGCCAAGACTGGGCTACTTTTACACTGTTGCCTCGAGTAGATTTTGATGTCCGCGGGATATAGTGACCCCAATAACGTCATATTTAGCGCCTGAAAACCCCGGCAGAAAAAAAGTGTATTTTATGCCCCAAAACGCGATTTTAACGGCGGATCCCCCTCGAAACGGATTGGCCTAGTTTTGGGCTAGTTTTGAGTAGCACTCGGGCAGGTTTTGTTGTGAAAAGCTGGCAACCCTGGTTTTTTTTTTTTTGCTGCTCGATTATGCAATTGGTGTTTCTTATTTTAATGTATTATCTTAATTATAAACACACTGTGCAACCGTTTACTGAGGGTCGTTATTCTTCTTGTTATTTCCTTATCGCGGTTAATAAACCGGAAGTCTCGCCTGTGCTCCTGCGTTTTAGAATAAGGTGGATACTATCAGATTTATCCGCGCCAAACAACGTGCCAAAGCACAACTGAGGTAAAAACGACTTCGTAGGTAACTTGTAATTTTATGTTTCAACCACAAATGGCAATAGAGATGCCAACATTTTATTCCACCTTTTATTTAAACAGTTTAGAGATGCAGATTAGATTTCTAAATTACTTTAATTTGAAACAGGTAAAAAACGACAAATACTTCCAATGGGTTGTTGACAGAACAGCCGCTGTAGTGTGGAAAGTTTCTTGACATTTCACACAAACAACACACTCATCACTGAACACTGTTTTATTGCTCAAGTGTTATTTGTATCTATCACCAGCAGTGTGGTTTTGCTATACTGGAAGGTTAGTTTCACGGTCCAAAATTCATAGCATATATGTGGAAACGCTATGGAGCATAACAAAGTATTAGGACAATCTCCTTTGCATGCCTTTTTGTATTCACAAAACAGTGTGAGTATATATGAGTGTACGAGGCTAACACAAACTGCTGTCATCTTCTCATGGATGATGACACCTGAACCATTTTCATTAGAGGAATATGAAATGACTCACCAGATAAAAGAAGCACTTCACACATTAGCTTTGTAGTGATAATGTAAACATAATTCAGCTCCAAACCCTGACCCCAAAGCACCTGCAAAATTAGAGCGCTGGCCTCATTATGATGGAAATTGTATTATTATTTCCATCTGTATGATTCAGAGCAAGCCTCAGCAGAACTCTTCTCATGTTGGTGATGAAACTGCAAGTCTAAGTCTTTTTTTGCCAATAACGAACAACATCAGACAGATTCACTGGTGCTCTGGGGGTATGTTTTCCTGTATCTTAAATTGCACTGTATTTTACATTCTGATGATAATGTTCACAGATATTGCTGAATACATCAGGTCCTGTAAATATGAAATAAAATATAAGCAATTTTTTATAAAATCAGTTGATTTTCCCTTTCCCTACACATACCCATAACAGGCTGTTTTTTAGGTGCTGTAACCAAAAAAAGAGCTTTATAAAATTATAATTTACAACATCAGAGAATTACTTTTATCATGCATGCAAATAGTGTTCAAAACACCATTTCACTCTTTAATAATAAATCAGTTTCTTTTGCTGTACAGTAGTGTCCTCCAGTGGTAAAAATGTAAAACTGACAACATCTGATTTATGGTCTAATTTCTGTTCCTCCTGTATGGCTGTCCTTGAGGAAGAGAAGTAAGTGAAACAGAACCTTCTTGTAAAACACACCAACTCTTTCTTTTTTTACAGTTTGTTAAATATAGATAAGAGCAGCGCAAGAGTTACGCTGGGCTTCAAAATGACCTACTCACGGGATCTTGGAGTTTTCTCTTTCAGGATAATTTAGCGCTGCAGGGCCATGTCACCATGACAGCTGACCCCGCCTCTCTGTCCTGACAGGCTAGTTTTGGATTCTTTCAATAAAAGCCCTTTGATTGCGCACTGGGGCACCTCAGGGTTCCCTGAATGGCTGTCAGAGCTGTCAGAGTGATAGACGGGTGGGTATTTTACCTCAGAAAGTAACAAGCGAGGCGTTAACTCTACAAGTGTAAGACCTCTGCCATTCAAATGGTAACCTCTCTCAGGCAGATATATTCACTGCTTAAAACCAGACAGCTGAACAAAAGTGGATTGAGATATACCCAACTATAGCAACTCCACATAAATGAAAGATTCTTTTATTAGGCATACTCAAAATATTTAAATTCGGGTTGGCTAATCTGGTTAAACTGATGCATGAGTGGTAAGTAAAGGAAAGATAATGCACTAGCAATCAGACAGAAACCATGTTGTTTTATTATTTAAAACTGTATGACAGTCTGTAAATGTAACAAAAAACTTTGAAACATTGATACCTTTATTTAAATGAACAAACACTTAATAAACACTGAACAAAGAATAAACATTGACTATAAGCAGCTCTACAGAAGGCATTATTCAGCTTTATAGTACCATTATTCAGCATTATTCATTATTCGAGTCAGTTCAGTGCTTATTCAGTGTTTGTTCAGTGATTATTTAGTGTGTGTTTCCAAGCCTGAGTTTCCTTCTTCTGCTGAACTCAAAAGATGTTTTAAAGAAAGTTGGGAAACGGCAGTGCCAAAAAAAAAAAAAAATAATAATAATAATAATAATAATTATAAATAAATACTGTGGAAGTCACTGGCTGCTGGCAACTGTTTGGTTTGTTCAACAGAAGAAAGGGTGAGTAAAGATAGGTAAATGATGACAGAATTTTTATTTTTGCATGAACTATTACTTTAATATGAAGCTTTGAAACAGTATCTGTATTGTATAAAGCACTATATAATTAACTGTGACTTGACGTCACAGTATGAAGCATTGCTTATCATTTAAAATGCTCAAGATAAAAAGGGTAAAAAAACAATAAAAACAAATATATATCAACATACACCCTCAACTGATCACATTAGGAGTTGCAAACATTTTTGTACCATGCATTTTCTAAAATGTTGTTTAAATAGACTAATTTTCTAAATTAAATATGGGCTAATTACAATTTTTTTACTTAAAAAATAAAAAAATGGAGTTTTATTTAAAAAAGTAATTTATTTACTTATTTATTTCCTTTTTTTAAATAACTTATAAACTAATATAATTAAATACAGACTTCTTTATTTATATATATATATAACAGAAATTTGAACATTAGAGAAAGTCACGTTTAATTTTTTAATTAAAGTTCAAGTTTTTTTATCCCTGTTATTTTACATTTTTTTATTACTCCATAGATCTGAAATTACTATGAACAGCTATAAATAAATACGTTTTCACCAAGTTTTCAGGATTCAAATGTTGTATAAAATCATGCAAATTGTATTATCAACAAACAGCTCTGTAAAAACATGTAAAGTGCTACTGATTTCTGCATAAGAAAAAGAAAAATCATTTTAGGAAAAAAAGCGTTTAAAGATATGTATTGTTATTAAAAGCTATACAAACACAAACAGATAAAATGTAATAAATAAACACTTGAAAATGTATTTTTTCTTTCCACTAGTCCGAAACAACACAATGCAAGCCAAATAGCTCAAAATATCAAAAGCAATGTTTTTGCATGTAGTGTACATGTAGTGAAAAAGACAAAGGGAAAGTAAAGGGCATAAAAGCCAAGGAGTCTCATAGTCTGCAGATGTCCAGTGGGTCGTAGAAGCTCAGCTATATGGACAGTGATTGGCCACATATAGACCCAGTGATGGTCTGTTTCCTGTCGTCTGTGGAAGATAATCTTTCTTTTGTATATGAATATTTTAACAAGGTCAGAAAGACAAAGGGCACTTAATGACCCTAATGCATTTTACTTATTGATCTGCATACTGCACAGACAAACATAAGCTAAGCGCTATATTCATCACATGCATAGTAAGTGATTTGTGAAAGGAGAACATTTTGACCAAGCCTGATAGTTTTACCACTGTGGAAGCCATAAAGAGAAATGAACCTTTATAAAAGCCCAAGTTTGAAACATGAACTCTGAATAACGTACATATGCGTTAGTGAAGGCGTCTGCGGGCAGCTTTATTCCTATATTGTCCCCACATTAATGCTTTCAGTGGAGGTGAAAAGCGCCATTTAGATTAGGGTGAAGCCACCACAAAAGAGCGAGCTGTTGTGTTTGATTTCCGCCAGCAGCTGCTGTACTGTTTTCAACGCAAGGCATGTCTGTTTTGTGTTTCACACAGAGTCGCAGTTCAAGGTAACATGAAGCGGCCCTGGGCTCCCAGCAGCCTCATTAGTTCTCTAATGCTCTAATCTGTGTGGTTTGTGAGACTGGCCACTCAATAAGGCTGATTTATCTGGGTCTAACATATGGCTGTCCCCGTGCTAACATTTGGACAGAGAAGAGACAAAATGTTTTAGTAGTGCATGTGCTGGATCAAAGAGCAACACACAGAGGCCTCCAGCCTCAATGGAGAAAAATACAGAGCTGACTAACCATGCATGAAAAGGCAGCATTTCTATTCCATGCTGCAATGTCGTAGTGTTGCCAAATACCTCTGTATAGAGAACATTAGAAGACCATCTGCATGAAAAGATTTGTTGGAAACTAAGTTAAAAAAACATAATTAAAGGACTATTCTGAGTTCAGTAGGCCTACAAGTTAAAAAGCATTTGTTGGATTATACTGATTACCACAAAAATTAATTTCCACTGAATGGGACCAATTTATAAACATTATAATACTCATAGGCCTGGTTTCACAGACAGGGCTTAGACTAAGTCAGGATTAAGCCATAGTTCAATTAGAACATTTGAGTAATTTTTATAAACGTGCTTAGTAAAATAACATTACTGGTGTGCATCTTGAGACAAAACAAAGGCACTGATATATTTTAAGATCAGCCAGTGCAAGTTTTTTTCAGTTGAAACAGCTCAGACATACATTTTAGTCTAGGCTAATGCCTTAAGGGGATAAGTTTTAAAAGTGTGGCCAAAAGACAAAAACAATATGCATGTTTTATGTGTACAGCTTCAACCGAAGCATATTTTCATATAAAATATTATTAAAAAAAAACATGTTTGAAGTCCAAAGAAGTATATTCTCACCTAAAAACTCTTAAAACTACATTCCGTGACACAAAAACAGTATTATTTATGAATTAAGGTGAATTTGGGCGTTCGCCATGACACTCGCTATATGAGAAATACTGTAAGCTGAGTGAAACAAATGGTGAAATGTTTGAATTTCTGATATCACTACAATATTACACTCCTCTTATCCAATTAGATTCGAGTAGCCGTCCGATGTGGCTGTATATTGGTGTAATGTTCACAGCGTGCTGATATACAGCCATATCTCATGGATATAAGTGTGATATTGCATTTATGCAACAGTTCAACTGTACAAATCTGTAAATACATTAGAAACAGCAATGGAGTGTCTTTAAAAACCCTCTTTTGTGCGAAGTACTTCCTTCCACCATGGATTCCAATCTCAAGTGGACAGTTTAACAGCTGAGCCCAAGCCTCCGTTACTAATTCGAAATGTCACTTTAGAACTTGTAATGGTAACACATTCTCACTTCCAACTCGTCACATACTGACACTTGGTCAGGACCCCTTGGTGTCTCTTTTTGATGCACAGGGTACACCTTTAGCATCATTTTTCAATGTGCAGGGACCTCTATTGCTTTAAATAAGAAACCTTGGGCGTCAATATGCTGACGCGAAAGGCACTGAGAATTTTATTGTCATGATTAAATTACATATTGGGTAATAATTATTGCATATATGTCGGGGTGTGTTTTTTTTTCAACGTAAACAATCAAAACAATTTTTTTATATTACACTATTTACACATTTATGAGAAAATAACCCAACCCCTGCCCCTAAACCTACCATTTGTCAATATAAAACACAGGATATAACAGGCAGATACAACTACAGTAACAATTTATTTAAAAAGTATTAATATCCCAAGTCTTCTGAATCTAAACAACTAATTTCTGAGAGGAATAGATGCAGTTGGCGTCTTTATTTGCCATAAAGCTCATCCTGTGTACAATGTGCACAAACTTAAAATTTGCCACTAGAAGAAGCCTTATGTCAGCTTTAGTTGTGAAATGCCACTGGCATTGTGACCGATTGCGTCATGCTAAACAAGTTTGGGATCAAGAGTATCTTTTTGAATGTGCAGGAGCTAGATCATCTTCAGCGCTTAAAGCCTAATGATTTACTCTGTTCTTCGCATAAAGATATCATAGGACTTGGAATGCAATGTGACTTGTTTGTAATGCTTTTATACTGCTTTTTATGGTCAGTTTTTGAAATAAATTCCTGTGACTGTGCTTTTATTTGCCTGTTGCATGTTTTATATTGTTCAGAAGTGGGTAGATTTACAGTAGGGGTGGGGCTAGGTGCTCCAAAATATCTATGAAAGTACAAATTTATATACATGATTTATATTTTTGCAAATGTACGCAAACCATTAAATGCAATACATAATGCAAGCAACTAAAAGCAATGGAGGACTTTGCACATCGAAAAATAATGCTAAAGGTGTACCCTGTGCATCAAAAAGTGACGCCAAGGGGTCCTGACCAAGCGTCAATATGTGACTAGTTGGGAGTGAGAATGTGTTGGTAACGAGGGAAAGTTGGGTTGCTTCATTGAAAGCTTAT
The DNA here is from genome assembly GCF_022985175.1 of Labeo rohita. Lineage (NCBI taxonomy): Eukaryota > Metazoa > Chordata > Actinopteri > Cypriniformes > Cyprinidae > Labeo > Labeo rohita. The sequence goes on along the minus strand of NC_066884.1, from coordinate 26,765,263 downwards.
TGTATTACTGTATTAAAAGCTCACTGTATAATGTAGAGTATATTGAGAGAGATGGACTGAGCGAGTGTGATTAACTTACCTGCATCTAATATAGCATTCATTCTTCAGCTCAATTTCATATTCACAATAAAACATTACTTTGAATGTCTGCTGAGGAAAGTGATATCTTTGTTGTACTAGCCTTTCATCTGTTAAAGGTGATTTCCGATGACAGCGCTGCTCAGTGCATTTGTGTTGTTAAACGTAAAAATAACTTCCTTGTTTACAACCTTTTCAGTCCCTTCAATACGAAAGTCTTGCTGATTCACTCATAAAAACAATCTCTTGTCACCATCTAATGGCAGAACAATGAAACCAATCACCATCACAGACACACTAAATACCATTATGTATCTAAAATATTATTTATTGAATAATAATATTTACTGAACAACAACAACAGCCTTCATAAAAGTTGCTAGGAAATTCAGTCAAAAAGCAGCACTTTGCTATGCAGCATTGATTTTACATAAAATAAAACGTGATGAGATTTTGCCCTCAGCCAAAACTATTTGCTCTGAAACAAGTAATAGATTTATGAGACGCAAGACTACCCGTCAGATTTACTCAAAACTAATTTTATAAAACGAATAGTTCCGGTCCTTGATTGGTTGAGGCACATTCAAAGCTGTTGTAAATTACTCTACAAACTCTACAAACAACCACTTTGTTGCAACCACAACTGTTTCTGAGGAACTACATATTTTGGTGGAAGAATACTGTTTTTATTAATATCATTATATTTTATTTGCAGAGCCAGCGGCAAATGTCAGAAGATCTGGCTGAGGTAAGGCTGCTCTCGGTGGGTTCATGAGCACTGAATGGTCACTGACGTCCTGGAGCTGACATATATGAAAACACTGAACAAATTTTTACTATATACGTTATTATCTTTAAACAACATATTTGTCTAAACAAATACATTCTCACCTAAAAACTCTTAAAACTACATTCCGTGACAAAAACAGTATTATTTATAAAATTGTAGTGCATTTGCGCATCCACCATGACACTCGCTGTGAGAAATACCGCAAGCGGAGTGATACAAACAGTGAAACGGTTGGAGTTTCAATATCACTAGAATATCACACTCCTCTCAGCCAATCAGATTCGAGGACCAGAAAGAACTGATGCATAATAAATAAATACATGAAAAAAATATAATGCAATTGCATTAATATTAAATGATTTTTTAGATATTTTAACTGAAAATTTAGACAAAATTAGACACAGATCTTCTGCAGTGGTGCTGATGTGAGACTGCATTCCATCTGCTCTATATTTGGCAAAACACAAAAATAACATAAAGAAGAACGGTTTGTAAGTTTTCCTCAAAAAACGGGCACTTCCTTTGCAAGTGTACCATTCTAAATCCCACCTGTACTGTCTTTTTCTCCATGAAGTGAGGCTTCATCCAAACATGACTTTGAACTGAAAGCATTTCACTGGTATTTCATCATCTCTTTGCCTGGCAAGGAAATGGAGGGAGAAAGGACAAAAAGACATGTCTTCCTCTAGTACGGGAGGATCTCCACTCCTCAACTGATGTGTCCATGATTAAGAGCTCACCCCAGCACCCCCTTTTGTGTCAAGTGGACATCAACATATAACTCACTTTGCTGGACAAACAAGGACTAGATCTGAGCAACATCCAGGCAACCTAAAGCATGTCCTCCTCCTCCTCCTCTTCCACTGGGAGAATCTAAAGATGTTCAGTTGCGGAGTGGGGTGATTGTGCCCGCGGTGGGAGATCACACTGGAGATTCAGAGTGATTCACGGGAGGTGCAGAGGCTGGAAAATGTGTGGATAGACCAGCGTTATTTACATGAGTTCACCATCTGAGGCATTCACTTGTCCAATCCTCCCTACAATACACTTATCTGACCTCCAACACACACAGAGAGAGGGCTGTGCAACAAAAGAAAGATGCCTTCATTCAAATGCCTAGACTTCTTTTTTCACCTCTTTTTGCTTTTTTTCTCTCTCTCTTCTTTCTTTAGGCTCTTTCTGTTTACCTAGAGCTCTTTTTAAAACAGTGTATAGATGTTTTTTCTTAATTTATTTAAGCATTTCTTTACCTTTACTTACTCATTTAAAATTTTTCAGCATATTAACAAAAGAAGACTCTAACAACACCACAGTTAAACCCTTTGCTTTTCCTAACTGTGAGATGCCTCACTATATATTATTTTGCTGTAAAATGCTGTAAAACAGGTAACACTTTGGGTAGTCCACTTTAGACATTCTACTACCTATATATAACTATACAACTTCTTGTCAACTAGCAGTCATTAGACTATTAGTAGACTGTCTGCTTAATATCTGCTAAAACTATATTTTGATGGTCTGCCAACAGACATCCTACTGACTATAAGTAATTTTGCAAGCACGTCAACTTATTCTACTAACCCTAACCATAACCTAATAACTCTCTAATGAGAGTTAGTAGACATTTATTTGCAAATTAATGACAGTTGACGTGTAGTTGCCAAGTTACTTATAGGAAGAATGTCTAAACCAAAATAGTATAATACAATCTATAGTGAAAATCTGTGTTATACTTAAAAACATACAGGTAATTTTACAGTAAAATGTCTATCGGTCAAAAGCTTTTGAACAGGAACATTTTTTTATATATATATATTTATAGAAATCTCTTCTGTTCACCAAGCATGCATTTATTTACTCCAAAGCAATATTTTAGAAATATTGAAATATTTTTTATTATGTGAAAATAACTGTTTTCTATTTGAATATTTTTAAATTTATTTCTGTGATTTCAAAGCTGACTGAGCATCATTACTCCAGTCACATGATCCTTCAGAAATTATTATAAAAAGATTTGCTGCTCAAAAAAAAAAAAAAAAAAAAAAAAAAAAAAGATTATGCTGAAAACAGCTGAGTAGAATTTTTTTTAGATTTTTTGATAAAGTTCGGAAGAACAGCATTTATCTGAAATAAAATAAAATAAAATAAAATAAAATAAAATAAAATAAAATAAAATAAAATAAAATAAAATAAAATAAATGATACTGACTCCAAGTTTTGAATGATTTAGTGTTTCAAAAGCTTTTTATTTCAGATAAATGCTGATCTTTGGGTCTTTCTATTCATCAAAGAATCAAAGTATTTTAGTAAAAAATGTGTTTTAAATAGTAATGATACTACTACTACTACTACTACTAATAATAATAATTGTTTCTTCAACAGCAAATCAGCATATTAGAATGATTTCTGAAGGATCATGTGGCACTGAAGACTGGAGTAATGAAACTGAAACTGAAAATTTAGCTTTAATCACAGGAATAAATTACTTTTTAAATATATTAAAATAGAAACCAGTTATTTTAAACAGTACAAATATTTCATATTTTTACTGTTTTTGCTGTACTTTCATATAAATGCAGGCTTGGTGAACAGAAGAGACTTCTTTAAAAACATTAAAAATCTTACTGTTTGAAAACTTTTGACTGATCTATTTTCAGTTATGTTCTTTACAGTATATTACTGTATGTAATTTTTTTGTTCAGTTGATTATTTGTGTGTTTGTGTTTGCATTGTTTTGTGCTTATGATTGTAACTTAGTTATTAGCAAATGTAAAGGGCAATTTTGATTAACTTTTAATTGTTGCATTATCATGCTGGTCATAAGTACTTTTGACGCATTTAGGCTGACATGATTTTATTTTAAAATTTGATGACAGTTTATAAAGTAAATGATTATTGACTTAAGATACACACTATAGTGCAGTCCTGTAATGCCTGAGGCATTGTCTGGACCATATTATTCACAGTGAATTTCTGGCACACTATAACACTATAAATTTAAAAGGATTTCTTTACAGTGTGCCTACTTTTTGGGAAGAAAACCATTGCAATATACCACACATATTTCCATCAGCATTCCTTCAGTACAACGCATTCAGCTGACTGTGGGCAAAGGACCGGGGATGCCTGAGCTCTCTGCACGTCTCTCTGCTCTCTCTCTGACCTTAAAACAATCAGAGTAAACACACAGAGGCCCCTGAGAGAGCGCAGACCCCTACCGTGTCCTCAAAACCTGCACTCTCCAGCGTGCAGCCTTAATCAAACATACTGTCATGCTGTTTACTAGAACACACAGGGGAAACAAACTGTAGGAGCCCCTAAGTCTCAGCGTTAACCAGGACCATGTGTTTATGTGAGCAAATGTCTACGTTTTCAGAAGATAACACAGTCCGCTGAGTATTGACTGTGTATGTTTGGTGAAGACATCCTAAATCCTTATGTTTTATTTCTTTTGTGTGTTCGATACGCATTTGCGTGTTTGAATAAAAACAGAAGTCCGTCTGTGTGCGACTGGTTCATTTCCTGCTGCAGAAAGCCTGTTTCCTGAGCTGTGTGGAGCCCAAATGTGGCTCCTCACAGAGGGAATTCAGAAAAGGATCAATTGCACTTGTTACAGCTCAGGTTTCCCTCTCCCCACCCCCTTTACTTCACTCACACAGGACTGAATTCTCAGCTGCAAGCAATTACTGCAAGGACTCACTGACTAACAGTTTCCAGATTGCCTCTTGATGGCTCCCAAATTGAGAAAGACAGTCTGGAGTATGGACAATGTAAATCCATTTCTGGTTTTGTCAGTTCCAGACAGCTGGTCGGGCAGACCAAAGGCTGTGGCTTTGAGAACTCAGTGGCAATCTTAACATGAAGACAAATTTTCATCCCCAGCAACCTTTCCATCTCACAGAAAGGTCATTCTCTCTGAATTGCAAATAGTGTAGAGTCAAGAAAATATCTGGCAGTTTCTCGAGACACTGTGTTCAAGCAGGGGCTGACAAGTGGAGCACATAACAGTTTTGGCTCTACTGTGCAAGTGTGTTAATGTGTCATTCACACTGACTGCTTGACGTATTTATGAGTAAACAAATCCAAAACACTGTTTAAAAGAACCTTAGCAGTACACTAGTAGTGATTTCCACATTGCTATGCATCTTGATTACATATCCGATGTTGATTTTGTTCCCTAAATCTATCCAAAATACTTTTACCCTGATTAGTTTAATCTCTGATGGAATTTTACAGATGTGGGATTCCTCTATGGACTGCTGAAGTGTTATTAATGTTGGCTTATTTGTTTGCAGGCTCCAGAAAGAGCAGAAGTAAGACTATCCATTGACAATGTGATGACTAGAGGCCTGCCATATTGCTGGAAGCAGTCGTGAGGACGGAAAGTTTTCTCAAAACGCATGAGAGAAGGAATGGCCTGCAGCCGACGACTGTCTCGTTCAATTAGTGAGTCAGGGGAGAGACAGTCAGAGGAAAACCATGGCGCTGTGGTTTCGTCATGTGCTTAAGACAAGAGAAGGCCAGGCGAATACTTGTATTAGTTTTAGCAGAGCATAAATTTGACATGTATTCTATAGAGATTTTGCTGTTATTCATTATTTTGAAAGGTAAAGTGGTGGATTACCATAGTACTAAGACCAGAAGCAGAACGAGTACAAAATAACTGCAGTGCTCACAGTTTATACCTCGCTGAAAAAATGCAGTTTAAGATTAGCTGAAAGTGAGAAATGGTTTCTAGCTGATTCACAATGGTCTTTAGATGATGCAAGGAGAACTGGTTTTTGAACAAATGCTGTTTAGCTAGCTTTAGCTAGCAAATAAGAAGCTTGGACCAACTAATGACCAGTTTAGACCATCTATTGAACAGCTTAGAGCAGCTAATAACCAGCTAATGACCATCCTGAAGCATGTACCAAACTTCAACCAGTTTGATTCAGCTACTGGCCTGTTTAGATCAGCTAAAGACCAGTCTGAACCACCTAATGATCAATTTAAACCAATTAATGACAAACTTGGATCAGTTAATAAGCAATTTAGGCCTACTATTAACTATCTTGGAACAGCTAATAACTAATTTGGACCAATAACTAATAAGCAGCTTGAAGGGTGCAAAAACCAGCTCAGACCAGCCAATGACCAATCTGAACCAGCTAATTACCATCTTGGAGAATCTCATGACCAGTTTAGATCAGCTAATGAATAGCCTGGATTACTTAATAAAAGTTTAGACCAGTTAATGACCAATCTGGATCACCTAATAAGCTATTTAGACCGATTAATAACTTAGAACAGCATATAACTAATTTGGATCAGCTAATGACCAGCTTGAACCACCTAATGATCAATTTAAACCAGTTAATGAAGCTTGATCAGTTAATAAGCAATTTAGGCCTACTAATAACTATTTTGGAAAAGCTAATAACGATTTTGGACCAGCTAATACGTAGCTTGAAGGGTGCACAAACTAGCTCAGACCAGCCAATGACCAATCTGAACCAGTTAATTACCAGCTTCGAGAAGCTAATGACGAGCCTGGACCACTTAATGATCAGTTTAGGACCAATTAATAACCAATTTGGATTAGCTAATAAACTATTTAGACAGATTAATACCTGTCTTGAAACAGCTAATACTAATTTGGACCAGCTAATAACCAGCTTGAAGGGTACAAAATCCAGCTCTGACCAGCCAATGACCAATCTGAACCAGCTTATTACCAGCTTGGAGAATCTCATGACCAGTTTAGATCAGCTAATGACCAGCCTGGATCACTTAATGAAAGTTTAGACCAGTTAATGACCAATTTGGATCATCTTAACTTAGAACAGCTTATAACTAATTTGGATCAGCTAATGACCAGCTTGAAAGATGTAAAAACCAGCTTGGACCAGCCAATGATCAGACTGAACCAGCTAATAACCAGCTTGTTAGCGTGCCATGTCCCACCTAATGACCAGCTTGGACCACCTAATGATCAATTTAACAGTTAATGACAGGCTTAGATCAGTTAATAAGCTATTTAGATCTACTAATAACCGTCTTGGAAATGGTTAACAACTAATTTGGACCAACTAATGATCAGCTTGAAGGAGATAAAAACCAACTTGGATGAGCAAATGACCAATATGAACCAGCTAATAACCAGCCTGGAGATGCTAATGACCTGTCTGGATTACTTAATGATCAGGTCAGACTAATAAGACAAATCAGCTAATAAGCAGTTTAGACCAGTTAATAACTAACTTGAACAACCTAATGATCAGTTGAGACTAGCTAATACCAGTTTAGGTAAGTTAATGGACAATTAATGATCATCATGGCCAGCTAACAACCTGCTAATGTTCTTAAAAATAATCTTGGTCACTTTAAAGTATTAACTGGTAGCTAATGAACAGTTTAAACCAGCTAATGATCACCTAATAGTTAGCATGGCCCACCTAATGACCAGCTTGAACCATCTGATGATTAATTTATACCAGTTAATGACAAGCTTAGATCAAAAGCCAATAAAAAATTGAGACAGACTAATGACTATCTTGAAACCGCTAATAACTCATTTGGACCAGCTAATGACTTGAAGGAAGTAAATACCAGCTTGGATGAGCCAATGACCAATCTGAACCAGCTAATAACCAGCTTGGAGAAGCTAATGATCAGTTTAGATCAACTAATGACCAGCCTGATTCACTTAATGATCACTTTAAACCAGTTAATGACCAATTTGGATCAGTTTGGACCAGTTAATAACTAACTTTAACCACCTAATGATCCATTTAGACTAGCTAGCACCAGGTAAATTATTGGCCTGTTAATGATCATCATGGCCAAATAACGACCTGCTATTGTTCTTAAAAATCATCTTGGTCACTTTAAACCATGACCGACTGGTAGCTAATGAACAGTTCAGACTAGCTAATGACCATCTTGTGATCAGCTAATAGTTAGCATGGCCTATCTAATGACCCACTTTGGACCACTAATGATCAATTTAAAACCATTCCTGACAAGCTTGAATCAGCAAATAACCAATATAGACGAACTAATAACTATCTTGGAACAGTTAAAAACTAATTTGGACCAGCTAATGACCAGTTTGAAGGATGTAAAAACCAGTTTGGCCTAGCCAGTGACCAATCTGAACCAGCCAATAACCAGCTTGGAAAAATTAATGACCAGTTTAGATCAGCTATTGACCAGTCTGGATCACTTAATGATCAGTTTAGACCAGTTAATGACCCATTTGGATCAGCTAATAATCAGTTTAGACCATTTAAATAACTTAAACCACCTCACTACTGATAGTGAAATAAACTAGCTAATGCCAGCCTAATAAGTTATTGGCCAGTAAATTATCATCCAACGACCTGCTAATGTTCTTAAAACATCTTGATCACTTTAAAGTATGACCAACTGGTAGCTAATCAACAGTTTAAACCAGCTAATGACCGGCTTATGATCAGCTAATAGTTAGCATGATCATCATAATAATCACCTAATGATCAGTTTAAACCAGTTAATGACAAGCTTGGATCAGCTAATAAGCAATTTAGACCAACTAATAACTTTAATCATTTCTGAACAGCTAATAACTGATTTGTACTAGCTAATGACCAGCTTGAAGGATGCAAAAAGCAGTTTGGACCAGCCAATGACCAATCTGAACTAGCTAATTAGCAGCTTGGAGAAGCTAATGACCAGTTTAGATCAGTTAACTTAACGATCAACTTAGATCAGTTAATGACCAGTTTAAGCTGTTTAGACCAGCTAATAAGTAACTTAATCCACTTAATGATCAGTTTAGACTAGGTCAATTAAAGACTAGTTAATTATCCTCATGGCCAGCTAACGACTTGCTGTTGTTTTTAAAAATGTTATCTAATGACAAGTGTTTGGTAAAGTTACCTTTAAAAGTAACGGATTACAATATTGCGTTACTTAGTTACTTTTTATGGAAACTACTGTGTTACGTTACTTTTGCATTACTTTTTCTTATCTGGACTATGTTTGCTTGTATGTTTTTAATATAAAAAGTTATATTTTTGGCAAATGCAAAAGCCGTTTCAAACCAAAAGTGAAATGAATACGCTGCAGGCTGAAGGAAATGCCTAAATAAACCTTTGAGCTATCCTGCCATTCTGGCTTGCATGAAGAACAATTCTCAAAAGAGGAAAGTTCAACAAGTTCTTCCCAATCACACATACACAAAAAAGACAGAAACAAATGTTGTTTATCTGAGTCATTGTTTTGCTTATTGCTATGGTTGAACTGTATCATTGAAGGTCAGCAGCAAAGACACTGGTTAAGAAAAGGGGAATAAATACATAAAGGATATTTGTTTTATTTAACATTTAACTATTCTGATAATATTTAGCTAATAGTAGCTAATCAACAATTTAAACCAGCTCATGACCAGCTTATGATCAGCTAATAGTTAGCATGATAATCCTAATGATCAATTTAAACCAGTTAATGACAGGCTTGGATCAGCTAATAAGCAGTTTAGACCAGCTAATAAATAACTTTAGCAAAGACACTGGTTAAGAAAAGGGGATTAAATACATAAAGGATATTTGTTTTATTTAACATTTAACTATTCCGATAATATTTAGCTAATAGTAGCTAATCAACAGTTTAAACCAGCTAATGATCAGCTAATAGTTAGCATGATGATCCTAATGATTCAAATGATCAGTTTAAACCAGTTAATGACAAGCTTGGATCAGCTAATAAGCATTTTAGACCAACTAATAACTTTAATCATTTATGAACAGCTTGAAGGATGCAAAAACCAGCTTGGAGAAGCTAATGACCAGTTTAGATCAGTTAGCGTAATGATCAGCTTAGACCAGTTAATGACCAGTTTGGATCATCTAATAAGCAGTTTAGACCAGCTAACAAATAACTTTAGCAAGGACACTGGTTAAGAAAAGGGGACTATTCCGGTAATATTTAATATACAGGTTTGCAACATACTCTGAGTTGACATTTCACTGTTTTTATTCTTTTTTTAGTTATATTTTAGGTCTTTTTGTTCCTTTATTATTCAGATGGGACAGTGGAGAGATGACAGAAATGTATGGGTAGAGAGAGGGGGGTGGAATTGACATAAGACCTTGAGACAGGAATCGAACTCGGGTCGCCATGAGCACAGCTGCACTGTCTATGTCAGCGTATTAACCACGAGGCTGTTGGCACCAACCTTTTATTCATTTTGAGGAATACTGAATCTGTTTTGTGGAAGTGGGATGGTTGAATGCATGTTCATATGTAGTCCAGAACTACAGTAATCATGATGTTTACAAAGTGCACACAACACCTCTGCGCTTATTCCTGATTTCTGTCATTATGGGGAGAGGAGAGCTGTCGGGCAATAAATGTGAAAACAAAGTAGCTGACGTTACTAATATGAAAAAGTAACTCAAATATTTTCTTGTAAAACAAAAAGTAATGCAAAATAGTTACTTGGGGATAAAAGTAATCTGAGCACGTAACTTTTGTTACTTTTAATGCGTTACCCCCAACACTGCTAATGACTAGCTAATTGCCATCTTGTACAAACTTAGACCAGCTAATAATTATACTAGACAACCTAATGATCAGCTTGGATCAGCTAATGAGGAGTTTATACCAGCAAATATCTAATAGTTGTTTTTTTTTTTGTTTTTAAATAAGCTTAAGCTATGACCAACTGGTAAGTGGTTGCTGGTCTACAATGATCTTCTAGCATAGAACAGTTAGAAAATCGCCACCATGTTCCAAAACACATCTAGTTAATCTACATTTAACAGTATGTTGCACAGCTGTCAGAATTCTTTGCTTTAATTTAAATGGAACTCTATATAAGAACACGAATGCCTTAAACAGCACTGCGTGATTATAAAGCTATTACCGAAAAAAGAACACAAGCATATATAAGAACATATACATTTCACATAGGAAGACATTTAAAGCGAACGCTGAACATAAGACATTTC